>NC_056467.1:14795414-15395414 GCF_008729295.1 Plectropomus leopardus | reverse complement strand
TTTAAATCCTAATGTAATTAGGAATTATTGATTCCTAAAAGTGGTCAATTACAGTCAGGCATTCAACCTGCTTTAGAAGCTTCTTAACAAGGGAACACCTACCGACCTTGATATGAATATTTCATCAGCATTACTGAATAATTACCGTAAAGTATTACAGAGCACTAATCAGGTATTCATAACAACTGCCTAAGCCATGAGTACATGGAGATTAAGGTTGCCATAGGCAGTTAATTGTTTCAGGAGCCTTCAGGAGTCCGTCTTCAGTACAAACCTACACATTCTCAGTTAGTAGTTAGTCATTTTCTCATATGCCAGTGTGATAAAGCATAATTAAAACAACTTCATCAGGAAACTGTGGTGCTTTGGGTTTAATTATCGACACCTTCTGATCATAAAATGTCCAGTTTTTTACTCTCCCTCTGCCATAAACTTGAATCATGACCTTGTTAATTTGTTAAATGTGCTTTGATGATTCTAAGATTTATTCCGCCCTTCACAGACATCCGTCATTACTTTCAAAATGTAGTTTAATAATCCTCCCATAAAACCCACTCATTAAAACAGCTTAGTAACCCACATGGGACCAATAGTTTTTTCCAATAGTTTTGTCTAACTTTTCCATTTCTTCAATGCTGATAATGAACAATATTTATAGTCTTGCCTCTAATATCAACACCTTTCTGACATTTAGATGTAATATTTGAGCAGTATTCCCAAGAATGTCCTCTCTCTTCTCTCCAAATGACACCCGGCAGAGAAAATATAGCTTTCAGTGTAGTGTTCTTTGATCCTCGTTTACATAAACACTTTTTAAGCATTCGCTTGATGCTCTTATCTGGACTGACTTACAATAACTTCAAAGAGGTGCATACATTCATTTTCATTTCACTTTTATTCATTAATTTTCATGTTATTGAGAGCAAGGCAGAGAGTGGAAAATAGGGCAGAGGGAAAAGTGAGAAGCAAGGAGGAAAACCATGAAGAGTGAGATGCAGGAAAACAAGAGAAGGAGTTACAGGTTAGCGTTAAAGAAAGAGAAAAGAGAAGGGGGTGAAGGTGGGGAGGAGGTGGAAAGAAGAGAAGGAGAGTGAGTCAGGGAAAACAAAAAGAAAACAGTGAAGGAGTGTGGAAGGGCAAGGAGCAAGATGAAAAGATGGGGAGAAGGGTAAGACAAAAGGTGGAAGGAGAGTGGATGATGAAAGAAAGATGGAATAGAGGAGCAAAGGAGAAAAAGGTGGGAGGATGGGAGGAGGTAACAGTGCCTCATTAGGAGGGAGGACCCTGCCTCGGCTCCACACAGAGGACGTGCTATCAGGGGTCCTACTGAACAGACTTTAACTCAACTGAATCACCAACCTCCTGAAACACACAGCCACCATCTCTTAATCATTCACAGTGACAGATGCAGGTGACACACACACACACTTAAGGAGACACACACCTGGACATAGTGCTGCCAATGTGAAATAAAAGTGAAACTGTTGCCGAGTGTTCACTTTTTCCGCAGTACTTGAATCTCAGTGGTATCTATTATGGTTGTCTGGTGTTTTTGTGCTGTGTATATGTGGTGATATGAGGCTTTGTCCAGGATTAGTGTCAGTAAAATAAAACAAAAAAATCAATTTTGTGTTTTCTCTTGGCGAAAATGAATGACGAAGAAGTTGAAATGTTTGTAAACAAAAGGGGGTAAGCTGCACTTCTGGGTGACCAGCACTATCACAGAACTGGCTCACTGAGTTTGGAAAGATGCCCAGACGATGGGTTGTCTGGGGCTTTAACAACTCTTTTGTGCCTGGAAATATGTCGGGTTTGTTATGTGTTCTTTTGGAGAAGACTACCACAACATGAAAACACTTTTTTTATTAGAATAAATGACACAAGAGAGGGTTAAACCAAGTCAGGGTTAGAACTGTCCCAAATATGAGAGAGAGGCTGTCAGCCAGCTGAGCATTATGCACACTGAACAAAAATATTAAATCCACTTTGCTCCCATTTTTTACAGGTTTATGTTAAAGATCGAAGATATTTTCTATGCACACAAAAGACTTGTTTCTCTCCAATTATGGTTGCAAATTTGTTTAAAGACATTTTAATGAGCCTTCTCCTTTTTCAAGATAAGTGCCTTTGGTTAGTCACAAATAAGGGCCACTCTAAAATGTGCAGTCTTTTATCTGGAAAAGAGACATTTATTGCGAATCCACATTATTACCGCAATGCATTTTTTGGGCACAGATAACTAAAAAAATCAGTCAGTATCTGGTGTGACCACCATTTGCCTCATGCAGTGCGACACATCTCCTGAACAGAGAGGCCCTCTCCTGTGTGAAGTTGCGAACAATTAGAACAGGCTGTCAAACATGCTGATCCAGAGCATCGCAAACATGCTCAAGGGTGACATGGATGGTGAGTATGCAGGTAAGAACTGGGATGCTTTCACTTTCCAAGAACCATAAGCCCACAGCCACCATGGGACCCTCTGTTCATTACACTAACATAGCAACCCACCTGCCCACACAACACCAAACATGCCATTTGCACAGTACAGTGAAAACTGGGATTTGTCTGTGAAGAGAACACCTTGCCAAAGTACCAGATGCCAGCGATGTGAGCAGTTGCCCACTCAAGTTGACTGTCAGGTCAAGACCCTGGACAAGCAGGCAGATTAGAATTCCTGAGATGATTTGTGATGTTTTGGGCAGAAATTCTCCAGTTGCATCAGCTGTTCGGTGGCTGGCTCCAAGACGATCCTGCAGGTAGGGTTGTCAACTGTCCCGTATTAGCTGGGACATCCTGTAACTAGGTCTAAATTGGTTTGTCCCAAAAGGGATGCCAGTTCTTCCGTATATTGACTGCTACTGAACTCTGATCACTAGGTGGTACTCTGACTCTACAGATTCCACATCTGACACAACAGCAGTAACAAATCATGTGCTGATTTCACCTCAGGTGACACCTCTCATTCTATCACATGACCCCTCATGTACATCAGTTGTAAATGCGCTAATTCTTGTAAACAAAATTTTGGTGATGTCTGGTGCAGATGTGCAGTGCAGTTGGTCGTTTTGGGGATTTGAGAATAGATAAACCTTTGAAAAGAAAATACCAGCTGTGCAGCTACCACAAGCAATGGGAGCCAAAAAAGACGTGGGTTAAGCCAGCCAGCGGCGACGCAACGAAAGCTTTCTGTATATTATGCCACAGGGAATTCTCTATTGGCCATGGGAGTGAGAATGACCTGACCCAGCATGCCTCCACAGAAATGCACAAGAAGGCCACACTACGTAAAGGTCCTAGCAATATTGATACATTATTCATGACATCCACAGTGGAAAATGACAAAAATGCTGCAAGTGAAGCCTTGTATGTGCATCATACAATAAAACGCGGATTCAGCTACAACAGCACTGAACGGTGCATTATTTACTGATTCAAATGTTGTGAAAAAGATGCACTTGGGAGATACAATGGCTGAGATGATTGCAGTGAATGTTTTAGGACCAAAGACCGTGCGGGACATTTTGAATGATCTGTCCCCGACTGAAGGTAAACCTGTTTCCAGGGTGCTTGAGATAGTTTGTCTGTGTCTGATGGTGTACTAATGGCAAACATCAAGCACTGATGAGGTGTCTGAAAAACTATGAACAAATGTCATCTTTGGAAAACATCACTCCGTTTACCAGTTATTCAACAGTGCCAACAATCGGATTCTGAAAGCTCACATAGCTCTGCAGCTGCTTCTCAGTATCTGCTTCATGAAGAGACTGTGGACATGTTTTGGCTTTGTTGACATTGAGTGGTGTGAAATTCTGCGTCACGTTTGCGCGATTGCTCTCTCTTCATCCAGCTGTTGACCGACTCCTGCTGAACTGGCCAGCTCTTACGGCATACCTCAGGTCCCTTGGGGAGACCTGCCCTGTGGCACTGAAGAGGATTTTTGAGGATGAGGAAAAAACTGAAGCAACTGAGATTAATCTTTGCTTCCTCCACAATGTGGGGTGTGTTTTTGACCAACTCCTAAAAAAGCTGGAGGAAACAAAGCTCTGCATCACAGATGTTTATGTGGAAGTCCAAAAGTTCAAAATGAGGATTCTGCAGCGGAAACAAGACAGCTTTTTTTGGATATCAGACCAAGCAGCTGATGGACAAACAAGTGCCAGCACAAGGGTCCAAGCAGCAACAGGAGTTTATGAATTTCTGTGACTATGTCATTGCTCACATTGACAAGTGATTTGATTTCTCACCAGAAAATGTCATAGTGAAACTGAAACCTATTGGACTCTATGAGGAGCTCTCCTTCACTGACCTAGAGCAGGTGGTGGCTGCCCTGAAAATGATAGAGACTGTCAGTATGGATCAACTCTGTGAGGAGTTTTGTGCAAGCTGGAAGGAAATACAGAAAGCCGGTCAGAAGACACCAAAAGCCACCAGTGAGAAGTGGATGGCAGTTTTCCAAAACACAGGAAAGCCAACTTGATCAACATGTTCAGGATTGTCTCTTTTGTCCTCAGTGTGCCAGGCTCGAATGCCTTCGCTAAGAGGATCTTCTCACTGAGGACCATAAAATGGTCAGACTCCAGACACAGATGCAGCACTGAGCTGATCAAAAATGAACTTCAAATATCTGTGAACTGTGACCTGTCATGTGAGGACTTCTATCTGACTGTGCAAAAGGACAAAAAACTGCTTATGTAATACCACTCAAAACCTTACCCTCTATTTTGGAAACTGACAAATTATGAAAGTTAAAATTATTTTAAAAATTAAATTATTAAAAATTATGCTAAGTGCATTAACACACTTTGTTACAAGGTGTCATCAGTTTCCTCAGGAATTTCTTCAGCACCTCTAAAAATACTCAAGCATATGACAACTGACACTGGTGCGTTTTGCACACCCTGTGGCTCTTTAGATCAAGAAAAAGAAAAAAGTATACTGATGCTGATATACTCATGCAAGCTACAGTTTGCATGATTACTGCCTAAGTGTTTCTTTCAAAGGCTTTAGCTTACCACATCATTGGCTGTTAATAAATAAAAGCCACTATTATTTGGTAAAAGCTGAAAAGTATAGCTGAAAAAATTGCCAGTGTGCAGGAAGTGTTAAAAGGTCAGGCACTCTTCACGTCATAGGCAAGTTGATTTGATTGTGTTGTTCCAAAGCTAAGCATTTTATGCGTCTCTCGTGTCCTGAGCTAATGGCCTCACATGGGCACTGAGCAATCACTGTTAATTGTTGAAAACAGCGTCCCGTCACTGCTAATAGGCCGATGTCTCAGTAGTGGTCTCTTTTAATTGGCCCATTTGAGTTTGTTACACTCTGCTGGGGTGTGCACATGATGTCACGCACGCACGTGTCATTAATTTCTGAGGCTTGTTATAAGTATTCCTTTCTCACTGTCCTTCATGTCTGTGCCTGTTTGTTCTTCCTCCCTCTTCCTTTGTCACACTCACTTTCCTACTTTGTCTGTAATTCTCTCTACCTCCTCTCTCATCTTTGTCTCATGTTCGCCTCTTTGCTTTTACACAGCAGGAAGCTACAGTAATGACCAGCTCTTAAATAATCACCACACACACATACACAGACACAAACACACACACACACACACACACACACAGCGTGGATAGGTGTGAGTGCTTATTATGAGGTTCATAAACAAGAGGATGGAAGCAAGGACAGAGAAGAGGTGAGAGTCGGATAGATGGAGAAGAGAGGCATTAGTCTGCAGAAAAGAACAATCACGACCTATTAACTCCTTGCTGCACTGCCTGTGCTCATAATTTACAATTGTGAATGTGTGTGTGTGTGTGTGTGTGTGTGTGTGTGTACATGCCAGCATGCAACCAAATAACTGCTGATCTAGCTCATAGTGTGTTTACACACACACATGGCTACCTGTTTATGTTAATGGGTGTGCATATAATGACGGGCGATTTTTTTGATTAATTATGCAAAGGTTGGTGTTAACATGAGAATATTAGTAGTTTCAAGTATAAGTGTGTGTTTGTACGGAGGGCTTTGGTGTTGTCTGTGCAGATACATTTCGGTTTAATAGTGTTATTGCGTTTGCTGACAGTGCATTTGCATAAGCCAAGTAGATCATTTGCAAGGACTGCATGTGTGAGGGTGTAAACATGTAATCGAGCCAGCTCCCGTCACTACAGAGCATCAGAATTAATATTTTTTATTTTTTGCTGTCTAAAGTATTCAGCCAGCTGTTAAACAGAGTCTCCCTTTCTGCTTTGTTTCTACATCATATTTTTTTGTTTCTCCTCTTTGACTGCCCCTCTGTTCTTTCTTTCTCTGCACATATTTCCACTGTATCTCTGTGCTACTTAATGCATGTTTTTTTTTCTCTCATGCATACTTACAGGAAGTTCATGCCTTGGAATTCATTATGTTTTAATGCATGCATCACAAACCAGGGCAGGGATGGATAATCCAAATAAGAACTTCATATTTTCGCAGAATGGGGTTCTATGGAGAGCTTTGAAAGTGATCATTTTCTATATAGAGCAAGAGCAAAGCAGCTAATTCAACTCACTGTCCCAAAAACTTCCAAAATGTTTAGTGCCACAGTTTATCACAGTATGTGGGTATCCAAATAGATTGTGTATTGTAATTTGAGAAGGCTTGCAGGGCCTCAGCTCAGGGACCTTACTCAGCACATGAGGGACGGTGCATTCAATTAAAGCGAGACAGCAAAGCATGAACAGAATTGGGTGTGGTGCAATTTTCGTTTAGCATCAGCACTACATTAAAAGTGAAGGGGTTTAGCAGGCCGGGATCTTCTGCCTGACTGTATTGAACTGGAAACATGTTTTTCTTGAGCCCCTAAAACCTCCAGCGTGTATCAAGTACAACTTGTCATTGAACTCAAAGTCTAACCCAGCCTTTACAAGACTCTTAAGCCATTAACAAGCATCAGCCTCAGCCCCACTCTCTCCCCCTATGGCCCACTTAGATGGATGTAAAATTAGGCTTTAATCCGCCAGCTGAACTAAATACATGCTCCCCAGTGTCAACACCGCTCATTCCATAATATTTCATTTCACTCTCTTCTACATTTGTTTCCTTGTTACCCCCTTTAAAGCTTTATTTTTCTCATTCCTCCATTCCCCTCCATATTTCATCTATGATAGATGCGCTAAATTTAGTTCATGGCCCCCACTGTCAACACTGCACTTTAAATTAATTTAATCTCCTTTCTCTCTTTCTCGCTGCCTTTGTATCTGTTCCTCTCTTTTGCCCCCTTTCTCTCTCTCCCTCTCTCTCTGTGTCCCTCACTCTTTCTCTGCGGTTGATGAGCCATGGGTGGTTTGTGGATCGATAGTTTTGATAAATGGGAGGAAATCTGGCTGTGGTTCTTGAAAATCTAACCTATTACAGCTGGTTTAGGAGCTAACTGTTTAAGTATCTGCTTTGTGTGTGTGTGTGTGTGTGTGTGTGTGTGTGTGTGTGTGTGCATGCTCATGCCAATATGACTTGCAGACAAGAACATAGACAGGAAAAGAAACAGACCTGCAGTATTACTTAGTTGTTTAGCTGTGAGCTGGTTGAAAGAAATAATCTAAATTGGCAGGGTGCAACAATGATGGTGGTAACTGTCCACCAGGATGAAGAGGCTATTTTATTATTCTGTTTTCAAATTACTGTTATCACTCTTGTTTATATGCATTATTTTGCATTATCGTGTCACTGTTGGACATTTCTTGCATGCATCCCTTTTACGCCAGCAGGTAAAATCACCAAATTATAAAAGACGAGAGACCTGGTCTTTGCAATTGCTTCACAAAAAAAGTAGATAAATAAATGAAATATACCAGCACCTCTCCGTGTGCTACCTGATTTGCATGCATCTCCCATTTTGTTCTTCAATCTTGTGCATTTCAAGGTCACAAAAATAGCAACATCTCGTAGTGCTGCTTGTAACAGTGTGAAAAAAGAGCCTGCAAAGTGAATTGGACATGCAGAGGGAGACAGAGACAGGTAGGGAAAGTGAGACAGAGAAAAACACAGAACATTGCCTCAATGTTAGTTACAGATCGTGGCATTAAAGGCGGTTGCAACAGCCAAATCAAGTCTGTGTGGAGCAAGACAGCCAACATCACATGGTGATAGAAATGGGAGAGTTTGCTCTCTGTAGATTTGAGATGTAATTATAGAGGATGATTCAAGACAAATAATGAGCTTCTGGCCTAGTAGTTTTATTACTTAGAACCAATTAAAACACATAAAATGACCAGAGTTATAGTTCCAGGCTTCTGGCCAAATAGACAAGCATGTTGACTTTGTCTGGCTTGAGCTGTGTGGAAATTTGGTGAGAACATGTCCTGCCATAAGGCAGCACCGGTTTCACAAGTATGCTTCTACATCTCTGGATATCAGCGCTGTGTTTAGCAGCATTTATCTCCCTTCCAAAAAAAAAAAAACAATTTCGTCACAGCCTTTATGTTTCGTAATTTCTGATAAAACTGTTGGTGATTGAGTTATTCCATCCAAACCTATATTAAACACCTTATTCATAAATCTGTGTGATATATCAAAAACAGCATGACTGCAAAGTAGATTTTAGACTGTGATGGTAACCACATTTTCAAAGTATAAATGGCTATAATCGCTGCACAAAAAAAAAGGATTGTGACTACATCTGCTTTCTGATCTAAAAAACCCACCATAGTTGACTGGTGGGTTCAAAAGCTTTTGAACTGAAAGTGGTGACTCATTGGAGGTCCAAAGGGGAGTGCAGCGGGACAGCTTTTAAAGTCAGGCTCCCGATCAATCTGTGATACTGACCAGTTTGTTGCATATATAATTTGAACAGAAAAAAGTTTGATTCAGTGGTCAAGAAAAAAAGGCTATAAAGTATATTTTTACAAGCATCAGAAAAGATTTCTGTTCAGATGCAACAGAACTAAGGGCTTATAAATTTAAAGGGGAACTATTCGCTTTGACTGTCCTGCATATGTTACAATGGCAGATGGTTATATTAAACATGGCCACAGTTCAAAAATGTGTAAATGGTAAATGTATGTTATAGCACTTTGAGCAGAAAACTTCAGGCTTCTAAATACTGAAGACATCAGCGTGTGACAGATTTCTTTACATGGCCTTCTGCTTCAGTCATGTAACTGCGTTTACTTTCCATTTCCTATATTGCTACATGTAGCTACATGCCATTGTCAGGGAAACATGTAATATGAGTTGCTGATGTTCTCGCTTTCCCTCCTTTTCGGATCAAATACCTGCTGGAAAACGTTTGGTTGTGAAGATTTTGTTTTTTTAAGTTTTTATCTGTGATTTTTTTAAGTCAGAAGGTGCTGCTTTATTGTGCTACAGTCATTCCCTGAGAGCAGAGCCATCGAGATACAGAACACCTTAAAATGCTGACCAATCAGAGTAGACTAGGCTTTTTTGGGGGAGGTGGCTTAAAGAGACAAGCGCTAAACAGAGTGAGGGTGAATACAGATGTTCCAGTACAGACAGAATGAGAAAATAGTGTTATAAAACATGTTATAGCAGATGCACAAAATACAAGTACAAGTAAGTATACTAAAAAAAACAAACATTATAGGTCCCGTTTAAGCACTATCTTGCAGGAAGAAAAATGATTACAGTAGCCAACATTGTTGTTTAGAAAATTGGCTTGTTGTGGCAGACAAATAACAGTGATTGATTTGTTTTCATAATATGTCCTTGGTAGATATTCTTTGTACCAGTCTGATTTTTGTATATTCAAAGTACTTGCATTGCTTTCAAACATTTAAATAAGATGGCTATCTAAAACAAAGTCATCATCCTTGTCAGCACCATGGACAGCGCTGCTAAAAAGCTCCCCGTGAGTGCATTCACTTAGTTTTGGGAATCACGAGTTCAACTTTAATAGCATTTGTACAAAGAAAACAAGAAAACTCTTTAAACTTTAATTGCTCTTAGGAAATTGAGCCCTTAGGAGTTTGTAAGTGCTGTGACCTTTTCTCGCATTTTTTACTGATGCATCAGTCAGTGCAATATTGTATCTCTGGTAAGGACTGTATACAGTCGGTTGCCTCCATCAAAAAAGAACATTTCTCTAAATTATTTTTACAGTAGAAGCAAAGCAGGCAACAGTTGTAAGAGCTGGACTTATTCATCTTTAATCAGAGGGAACCACCTACAGTTCGCAGATCTTTTCTCTTCCTCTGTACTGCCTTCTGCTCCATCATCCCAGATTTCCTTAAAGTTTATATGTCTAAGATGTGTTTATCAGAATAAAATACTAAAAGTAGCTAAAAGTAGGCCAACTTTCTTTGTCTCTGTCAGCATTTGTTAGCCTCATAAGCCCTTTGAGAGTTGGAAAGTGTGTTTCAGTAGGAAAACTGTCCTTCCACGACAGCACAAAAAAACACCATTTACTTGGAGGATTATTACATTTAGTCAGAAAAGATAAATAACACGATAGACAAACAGTGATAGCTACGTGTGACTATCTGACATATGGCTCACTTCCAGTGTAGAGATATACGATAAAAAAGGGTAAACTTGTAGTTTATTTCAGAAGTTTTATAACTGCCGTTATCTTCAAACTTTTCAACAGCTCTCTGCATATTGCTGATCCTGTTGGGATATCATGTGTCTACAGCAGAGTTTGTTATTTGCTTTCAAATCATGTTCTTTATTCAAGCTAAACTTTTTATGTTCTATGTACGCATATCAAATATTTGAAACGATTTGGTCTGTTTTATTGCAGTCAACATAACATTGGATCATTGTAAACAAAATGCCTCGTGACCTCAGTCACTTACTAATGGTTGCCCAAACATGGATCTAGTCAGGTTCAGTGTCCCATTCAGTTTTGATAGTTTGGCCTGCTGAACATGTCGTTCTATAAATTCTTTCTCTGTGTTTATCTGTGGCACATGCTGAACCGAATGACAGATGAAGATGAAGAAAACAGAGATGAAGAGAGATAAGACTTGATGTTCTGTTCATAATTCAGTGCAGGCAGAGTGACAGATAAGCCAGACTTTCACTATAATCCACTAAAGGTCTGTATAGAACTGCTGGTATTTTACTTCAGTGTCTTTTCAGAAATTCACTCAGAGCTTATAAAAATCGACGGACAAAAAGACAGCAACCAAGACATCCTTACATTGCAGTTAAATTACTGTAAATAACCGATAACAACGCTTGCTTCAGCACTTCACATCATAGATGGATATAACAAGGTGCTCAGAGTACAATAATAACACCAACAATCAAGTGCAACCTTCACACATCCACCCAGACTCAGCTGCTGTGCTGTTTCCTTTTTCACATACATTATGCATATATGCAGCAGCATTCACCTTATTCATTTTAAAATGTCACATTTTTTTTTGCCTAGGCTGAATGCCCCTGGACTCCCTCACTATGACTCTGAAACTCTAACAACATCCCTGCCAGTGACTATACGTCTGGCCACAATCAACACGGATAGAAACATCTCCTTTTACTGGAGCTCTCTTCAAAGCCAGTGTCGGAAAGCCATTTTCCTACTCATGCTAATATGGCCTATGAATCCACTGTATTGATACCAAAACTGCTCTTTGAACTTTGGACTCTTGTATGTGTGGCTTGCTGGGGACGGCTGAAGGAGGGATTAGGTTTTGACTGTGTTTGTGTGGGTCTAAATCCCGAACAGAGCTAGCTGACCTCGGGGCGGATGGAGAGAAATGAGTTCATCCTCAAGATAAACACACAGACACACACACCGCAGACAGTCTCTGCAATACACACAAACACAAGGACACACTTTTCCTCAATCTATCTTTCTCTTTCCCACTCTCTGTCTCTTTCACATGCACACAAACACACACACACACACACACACACACACACATACACTCATACATACACACACACTGTTTAGTTGAATAATGGCCCAATGAGTGGTGTGCCTATGGGGAAAGCTGTCAGTTTAATTGAATCTAGTGTTCTCCATTCTCCCTGCCTGCTAATTGATTCTGTCAGGCTCTTCTGCTTGACAAAGAGACTGACATTCCCCCCTGCTTGGTTATGACTGTCACAGTGTGAGTGACTATGTGTATGTGTGTGTTTGTCCATGCACATTATTTACTTAGAGCCATGGGAACCTGTGTGAGTGTCTATCAATGTGTTTTAAGCACATTACTAATGTAGGAGGACAGGACAGTCCAGATGGCCAAGCGTGTGTGTATTTGTATGGGTTGTTGCTATATGTAATCATGCTCAGATGGATTTTGCCCCGGACCTTTGAATCTGTCCACTCCATTAACTTTGAGCTAACTGATTCGTCTGGCACCATGACACAAGACAGCAGTTTCTCGGTAAAATAAAATAAAATAAAATATTCAGCACTATTGGCATAACAGACATGCTTGTCAAGCTTTTCTCAAGTTTTGGCAAGTGTTGTTAAGCTATGATCCACAACCACTTTTGTTTTACTCTTAACGATACTTCCATATTCACAGTTACCTTTGTACTTATTCTTAACAGTATTTATAATTTGTGTGTATATATAATGTTATTGATAATTTTGATAATAATCTCAGTCTTTATATCATGAGATTTGGCCAGTCAGCTAAACTAGCTGGCTACAAAATTAAGCAAAGCACCGTCAAGTTTATGAGGAAGGTGGTCAGCTCCATGGGGCTATATTGTCGGCTTTTGTAAGATGGTGTGTGTCACTTACTTTAAGGAATGAGCCTAACTCTGGTGCTACAGTGACTAATAATAACAATGGCGAGTGCTATAGATAACTAATATGCTGCTATCGGGGACAAATCAACATGTCCTCTAAATATGAGAACCAGTTAGAGAGAAAACAATGTCAGACTGAAGATAGAAACGAAGTGCAACAAGTTGATGATTCTGTCTAGGGCAAGTATATATTATCTTTTTTTTAATGTTTTTTTTAAATTACAAAAAAGACGTATGTGGCTTTGTAACATAAATGACAGCACAAATATAAACACATCACAAAACGTCATAAAATCTTAATTGAAAAAAGGCAGCTCAAACTTTCCAACTGCCCTAAGCACCACTTTCACCTTAGTTATTGTTGCTACTTGGTTAGATCCCTTTTGCTCATCAAAACAGTAATATCTATGAAGTTTCGCCCCAAAAATGTGCATGATTAGAATACAAGAGTTAAATTTCATGCTTAGCTGTTACCGGTGCATTCAGGTGGAGGGGTAGTGCTTAGAATTGGTTATTCATAATTATGAAGACACGGCGAACATTTATGCATTGTCTAAAAATGTATTAAGTGTTAATCTAGTTAGTCTTGGTGAAAATATTTAAAGTACAATAGACTGGATGTTCGCGCTTTAGTTTCCACCACCAAGTTTTCTGAAATGGGAAAAGTTATTTCAGATTCTATTCAGGTTCTAAAAAGGGGGTTGTTTTTTTTCCTCCTTGTCTAACTTTGTCTGGCTGTCTATCATTATGGCCAGGGGAGCATTTTACCAAGGTGTCAACAGCTTCTACATCATTTTTATTTCATTACACGTCAGCAGGTGATGTATTGCATTCACTTCAGTCCAGACACTCCAGGCCCTCTTTGCTGCCCTTTCAAACGATGCGAGATTGGCAGCGGAGAAAACACATTTTCCTGCGTGCATAAACACACACACACACACACACACACAGAGCAAAGACAATGTTTTGACCGAAATGCAACCTGGAAACGTCAGTCTGACAGTTGGTGGGTTAAAGTATTCTTGCAATTTTTTCTTGCAAGACAAAAGTCATTCTTCATATCTGTCACAGAGAAACACAGAAATTCAATATTACTGTCCCATTCACGAGTTTTCGAAAATCAAATTCTCTTCAACCAAGGACTGAGACTATTTAGGTCTTGCTGATTTGGTATATAAAGAAGGGAGAACTCACTTCTCTTGCATGGATCCAACTTTTTTTCACCTCAGTACTGACTCTAACACCAAAACTCAGGGTATCTGCTGATGCTGTGTACTGTTCTAAGACCAGCGCTCCCGTTCGGCCGAGTACAAAGTATTTCAACCTTACTGTGAAACTTACTCAAGTCATTTTTCTATGATAGATAACATAGGGCCAGAAATTGCAGCAGCGCTAAAAAATCCCAAACTGAACTGACAACTTGCCGTGACTGAATTAATATAACTGATAGCAGAAACAGTGAACTTTTATAATGACATTGAAAAAGAAGCTGTACTTAATGTCGATCGGTCCCATAATGGCCAATACCCATTCCACTTAATAAGGTCAATATTGGCTCGGATAGCATTTTAAAGCACCACTCCTGTTTCAGCTGTTTGACATTCACTATTTAAGAAGGTGCTTTTTGATGTGAATCTTGTTGTGAGCGGTGTGTGTTCAAGACAGCTGACTCTGGCATAGCATTGACTGCATGGTACAGTAAAAACACAAACTTTATTAAATATTCAATATATTTACTGTATGGTTTGTGCTTCCTGTATGTGAACATAGTGGAAATAGCATAATATGGGGTCAGTGAGCATCATGCATTGCCACTTAAAGGTTTATAAGTAACTTTTAAAGCATGACACATGAACAGTAGCCTATAGGTCATAGCATACGTCAAAAAAGAAACAACCAGGTTGCTTGGCAGGCAACCATTTATGTTTAAATGGTAGTCAGGCAACTTGACAACCTCTCAGCCTTATTCAGGCAGAGCCACATGTCACTGTCTGTCTTGTGCCTTCCTGTCTGTTTATTTTCTCTGTTTCTGTCAGGCTGACTATCTCTCTGTATTTGACTGTGAATCTGCCCACCTGTCTCTTTATTCTCCGTTAGTCCATCCCTGCATCCTTGTTCAACCCTCCCTCCCTCCACTCATCATCTGCCTATGTGTCGACCATGAATCGAGCCACCCCAACAGAGTGCACACACACAACATACAGTACAGTAGACACAACTAATCTCACAATAATCTCTACCCAGATTATCGCTTCCTGTTGGAATGGGAGGCAGCATGGAGGGAGAGAGGAAACGAGAGAAAGAGAGAGAGAAAGAGAGAGCGAGAGAGAGAGATTAGAGTTATGGGGTCAATAACTTCTCCAGCTCATAAAGACACGTCTTATAAAACAACGGCAGCTTCAAGAGTTTTACGGGTATTTAACTTTGATAAAGACATCCTCAGATTGGCTCTTTGTGCTGCGTCAGAGAGACAATTTTAGAAGAGAGTGGTACTGCTTGTTATTAGAGAAAGCGTTATCATTGCTACGCTGCATTTACTGAGTCATTGTATTTGAGTGTATTGGAACAGAGTTTATCTAGAGCCATTGCTCCTACAACTACTTTATTAAAGCTGAGTCCCTGCTGTCACGCAGAGGTGGTTGGTGGTGTTAAGGTCGTACCTCAGTGTTTTCACCAAACATTTCAGAATCATTTATGAAAAATTACATATACTTAGTCATTTTAATTCTGAACTTTGATATTACCAGGACATTTCCAGAACTCAAAGTTAGCGTGTTTACAACTGAATGAAAACAAACACACAAACAAACAAAAAAAAGGGAATAATTCTGTTAAATTTTTAATTAGGGATATCAGTTTTGATTAATTTTGCTTTTGATAGCCCGGCACTCATTAGAAGACTAACTGCTAATATTTTTCAGAAAAGGAAAAAAAGAAAGAAAAAAAACAGAATGATGTGAAATACTTGAGGCCATTTGTTTTGTTCTGGAACTACATGACCCAGTGTGAGCTTTAGCGCTGCGTCTCTTTCCACTTAAAGGGCCTGACAGTAATGTTTTGTGATGTGAATGTTGTGCCTTTTTTTTAAATTTATTTTAATTTATGTTAGCTCTGCTGACAGACAGCTGGCTAACCACATTAACATGTGGAAACATGTTAGGGCAGCTGGGCGGCTGTCTGTCTCTGACCAGATCCAGTTGGTGCTCATTTCAGTAAATTGAGGGGCAGCAAATTAACCTATAGACCGGCATGCATAACCAGTCAGAAATACTTGCTGTGGATAACTATTGACATCCCTTGTTCAAATAAATTGATAAATAAATTATTAAAAGCACATTGACACAATATAGGGTACATAGAAAGCCATTTATGAAGTGCAATTAATTCAAAAGTAATTACGTTCCCCCTGTCAGGCTGTTCCTGGGGTCTGTGGCCTCATTTGTTTTACCTTCAGTATGCAAACCATGGGGACGTAATTAAAACACTTATGGATCTTTCCAGATTTGTGATTGGATGAGCTAGTTCTTCTACCAATATACAATCAATCTCAATTTGCATATCAAGAGTAAAATAACCTTAGTCTCACCTGAAGAAAAAGTCATCTTGAATCCACTGATTTATACCATGCATTTCTGTTTCAGTTTTGTTGTCCATTTTTAAAACAAATATTCTTTCATCTAAAATATGTTATTGTGCTTAAGATATTCATGTATTATTTAATTTACTGATTATTTTAATCATAAATCATGTTTGTTACTCTATAGATGTTGCATTGGTTGCATTTGGTTGGGTTATGTATCTAGGTAAATGAAACATGCTCAGCATCTGTCAAGCCATGCATTTTTTTTTTAACACATAATACCACTGTTCTCCTGCCGTGTTCTCAGAGGTCAGGATTAAAACATGCTGAGGCTCAACAGTCATACTGTACTTAAGTAATGGCCTCAACAGGCCAGTACAGAATTAATATAAAAGATGACATGACGCCATGTATTTATCCAATAAAGGTCTCCATTGTCCTCAAATGTGGTAGTAAGGTCACAGTATACAAGATTATTACTGTAGAGCAGCAGAGCAGATTACTGTGGTACTCATCGCAAGGGATATTATCATCTATATGAAAAAAAAGGTAAAAAAAAAAAAAAAAAACCCTTTTTATATTTTTTTTTTTTTTTTTAATTTAGTTTTTCTTCTTCCCCACAGTCCTTATGTGAATATGACTTCAGTTTAAATGGCCTTTTATTCTGCAAGCAGCATGGATTAAAAAAAGCACCACAGGATCTTTGTGTTTACATCCCTGCTGAGGTCTTTTATCGAGACACTTCCTACCACACTTCTAGTTGACCATGAACTCTGATCTCTGTATGCTGGGAAGACATGCAGAGAGGCAATTTCCCTACAGAAATCAATACAGTGTCTCACTATTATCAGCCATAGAAGAGCGTAGGCTTAGTGTAGAGCCTGTACAAATAGCAAAGGTGAAACTATAGTACATAATTGTAATGTATTGTACAGAATGTGTGGAAGTGGTCATTCTGAATGTCGGAAGTACGACACATGGACGCACAGCAGTAAAAAATTTGATTAAACTGAAAACACAGTGAACATAAAAATAATGTAGTTCTCAAAGTGCATGTAGGCGTTTATCAGATGTAAGCAAAGTGCAAATTTCCATGAAGATTGATGAAGCAAAGCAACATTTTATCACATTTGACCCCTATGTGCATTTATCTCCATTTAAAGTCCCATAATATTATTCCAAAGGTCAATCCTGTGTATTAACTCAGTAAATTACTTTTCTGTTTTCTCATAAAGGACTTTCTTTCTTTTCAATCACGGGGTTAAGCTGTAGGTGAATCCTATATATCTGTATTATTAGAACAGATTACTTCTATATTTATCTTGTATAGGATGTCTGCTAACAAAGGGCAGTGGTTAGCGCACTGCAATTTATAAAGTGTTTAAGCTGAGCATTAAGGCTTGGCTTGTTGTCATAGACAATGGTGACACTGGGGATTACTGCTGACTTTATCTAATATAGGTTATCCTCTGCCCTATGACTCAATGAAAGTGAAGGTCGTGTCTCTCTTAGTATTGAATCATCTGTCTGCCAGAGTTTAATATTGATTTATTTTCTCTTTAAGGGCAAAGTGTTAATAGTGAAGATTAGCTTTGTTCAACCAGAAAACATGGTAACAGCACCTGCGCACACTGCAGCCGTATATTAGAGCACTTCACAGGCAGCTTTTGGAGATTTAATGTAACTTCAGGTGTAGAGCACCATTAAATCAACTGACCTACTTAAAAGCAGCGCTCGCAAGTGCCATTTGTAGCCCGTCCCTGTCCCTGTGCTTCTACTGGGCTTGTGAAATCTACTCCAGCCAGCTCCGATTGCCACCAGAAAGACAGTTACAATTACGAAACCACTTACCATCCATCCCTCATTCACATTGCATTGTGCATCCCACTAACAACCTGCCCCTTAAGGTATGTTCCATATTGAGCAACAAGATGTCATGTTCCACCTCTGTCTACCACAGAGGGATGGTATTTCCTGCTGCATACATACCTTATTAAAGACATACTAAGGGGCCGATCCCACCAAGATGCGTTGCTAGAGAAGTGCCACCAGCAAAACAATTGTTTCCTTATGGTACAGCAAGCTTGTCGGGTGCTCCTTTCTCACTAGTGCGTGGCTCGTTTGTCTGGAAGTTTTTGGGCCTGCATTTTTACAATCTTGTAAAAAGTTAAAATCTGCCCCTTATAGTCATATTCACCTTCTGAAGTGAAGGGGAAAATACATGGCTGTATCTCTGTTCTTAATGGTGTATTTTTATGTGGTATATTGTCCACTGTTTTCCACACATCCATTTTTAGTGGCAGCCCACCACAATAAAAACATGTGCGGCCACATTTGATTTTCTGTTTTTGATTTTCTATTTTTGGAGCCAGACTGTGCATTAGGAGTGCTTGCACCACACGCGGAGTGCAGAGTGTAGTCTGGATATAGGTGAAACAGCTTAACCCTAGATTTCACAGCTTGCATGTGCGTTGCAGAACAGCTCAGATGCGGTTTTGCTGCGTGCTCCCTCAACCCCCGGTTGCAGTTTGAGTGCAGCATGGCGCAGCACTGCCGGTTCAGCTAGAGTGGCGAGACCGATGAGTTCCCATGGTAATTACAGAATTACGCGCATTATATCAGTTCAGAAGCTAAGTAGTAATAACTCACCATCCACTCCCATAACCCCCAATGTGGTGTTCCATGCCATTTCCTTTCTATGGTTGTCCTTACAAAAAGGATGTGTGGTGTCAAAAATAATTCTGGCGCAGTGAAACTTTATTGTTCATTCTGCTTGGTATAACAGTCTGCATTCACTCGCAGCAGCCACTCCTCTCATCCATAGCTCTGACATGGTCATTTCACGGGGGTCCTTTGACCTCTAACCTCAAGATATCTGAATAAAAATGAGTTCGCTGGGTCCTATGAATCTTCCCTCTACTGATATATCCACTTTATGCTGGTCCCATGCAGTTTTTTGCTGTCATTTGATTTCCAAAATCAAGAAAATCTGGCAAGGATTGCTTTGTGATTAAAAAATGTGATTAATTAGGATTAACTATTGAAATTCACGGCAAAAAAATTAATTGTTTGACAACCTTACTTTGAACAGATAGACAGAACAATTATCCATCCCGCAAGTCACATACACATAGTCATTACTGTATTAAAGTCAGAAAAAACACATTGAATTTTTATAAAAAGTAACTTCCATCATTTTTCTGCCTACTCTATTGCCTTGTAACACTTGTAATGGCCCCATCATATGTGAATGTAAACAAACCGATCAGAGACTGGGAGTCTCTAGAGAATCTGTTGATCATCTCAATTACTGCTCGTGAACTGTGTTCAAACGGTAAAAACTAGGCAGCGCTGATCAAATCTGAATCAAGATTCCATAACTGCATTGTCCATTTCTGACCTCAGATGTTTTCAGAGACATGTTTTAGTGTACTGTTCAGCTGTCAAGCACAGCCAACCAGTAAGACCAACTTTCAAATTTTGAAGCTTAATGATACATTAAAATCATTTTTCTGAAATGGAATTAGAGGGAAAAAATAGGCAATTCAATAACAGAATATTGATTAATATTTGATCAATATTGCCAAGTTGACAGTTTGACCACAGTTCACAGAGTAATGATTGTACAGCTATGTTAGAGACTCCTCAGCTCTGATTGGTTGTTTTGCACCACGGCCGATTCTAGCAATGCCATTAGAGGCAGTAGGACAAGGAGCAGACTATCTGTCTCATGTGCTCCTTTCAGAATATAGTGAGAGTTTCAGCAAATGTGACACAAAGTAATTTTCATAAAAGTTACCAACTGTAGCTTGAACTGAAGCAAAGGCTTCTTTGGGCGAAACTGTTCATGCTCGATGAACAAAGATCTTTGCTTATTGCTGTGACACTGTTGTTAAAAATGTATGGCAACTGTCTTAGTTTTGGTAAGAGAGTTACCTAGAAGCATCAGTCACAATCTATTAATTATTCAACTAGTGAACACAATGAAAAATAAAATGGAAAAATCTGCTTTTCTAGGCAATATGTTTCGGACCAAGCCCATCATGTTAGATTTATATTATATGAGTATAAAACATGTTTAATGCCTGACTTCAGCAGATTTTTTGTCCTGCATCAATTTCATTCAAGTTCAATGGCTGGAGAGCAGAGGAAACTGGTAATACTGGATAAAACTGATCAGATAAAAATAAATCCCTCTCCAGTAGGTCAGAATTTATTCATATGTACCATAAAAGATTTTATTCTAACAGGAAAATATGATTATATCTGATCAGGCACTGCAACCAGGCAGGCAGTATTAACACCTTTCTTTTCTTTCTTCATTTCATGTCTGAGGTGCTGACAGTACAAGTGACAGTGTACAAATCTTTTTCAACAGCAACTGCTCCTTTTTTGGGGGGAAAGGGGATCTCAGTGAGATCTCATGTCAGCTAGAAGCCTGCCTCTCCAATACGTCGGGCCAGCCCAGGGTTGTCCTCTCAGTCAACTGTGGTTCGTAGACTATACATTCAGAGGGACTCACATGGGGGGGTTGGCAACCCTAAGAGGTGCTAAACAACCTCAGCTGGCACCTCTGAACACAGAGGAGTGGAAGCTTAACTCAAATGCCCTCTGGGCTGCTCGGCTCCTCACTGTGTCACGCACAACGAGCCCAGTCAGCGTGTGGATAAACCTCATTTTGGCTGCTTGAATCCATAATCGTATTCCTTTGGTCACATCCCAAAACTCTCGCCCATAGGTGAAGGTCAACATGAAAACTCATCGGTAAATAAAGATTTATGCATTGTGGCTGCACTCTCTGCTGCCACAGTCCGATACCGCAGTTGAATTTATGCAGCTGCTTTATCTAAAGCACAGATGACCCTTTTTTGAGAGGGAACCAGAGCTCGACTCTGATACCGTCTAAAATTCAGCAGCCAAATGCTCCACTGCACACAGGAAATCACAGTCTGTTAAGCAAAGGGAGGACATCATTTGTGAACAGAAATGCCATCATAATGTCAAAGAACTGGACACTCTCAGACTTTAGCTCGAATTTGATTTCCTATCCATGTCTGACACACGTTGTGCAAAACACCAATCTTAACACAAAGTCAGCAACACCGCATACTCCCAACACATCTCAGAATCCTCTAGCATGCTAAACCGATTCAACCCTTTTGGCAGCTGGCAAGATAAAAAATCATCCCATTAGAGTGTCCACAATAGAAAATGTAAATTGGTTTTCCATGTTTGTAGTAAGTCTCAAAGGAAAGTGACCATTCTGAACTGAACCCAATTCTAATGGGTTTTAAAAAATGAAGAGGGAGGAACAAATTAACATCATTCATCATGAGCCATGCATTTTGTAGCTATTGTTAGACATTATGCAATCACGGATGTGATCTCTTGTGTTGCTTCCCATGAGACCCTTACAGTAGTTATGTATGACAACATTGGCTTGGGTATAGTGGACAAAGCATCTAAGCTTCTTAATCAGAATCAGTGAACATTGAGTTTGATAAAGATGGGGATTACTCTGGGGCAAGAGCACAGCTACATCTGCACAAGTACCAAGAATGTGAGTGTGATCAGTATTAAATTCGCAACCCACAATATTATTAATCATGGACTACAACAGGGACTGCTGAGGTGTCAAAATCTGTGTTGACCTTAACTATTACTGCTGTAAAAATTGTAGTGATTACACTGTAAGGGGTTGGCGTCATCCTCATTACTGCTGCCGCAGGTTTTCAGAAGAAGGTGAATTGGGGATACTAGTTTTCTGAATTCTTTGTTGTGGGAACATCCCAGGGGTCTACCTTCAAAAATCCAAATTTAATTGAAAATTCTCTGCATACACTATGAAGAAAAATTGGAAAAATGAAGTTTGATTTAATGGTCTACCTGAACATCACAATTCGTTGAGATTTTTTACTTCTTATTGTATGTGGAAATTGTGATTCTGTGGTTTAATAACTCAAGAATTGAAAACTTTATTTAAGTTTTAAGTTTAAGACAGAGAAAGGTTGGTTAGGTGATTCCCTTTGGGTCAGATGGATTGGAACAGGTGGAGTAAAAGTCTGTTCAGCGGGAGGAGGAGGAGGAGGAGGAGGAGAAAAAAGACTATAGAATAGAAAATATGAAATGAAGAATAAGGAAATGTTAGTCAAGACAACATGTTTTTCTCCTGAGTTGGTGCCTTTAGCCTGCCTCTGGTTAACCACTGTAGGTTGTATGATCGTACGCTGTATGCTGCTGTCCTCTTATCATCCTCATTATTGAGTTTGTGTAACAGCTTTCTCTCCCTTACAACTGTAGTGCTGAAGTCAGCACAAGACTGATTTGCTCTCAGCACTTGCTCTTGAGACAAGTGATCAGCTGTCTGGGTTTTGCTTGTCTTTCAAATGGGAAATCAGTCACGGCAACTTTATAAGACACAGTCTCTGGCTTTTGGTTGATATCTAGTGTTGAGCACTTATGACCCATCGTTAGAGCTGTTTGCTTGTTTAATATAGTAAGTGAATGCCACTGTCACACTGAATGTTCCCCTAAGTCTGTTCAAAAAACTTTATATAGAAAAAAAAAAGCCTGAATCATCAAACATTCTTATTGAAGAGCCAAATCTGATTCGACTTGCAAAATTCTGAGTCGGGTAAAGCCCAGCAAAGTCCTAATTTACATGCATGGAACTATTGCCACTTTAACCAGATTCATATGTTGAAAGAGTCTTTAAAACTCAGTTTCTATTATAAAATCATAATCTGTAACACACTCTGTAATGTGAAATTCACACTGGACACAAAGTCATTTGCGAGAGAAGGACTCTGTGAATAATGTTGTGTTATTTTCCATCAACCTGGACTTAATCGATAATACTACTCTCCTGAAAACATAAAGAAAATACCAAATTGATTTAAAAAGGGCATGTGGGGTGCAAAACAAATAGGCAAGCATCTTCCATTGTATGGATCTATAATTTGGATTTTTGTTCATCATTCTCTGCTATTCATAATTGATCCAGCTCTATACTGGCTTGCTCTCTATAGGTTCAGTCCAGGGGACAGCAGGAGTTCACACTCATCAATGCAGCTGCTTCAATTATGGAGGCAATTCTAGGATTTTTTTTCTGTTAGGAGGTTGGCCTGTGCCCCTGAAAAGCATCATGTGCTCTGTGTTGGTTCCAATTAAAAATAATCTCTTGTGAGAAGAATTAACTGCACTATACTTTCTGTTTTCCTATGTTCCGCTTATCTTAAATTGTAACACGAATCAGACTTAGAAGTATTTTACTGCTGGATAGATGGTTTGTGCATAAATCTGTGCTGTCTTTGAAAGAGAAAGACAAACACTTTTGAAGTTGATGCTATATGATCAGATACAACAGAGGAAAAGGGATATAGCATTTGCTTTTGCTCAAGAGGTAGAAAATCTGCAACAAGCAGAATGACACAGGAAACAATATGACAGCCGGCTGGTAGCAAACAATCTCAATTTACAGGTAAAAAGTAAGCTAAAGTATGTTTCTGAAAACATTTGGGGCAAGAAATAAGCAACGCAGTAAAATATATCTTAGTTCATACTGATCAGTGCTGCTTAGTTCTACTGTGTGATTACAGTGTTTTCAGCCTCACTTTTTACAATACAGGAAACAATATGGCGCCCACTATCTGTTCACAAATTCTCATATTACAGCCAAACAGTGCACTGAAATATTTTCCTAAAGACATTTCACTTAAAAAAATGCAATGAGAGAGCGGTGGCTCTCTCGCTTGATCAGCTTCTATACTCTTTGCATCATTGGTGACGGGCAGATGAAAATGTGAGTGTAGGTTGAACAACAGCCCAAGAGCCAGAGAAAATTGTACAACACTTCATGTGGTGGATTTGAGTCAAACATGAGCAGGGGAATCTGGGCACTAATATGGAGGTAAGTTTACAATGGTTTATTTTCACATACCACTAACAGTTATGATACAAAGCTGGTTGAAAAATCAGCAAAATATATTTTTAATAAACAGTGACCCCTATAATATGTTGTTTACAGGTCCAGATAATTGGATACAAATGAATTCAGTGCCTAAGAACAGAATCACATTATCTGATGTGTCTGATTTTGACTCTAGTCAGATATTCAAACTCACTCACTGAATTTAAAAACAGAAAGCACAAATACACTCTCACTCGCTTTGTTTGCAAGTACTTTTAAAAGTTTTGTTACTTCAAGAGTAATCTGGGGCAGAACATTTATTTAAGAGACTGGTGACCTTGTGAAAAATGTTTAAGTATCAACTTGCTGTTTTGTCCATGTAGGACAGAGGATGAAGGAGGCAACGCAGAAGCAGTAGGAGGTAAGGGAGACTAGTTAAATGATGGGAAATCGAAGGGGTGGAGTGTGTGAATAAGGACAAGGAGGTTAAATACAGTGATGACAGTTAATTTGGGTAACCTTGTGCAGTATGAACTACCCACTCACAACTTTGAAAGAGACTGTATGCCTGCCTTGCCTCTTGGCAGTGTCACTTATTGTCACTCACTCAAGCTGGCCACAAAACAAGACACATCTACATAGGCAGAGGTCACTTCTACAAATTAGATTTTAAAAATGACTCAGACAGAGATATTAGCACACATCAGGCCACCCAAGTGACTAAAGGGCTGCACACAAATTAACCGATGTTGACGGGGGAGCAATGCTGTTGTTTGATGTCTTTTCCGAAGCTTACTTTTTTCTACTTCTGTCAAAGAAGATGAGACCCGATTAAGATGAACCACTTTAAAAACACTGCTTTAAACATATCATTATTTTATTCTTCAGTGCTACCTTCGAACTCACCAGAACAATCATTTAGATTTCTGTGGGTTTTTTTTGCAGATCAAAACATAAAAAAAGTCTCACTTCCTATGACAACTCACCTCAAGGCTCTAGCTGACACATGCAGGTTGCAGCCATTATATGACAGTTTACATAAATATAGATATAATCTCATCTTCATTTAATATATACTGATTCATGTTTATTACCCAAATTAAGCAGTAGTAGTATGCTTCCCTTTCCCCAGAGAACCAGAAATACGTGTATAACCTGTCTGAATTCTTTAACAAGAAATCATTCTTTCCCATGGGATAGGTGTTGGCTTTTTATGGTGTTAAGGAATGGAAAATTTTAGTTTTGTTTTATAGCCTGTGTGGTACTCTCTGGCTAAATGAAAGGAATTGGATTCTCGTATTTATGTAAATCAAATTACGCCCATCTCAAAAGTAGTCAAGCTGCCAACTTAACAGATTGCTTAATGACCCCTCGCTGATCACCTACTTACAGTGCACTTTGGTGTATTTAGTAAAATTGGCCATCTATGAGGTTGAATGCTTGGACTGGAAAAGGACAGGGCCCTTATGAAACAGAAATAGTGTAGTGCAATGCCTATATATATATATATATATATATATATATATATATATATATATATATATATATATATATATATATATATATATGTAGAGAGAGAGAGAGAGAGAGAGAGAGAGAGACAGAGGTAGTATAAAGTATTTATTTGATAGGTTTTTTAAAAAGTTTTAAAAAGAACACTTTATTCTAGTAGGAAGAAAAATGTTGCAGCTTTGATAGATATAAATTATCAGTCTCAAATGTAGAAGGAGCTTTTACTTTTGAAATACTATATTTCAATGTATCTGACAACAGCAGTAAGGAGATGTTTTAATGCCGTGGTCATCGGGATTATGTTTTTAGGTTGTCCATATATATGTCTGTATGCATGCATGTACAAACAACTCGTGAATGAGATGTCTCAAGACTGTCTTGAGGGAATTTCCTCAAATTTGCCACAAATTTTCACTTAGACTCAAGGATGAACTAGAATTAGATTTGGCAGTCAAAAGTCAAAGTTCAAGGATATTGTGACCTCACACAACATGTTTATGCCACTAACTCACTAACATATGCTAATTATGACATTTCACACAAAAATGTGACATTTCACACAAAAATGTCTAATAGGATAAAATGATTAGCTGATGGCAATTTATATTCAAAAGGTTGAAGGTAAGCTTTACTGTGACATTAAGATGTACTGCAAAAACACTTCCCTGACCGTTACTCAGCATCATGTCTCAGAAACAGAGGGAAAAACATTTGATTGGATACTGAATTAGTGACACTGATCTTGGGTCCCCACCTTGAAACTGTGGTGATTGTATTGATTTTCTGTGTTGTGTTCTGTGTTGTATGTTTTTTCACAGACATGGATGTACACTGTAAGTGCAGCTTGACTGTTGCAATGAGGCATACAACTGCAATTTTTGTTTAACAAGCTTTCAGGTCTTAATATCTTAAGAAAAAGCCAATGGAATGGAAGTTTTTTAAAAAGCACTTGGGACAGCAGCACATGACACTGTGACTGTTATATAAGTTTTTATGCCATCAAGGAGGGTGCTTAAAAAATAGTTAGATGGGTTGTCTTACAACTCTAAAATGTGATCTGTCTGAACGTGCGTGTCAGAAAAATGAAATGAATAGAGATTATACAGACAGAGAGCGAGAAATGAGAGATGTTGGGAGATATTAAGCAGAAAAGGGCTGAGACACAAAGATATCAGGACAGGAAGGCTTACAAATTGAAAAACAGAAAAGTGGAATGACAGAGGGAGGAAAATTATACGCAGGTTGAAAGGAGACAATGAAAGAGACTATGATTTAAAAATGAGACTGAGGGGAACTGTGTCAAAACACTGCTAGAGTGGAAATTAAACAGATCCAGCCACTCAGTGGAACCTTAAAAAAAACTGACTCAGTTCCCCAAGGGAAGGGAAATGGCGACGGCTCACCTCCTAAGAGGGGGCAACAATACCAGGCCCTGAGCTCATAAGATCCCAAAAGGGAAGTCAACACAGGATGGTTAATTATGTGGCACTCATTTTCATAATTAGAGTTTGAAACATCAGATTTTGTCCCCTGGGTCCTGTGAATACCCAGTGGCTACTCTGTTCTGCAAAAAATGACAAAGTTTTATTTAATGTTCATGTTTTCAATAATAAATTACAACAAATAATGTTCCCACAGTGGCAGAGAAAAATGCACTTTGCGACTTGAAGTTTATTGCTGGTGAACTCATCCATCTATCCATCTGTGTCCAGTTCAGTGACACATTTGTGTCATTTTTTGCAGTGCGTCGAGCAGGACGGACAGGGCGTGTGTGCTGCAGGGACTCTGCTGTCAACCCTTTGCCCTCCTCTGTTCTGTACTGCCTGCACTGGAGGAATAATTGGCACATTAAATTATTTATAACAGCCAGGGCACATTATCATAAATATTCACTTGACGTTTTGCTTAGATCAACAGTCAGAACCCTGGGCTCCGGATGTGACTCCATGACATCTCAGATGTGTGTCTGTGTGAGTGCATGGAAATGTGTGTATGCATTTTGAGAGCCCAAGGGCTGATTGATGGACAGTATTTACAAACAAAGCGTCCTCCCGTCAGTCAACGTAACTGAATGCAGACAGCATGAAAATGTCAGGCTCATGCACAGAGACAGACGTGCACGTGAGTATGCATATCAGCGTCGGGCACGGAAATGTCAGCCATACTTAGACTGGGCACTCTCAGTGTGGAACATGCATCCACACACAGGACGCAGCAGTGCAGCTCCCCTCGTCAGTCTGCTGTTATAACAAGTGCCTCTAACAAAGCCATCACTGTTCTCGCCTGAAACAAGACATTAATGACATGATAACACAGTAGAGCCACTGAAGGGCTGTTAGCATCTATTAATGCCATTTGGCCACAGACGCAAAGGTCTACGTCAGCCTCGGACTGACTACACCTGCTGTACAGACACAATGAAAGCTCTTGTGTCATTATGCATTGAATATTAAATGCAGTATGTGCGTGCACATCTGTGTATATGTGTATGTGAGTTACTTCGTTTGCACAATTTCATTTTATACCTATAATAATATAGAGTGAGAGGTTAAACTGCATTTTATTTGCATCATCTAACTGGTTTTAGACAAAATATTTTGACACCGCCAACTGTTTTCTTATCAACACAGCATTTTTTTGGATGTTTTATCTGCCTGCCAAAGTTTGTTTTTGTGAATGCAGCACAGGTTGTAGAATAATAGAAAGAAAAATAGTAAGCAGAATATAGGCTTTATGGTTTCTGAAGGAAGATTTTGTAGCTGTATACCACTCGCCTCCATCTTTGACAGCTGTGATCCTACACCATATTAAGCCTTACTATTTTCTCAACAGCACAGTATTTATTGTTTTACCATTAAAACTTTTGTATGTTACAAGAAATGACATTAGGTGGTAATGCTGACTTGATTTAAAACAATGTAGTTCACCAGCAAAGTAGTCCCTCGAGTTACTATGTTACTATGAATTACTTAATAGGAGTAGAAATGTATAGTTTCCAGTCTGCAGTTCAATGAGGAACATCTCCATTTTGCACATGTATCATTTTAAAATACACATTCACAAAGAAACGTAACTGTAACTTTTGAACCTCTTGTGCATGTCTGCACTGGATCATCAAAGTGTGGCTTTGAACAGGTCTGTATATACATATGCATGTTTTTTTTGATGGTCAGAAAACACTCTAGCATTTTCAACACACTGTGTGAAAAACAAGCAAAATGTGTACAAACTCTCACACACAGTTATATATGCAGTGTCGAGTGCGGCTCGGGCTGCATATTCTCATCTGAACGCAACAAGAGCCCAAGAGTAGCAACAAGCCCAGGGTGCCCATTGTTCCGAAAGCCTCGTTAGTCAAAGGAAAAAAAAAGTTCCATTTGACCGAAAGCAATTCTCCTAAAAATTACGCCCAAGCCCTGTTTCTCCAAAAACCACACTCCCTGCAGTTACACAATATAATTGCCAGGAAAAAAGTTTGCATTGTTTGTTTCTGAAAACCATGGATGTTACATTTGTCAACAATGCTGTGTTGAATATATGGTCAAGTTTAGGCATAAAAAAACACTTGGATTCAGGTTAGAAAAACATTATGTTTGGGCTTACAACACCCATGTTTGGTGGCACAAAAGTTGTTAGAAATGCAGGGATGGGTCAGAGAAAAACACCTGGGTTTGGTGGCTCAGACACCACCGGGACATGCCATTAAGGGTCTGCAAAAATACCCAGGATTGGTCGCTTAAATGGCACTGGGAAACACTGCAAAAGTTCAATCAAAGCAACTGGGAATCTGAATGAATCTGGGATGTCTTGAGCAAGTGCACCGAGCTAATGGTATTGTCAGGTGATGACAAATTTCGTTTGACAACCTCCTACATCAGCGAGTTAATGTTAAATTACATTACTAGGTGCTGAGTTGAAGTGTTTTCACATAAATAACAAACCTTGGCACTGAACAAGAAGTAGCCCCACACAGAAAATAGTTCCCTCATTTTAAGGCTGAACCTGACCGGAACCCTAATTTCCGAAATACACACATCATCATCATACAACATTTAACAGTCTTAACAACTGTAATAGTTAAGGGGAAGATATATCTACCTACCTCAGTGTTTCCCATTAATAAGCAAGACTATGGCGGGCTGCCTCCTGCCATCTATCAATCTGATCAGCTGTGAAAGATTCAACAGATCAATTATCCACCTCAGGAGTGACATTCAGCCGCAAAGGAGATAAAAAGAAGGATGACAAACGTTGGATGTTAGAGTGAGACCACAGATTGACGGTCTAAGCCGCCCATCTACCCATCTACCTTCCTACAGAACATATATCCTATGATGAGGTTTGTCAGGTCTAGCTGTAGAATAAAGTATGTAAATTCTGCTCTTTTCCCTTGGAATTTCCATTTTTGTTATCAAGCAGTTAGACAGTAAAAAGTGCACTTAAGTTGCGCTTTTGCAGCAAGAATTAACCTGGGGAAATGACAGCAATCTAGACAGTAATTACTACCCTTCGATTGCCGTTGTGTTGAAAGCAGTTAGAGATGAAAGGCCAAGAAAGGAAAGCTGATGATGGGTGGGTGGGGGGGTGGAGTGGGCTGCGTGTCAATATGTCCTGATTCTCTATTAAAATGTAGATATACATGAGAAAAACACACCTGCTGGTTTCCAAACATACCGACAGGAGCAAACGATTTTCTCTGAACTTGATCTCTCGAAAAATAAGCAGAAAAGGCAACATTAGCATAGTTGTTCAGTATTCAGGATGATACATGTGCTGTGACAGACTGCTCTCAGTCACAGCACAGGGCGACGATGCTTTGCTCCCCGCTCCCAACTGGTCACTGTGAAATGTCATTGGGCTCTCAGCGGAGGTCAAAAATGGGCATAGTTGAAATTTGGTTTGGGTTTGTATTAATAGACATTATTAACTCCAGAGTTCAAAGAGTGTACTGTGTAGAAAGATAGGAGAACTTAGATGAATGTTTTGAAGTAATTGTAAGTATGGCTGTACCAAATCATACCTTTTTTTTTAAACAATTATAGCTTCTACTGAGGTTTCTGAGTTAAGTTTCAAATATTTGCTGTCATATTTCACAATATAATAACCCTATTTACCCTTTCATATTCCCCTTTTTAAAAAAAAAAAATAAAACAACTCCTCTAACAAAATCCTCAATTTGAATCACATTAGATGAGATAGTCTTTTTTTTTTTTTTGTAATTTAAATCAGTCCTCCTTAATGAGCAATTATAATTTATGGTGCTATTAGAATGCTTATAAACTGCTCCATCAGGCTGTCCTAAACAGGGTAAACTGCCACAAATGGATCAGATAGTTTTTAGCAAGAGACCTAACTAGTCAGCTGGGACAGCAATATGACAACTGTTTTGTCTTATTATCACTAACATCGCCAACCGAGAGGAAACCTGCTTACTGGAGTTTGATCCATCACAGCAAGCTAAGTCTTTGGGCCTGTGTTGGTAAGTCTGTTTCCCAGAAGGACCTCCTGTGTGTAATTCTACAAGTCTACCTTCTGCTCTGGGCAGCTGTTGTGGAGCCCTCGTGGGTTAAGTCTTGCCCTATCTGCAGCTGTGCAGAAATACCCAGTTAATACAGCATGAATAGACATGCAAAAACGAAATAATAAAATGCTGCACAGAATACAAATGCTGATTTTTATGATTTGAATATCAATGTCATGAATGAAGCTTCTGAGCTTTGAACTATTTGGGACAGCCTTTATTGTAAGTTAGTGGAAGTCATTAAATTGAAAGTTGGGTTGATATTAAGAATAATGCAAACGTGTGCCCAGAATTGCAAGTTTTAAAAATTTGAAAAGTAATTGTTATGTGATAAGGATAGCTGATACTGTCATGTCCGTAAGGCAATTCTATGCGGCCATTTTTGAAGAGACAGGCAAAAATGTGCAATAGATGTGATTACTTAATGCAAGAGCCACTTATTCACATATTTATGCTTGGTAAAAATGTTTGTGTTGGCACAGGGCATATTGAATAGGTTTTTATATTATCTAAGTTTACACAACAGTTGGGGTGCCCACTAGCTCACCTGGTAGAGCAGAGGCTATGACCTCGCTGCAGTGGCTGCAGGTTAGACTCCGGCCTGTGGCAAATGCTGCATGACCTCCCCTCTCTCTCCCCCTCTCAGGTTAATATGACTTGTGTTTAGTAAAAAAATAGCTTTGTCCTCTGATATGAGCCAGGTTTGTAACATTAGTGACAAAAAAACCCAGAAACAAGAAAAAAAAATGTGTTTCAACATCTTAATCAGCATTATCCTATTAGACATACTTTAAAAGGTCAGCCGCAGATGTGGTTAAAGGTAAATAATTTGCACTTTCACTGCAGTAGCAGGGTGTAAAATCTGAGCAGTGTGCCATGCCTGTAGTAGTGGCACCCCAAAGTTTGGCGTGAGCTCCCTCTCTGTTGGAAAACAATGGCTTGTACTAATGCACAGCTTTTACTCGTGATCGTGTGTTACCAGCCTTGTTAAAGAAATAAATAAATTGAGAAAAAGGGGATTATTTTGAGCAGTTGTCAGCTTATGCAATCATTATACACATTAATCAGGCTACTGTCATGCTTGCAGTATTTTGGTGCATGTGTACATAGAGCAAGATCACATGGCGTGTACTAATCTGTTCAATTCAAACAGTGAGATAGTAGATCTGTTTGTGTATTTGAATGAGTCTTGCTGTCTTTTAGCTGTGTGTGGGTGCGTTTGTGTGCCTGTGGGTGTTAGGATAAACCGAGGAGTGACAAAACATAACTGACTGTTGATCTGTTTGTGTGGTGTGTGTGCAGAAATGTACAAGCCATTAGTTTTGCTCGGCAGCTGTGTGTGTGTGTCTTCGAATCTGAATCGTGGAGGAAAGGAATCCATTAAGCTGTTTAACTCTCTCTGAGTGTGTGTTAGTGTGCGTGTGTCCGTGGTTGAACCCATTAACTGAATAAATCATCCAGTATGATTGCGGTGTCAAATGGGCTTGCTGAACCATTTCTGCTTTGCCCAGCAGTCCTTGTCCCTTTTTTTAAAAGTCATGACACACTTGCACAGGACCCGAAACTCCCAGCTACAGTTAATTATTGATCAGTCGGAAATGTCGCATCAATCCTCACACATCTGTATAACTGTGGATGTACAGATCACAAACAGATGCCGGCCAGTGAGTAAATTAAATGCCATATGCTGATTTCATTAAATATAAGTGAAGTTGCTGTGATCATTTTTGTACATCTGGCAGCTACGTAGGGGGGTGAATAAGAAAACTATCTTTTAAGCAGAAGGCCCATGTTCATTCTCCTGTGTCAACACTCAGCCGCTTAATTTGTCCTTGAGCAAGACACTAAATCCTTCATCTCTCCAAGGTTGATCTTTAACTGACCCTTTTGGAAGTTATTCTGGATAAAATAAGGAAGAAAAAATCTGTAGAAAGATTGTAAAAATGCATGTACACAGATGTTTCCATTTATAAAGGACATCTTGAGAGCTGCTAACTTGTCATATAAGACAGTGTTTCACACAGAAGTACAATCTATGTGTGATGGCAGCTGAAAAGGGGCATATTTCGTGTTTGTGTACCTTTATTATCGGTCTGTTTCCCTTCGTAAATTTGGACGTTTTTGAGGGTCTGTGAACACAGCACAGGCGCATCTTGTCATGACTTCTTTCTTTTCCCTCAGCAACACTTTGATGACTTTGAGTCACAGGCCAGACAATGAATCTGTTGATTCAGTGAGAGTTGATCAAATCAGATAGATGGATTAGAGAAGTAGCTGCTGCAAAAGCAATTCAAAGCTTAAGTTATGTTTCACTTACAGTGCTTGATGTTCCTCTGCTTGGTCTGTGCCCACAGTACGCCCTGTGCTCCAACAGTGTGGTTCAGACTAACCAAACAGTGTATATACAGTATATTCCAACGGCAAAGATATATAATCAATATGTGGCGGCAGATGTTTTAATCATGGCAGGCCATCACAAATAAATGAGTATGTGGAAAACCCTGAAAGAAGTTTAGGGGTACCTAGATGCCTAACAGAAGCATTTAATGAAGTTTGATCAAGGAGTACTAGAGACAAGTAGTACAGTGAATTGCTGTGTATGCCATCCTTATTTTGAAGGTTTTTCCTGGCTGGGAGTATTAACTCTTTGCTAGAACTACGAACAGTATTAAAATTCTATTTGGTATTGGATCCTAAACAAAAAATTATACTTACCTAAGTGGACCTGTGGACACTGTGTCTCTCAGGCTGCATACAATGCATTCTCAAACTACCAACCTGCTGGGTTTTTAAACAAAGATCAGCCTATCTCACACGAACTTAGTTACCTTGCAGACAGAGCCAGCCCAGCTTTATCAAACTGCACCGACCAGTCATCTCCAGCAGACAGAGCTGAACGTTTGCCTTGAAACAGACAGGTCCCGACCTTCTACAGTACTTTTAGGTTTGCAACTGACCCTTACATGAGCCTGGGTAACACTGTGTCATATTGCCTTTAGTCTAGAGAAGGAAAAAGTCCTTCAGTTCTGCTCAGAACATTTACTCTTTCAAGTTAAACATGGCAGGTGGTGGCGGTATAAGACAGAATTTACCTCAAATATTTCGTTCACCTCATCGCACCCACTCTCTCACTTCTCGGTTCATGTGCAGCTGCCTTTTAGCAAAGCCTCAGGGCAGTGGAAGTTTCCTGGTTTGATTCCTATTAAGAACAGAGCACCTGCAGGCTGGGGACACACCGAGGGATTTTCCACGCTGATTTCCATCAGATTTGCCCCTCTTGACACCCACAGGAGAGATTGTGTTAGGAGGCGATGCTGATGATTGGCAAAGATTATCTGGGTAATGTGAAGGGGTTCACTGATTCAGTCTCACCCAATCTGGTTGGATTAGATTGATCTGAGCTGCCTCAGTGATAACATAATTGGTATTTATGACCTGACATCTGATCGAGTCCAGTGGTGTGTGGGGTTTACAGATTTATGCCAAGAGTAGAGACTCGTAGCCAATGTGAGCAAGGTGAAGAGGTGAGGTGCATACCTATTACAAACGATGAATACTCACTGAGAGTACCATCTTTTTGGAAGCCCTGTGGCATATTAAATGAAAGATAAGCAGAACGGCTTTACCCTGACCCTAGTTTTTTGATTGTATTTCATTTTGTTTGTTATTGCATTTCAGATTAATTTGCAGATTGACTGATCATAAATGCAAATGTAGTTATGATTCCTTACTGCCAAAATACACGGGGCACTGATGCAGCGCAACATGTTTGCCGCAGCATGTCCATGGCAGAGCCCTTCCATTATAATCAACTGAAGCTGCTACAGTGACCATGGAAGCCATACCATGCAGGTTTGCATGGCCTAACTTTTTTTAATGTATCTGGGCTATATTTATTGCCGCTCCATGACCCTCCAACTGGCAAAACTACATAGAACTATGTAAAAAAAACTAGTATAATCTGTTTAAAAACAGAATTATTACATTGTACCAGAGGCAATGTGATGCAGCGGAGCAACCTAGTCGGTGTTTTCACATTTCACATCAAAATAAATCAATCAAATAAATGCATCCTGTAGTTAAAATAAATCAGTTAATTACTTGAGTAACAGTTAATATAGTCTATACCCTCCATAAACAACTGCATTATCACTTGGCAGAACTGAATATGAACTCAGTGCAGCTGGCACACAACCATACTCTTCAAAGGCAGAGTCTGTCTAGCAGGTAAAAAAACCCCGCTGTATTTCACCTACATGATGCAATGCGTCCGTGCTCCATTTATTTATAGGTTACACAGGAGAGGAGAATAATGTGAAGCAGTTTCCCCTAATAAAGCCACATTCTAAGTTCCCTTTTGTTTATGATTTTGTGCCCACAAAACAACCTGTCATATTTTTTTTGAGTGTGGCGTAGTATGAAATAGAATAAAACAAATCAAATCATATGACAAAGAGCTCACTGAAACGAAGCCAGTTGACAGCAAATGACAACAGAGTGGAAAATGTCAAGGACTGGCTATGAATATAGTACATTACACACAGGAACTCCTTCATTAGTTCTTCTCTGTTGTCATATATTGCCAAAATAAAATCTCACACTACCCTGTCTGGCAGGTTCTTATGTTACAAAGTGATGGCAGTGAAATCACAACATGTCTTGCTAGTTAATTTTAATGACATTGCACCTTGAACACTAAAGTTTTACTGTAATATCCTGAACATTCAACTGTACTTATATAGTTGTCACTTTAAACTCATTTAAATTACTAACAACTGTAAAGGTATTGTGAAAACTGATGCACACTTAGTATCGGAGACAATACAGTCACACTGAAAACTGCTCCCTCTCTGTCTCCATGACAATTTAATTAGAATCAGTCACGACTTTTACATAAGGTGTTTTGAGTCAGTCGAAGCTGCTCTGAAGGAGACTTTTGCACACCTCACTTTGCATCCTGACATCCATTGCTCATATTTTCACAAACAGCAGAAATACCATGCACATTTAAGCAGTGAGCTACTTCTTAAAATGGAAAACAGTGTGTCAGACTGGTGATAGGTTAAAGGCTCACATGTCTTTTGTGGATTTTACTGAAGGACAGGCCTAGTCTACCTGTGATTTCCTTAAAGTTTCTCCCTTAATAAACTAAAAATTCAGTTTGTGTCAGCGCAAGATGAGGAGAAAGACAAACAGACATGGCTTTATTTTATTCAAACACAGTTAGGAGACCTCCCAGTTTGTATTTTTTTAAAATCTAATAGTGGATATTTTATCTTTCAGTACCCCTTTTTAAATTTCTTACAGAAACCCCAGTACTCTACTCTCAAATCATGCTGTACCCTTTGGCAAGACATCAGGGCAGTTAGAGTTTCCTAGTTCGATTCCTATTAAGAGCTCAGTCCTGGGATCCTTTCGCACCAGACTTCACAGCCACACAAGGTCACACACACACACACACACACGCACGCACGCACGCACGCATGCGCGCACACACATACAAACAGAGCTATCTGCCAAGATATACTTCCTGGTGATGGTTCAATGCCATCGATGAGCTTGGCACTGAGACTAGGCCAGCCAATACCCTACTGCCCACTGGCTTTCACAAACACACACAAACACACACAAACACACTGGCCTCCCATCAGTTCTATTTCACTCCGGCTATACTGCAAAGCCTGTCTGTCTCTGTGCAGACATGGAAATACATTTATGGGGGAGGGATGGGCATAGGCTGAAAGACTTACAGTACATAGGGGGAAATGTGAATGAAGCAGAAGGTAAATACGATTTCGATAACATGTAGCAATGAAATATTGGTGACAGTCCTACCAGTTACACTGAAGACCCTTAGAGAAGGCAGAGGGACAAGGAGTGAGCAAAACTAAGATAAGTAGAGAAAAGGCATTGCTCCTGTTTACCTGGGTGATTTTTTTCTCCCCTGGATTTCCCTCAGGAAAGCTGAATGCCAAGTTAGAACTAGAACTATGGTATTTACCTTGGGAAAGACTGAGATAGAGGTTGACAATGGTAAAAATCACGAATGCGTTTAATCAGAGGATAGTGATTTCTGCAGCTGTGGGGGATGGATCTGTACGAGCCGTTTGTCACATTGCAAGCTTATGAATTCTAACTCTGTGGGGAAATAAGAACGATGAGGTGGCTGTTGTGCCACAGGCAACACCACATGGAAATGTATGATGATGGTGCATGTGTCACCGCTGCAGCTTTCATATAATACCACACAACAGAATACAGGGAAGCAATACAAGCATCATAAGTCATGTTGGTAAAGGATTTTTTTTCTTTGTTGTATGACTCTGCAGCACTTGTTTTGTTGCTACAGTGTGGTGGTGAATGGACACAGTTGGACAGAGCAGGTTTGCGTTGGCAGGTATTTTGGCTCTCTGGTGCCAGTTGTGTTTGTCAGTGTGGCTCCTATGAGAGCAGCTGAACAGTGCAATGTCATAGAGAGCATTGTTGCAAGATAGTGTGACATAATTCGGCAACATGATGACCATACTGCTTCCCTTTCACTGTCACACAATTTGAACGTCTTTACAAAGTAAGTTAACGAAATTGTACCTACGCTGATTTCCGGGGGTTTGACCTCTGACCCTGCCGTAGTAAAAGTACAGATGGACTCAAGGACCCTGGTGACATCACTGTTAGCTGTAGCCAGAGGTGAGACTCTCAAACAGCGAGGGCAGTGCTGCTGCTTAGCCTGGTGCCAAAGTTTCTCTCTAAGGGTTCGTTTGTGCTCAACATTAGATATAGACACGGACAGAACCTTCTATCTGGACTCTGCGCTCATTTTGTCCCTATTTGAGCACATTTTCTGAAACCTTATGGATACTGACAAAAAGGAGTTGTACTACTAGAAATCGTGGGGGCAGTACAGCGCTGTTTAAGTGAGACAGTCTTAGAACAGGATAAAAACATTGGTGGAACAGACGAATCGGTAATATATAGAAATGAATTTTTGCATCCATATATTGAATTGTATTTAATGGATTCACAGACCACTGCCATCTACAATGCTGCTGCATCTGTTTGAAATTAACAAATATGTCTTTGTACATAAAGGGAGTATAAATGAGCCTCGAGTCTGACATCACTTTTTATTCATTCAGGCATTTGATTTAACCATCTATTCAAGGTATTAATGTTTCTATGTGAAACTTGTCTGCCAAGATTCATTCGCGTAGGTGTTTATGCATTTACGTTTGTGTATCTTAATTTTGGTAACTTGTGTTACAAACCTTTGTTCCTTTCGATAAGTAATAAAAAAAATATGTATGTATGTATATGGGGCAAATTTCATGGACAATTGGCATCTTGGTGGGAAAAAAGAGTTCAATTTTAACCCAACAAACTTTTACTTACTTTTTTTTCACTTTACTTTTTCTCAACAATTGAATGGTATGCTCAACTGTCAACAAATTAGCCATTTTTGCATGATCACCTGATTTACTGTACACTGACTACAGTAAAAGACTCTTAATGGAGGTAGCAGTTAATGTGAATTGATTAATTAGTAGTGTATTTATTGAATGATGTTGTTATTTTTCCTATAATTAATACCAAATAGTATTAAAAAAAACTCTTGGTAACAGAAACTTTGTCAAAACTCATGGACCCATTCAATGTTTGTTTGATTTAAATGTATTAATTAGTTTAAAGTTGTTAATAACGTGACCTACTATCTTTGTTTCTTTTATCTTTACTTTGGCAGGATGATTCCATCCAGCAGTAATGACTTCCTGGTGCGGGACCTCGCCGCTGGACGCAACTACGATCTTTGTGTCCTGGCCGTGTTTGATGATGTCATCACATCTCTGACTGCAACCCGTCCTCTGGGCTGTCTTTCTTTTACCACAGACACAGAGTTCAGCCAGTGCCAAGCATTGCACAGCCACTTCCTGGGTGGCACAATGATCATCATCATTGGAGGGATTATTGTTGCCTCTGTGCTGGTTTTCATTATCATCTTAATGATACGATACAAGGTTTACAGCCACCAAGGGGCAGGCCACGGGAAAGCAGCCATTGCTGCGACTGCGCCAAGACCCCAGAGCAACGGACAAGGAGGAGGAGGACAAGTCCAAGTTCTCCCTCGCTCTGCCTCAAAAATGCCTGACAGTCAGGACGACCAAGCGCTGGCGCCGTCCAGGGCCATGTCGCCTAGCAACACTCTGAGAGACACTGTGGCATTGGTTGAGGAGGAGAGCAGTGGACGGAGTATAATGGCAAGGACTGACTCCTTGGCCAATGAAGAGTTGCTCTCACCCACCAAGGCCCGCTTCTCTTCCAGGGTCGCCATTGAGATGAAAAGCAGACCACCATCTGTCGCCAAAGAGCCCACCTCCCCCAAGGAACTGGCAGGTAGTGAAGAGACAGATAGGGAGATAGACATAGAGAAGGCAAGCAGCAGAGCAAGGAGGAAGCATTTCAGAGAGATGGAAACAATGACAAAAAGAAGTTGACGGAGGAAGAGCAGGGAATTACCAAAGAGTACACACGCACACACACACACACACACTCAAAAAACAGTCCAACAGCAAGAGATGGAGGATGAGACATAGACAATGTGCAATTGAGGGTGTGAAATTGAGCAAGATAATAATGGAGAGTGGAACAGTGAGAAACTGAGTGAGTGTGAACGAAAGAATGAATAACCGAGATGCCATCCTTGTGCAGTTGGAAGATACTAGTAAGAGAGACAAAGAGGGAAACACCGTGTTCTGTCTGTGGAGCTGAGATCGCATCTGAAGTCTTAGTTAACTCGCTACAGTTGTTGACACATCAGGTCACAGCGTCTCTTGCTCTGTATAACAAAGTTTTATTCTTTTCACATGAAACAAAAAATCTTGAATTTACCTCCATAAAGTGTAGTTAAAATAACATATGATATCACTTTGAAGCTCATTCATTTTTGTTTTCTGCTCTTGCCAATTTTCAAGCGTCATTTCTGAATAATGGCAGACACACTGTAGGTAGGAAGATGAGGAAATTGTGTTCATTTTGCGTTGTACAAGATACTACGACTTTGCTGCAAGCAATGACAATTTTTGGGCCTTTTTCCTCGTGCATAGTGACACTGTGTCCATGGCTAAAGAACTCTTTGTGAGATGGAGTTAGAGGAAAGAGGGATTTGGTAATGCAGATGGGATCACCCATCGTACCTCAGCTAACATTATTCCGGTTGGCGTTCCTTGTGTGTCCTCCATTAGGGTGCTACAAACTATTAGACTTCAAGCACCCCGATAAGGCTTGTTTGCCATTAGGAACGACACAACCCTGGCACTAAAGAGTGAAAAAGTAAAGTTACTTCAGCACAAGAGAAAAGCCATTGAAGGTTGGCTAAAGTTCAATACCAGATTGGAAGAAATCCAAAGCACTGGCTTTCACTTTTATAAATAATGCCGTCATAAGAAGTTACAATGTGTAATTTTTTACTCTCTTTAAAAAGAGTTGGCCTTGGTCAAACAAAAAATGTTACAGGATGTAAAAAATACTGTTAAGTCTCTGGACAATACTAAAAAAGCTACAACCATCACACATCAGATTAAATGATTTAATGTTTTTGTGAAAACAAAAAAACAAAATAGGATTCAGGGTCACAGAAGTAGATTTTAGCATCATTGTAAGCTGTTATCGGACTTTCTTTATGAAGTTAAACCTTTACTACAATGTATGCATGACTGTTTAGATAGCTGTATACACTCACAGTTCAGATTTTGCCCCCCGGGGTGTTCTCAGCATAAATCCAAGGAACTTACTTTAGATTCAACAGAAGCATAGTCAAACCCCTCCAGGGGTAACATGGCATAATCCGGCAGACACATAGAACTCTGAGGGGATATAGTGTACATAATGCACAAGGCAACTATTATTATTTTATAAGCTGTAAGAAAAGAGGGTTGTGATAGTGGAGAGAGTTATCAGCACAACCAGTAAAAGCAGAGTGTTGGGGGTAAGGGGCATACCAGTAGCACGTAAATGGTAAATGCACTCAGCAAGTGCTATTAAGTTCACTTATACAAAGTATATACAAAGGTCGTCACCCGGTTTGGGTCATGGACGTTGTGGTCCATTACCAATGGCAGTCAGTCATCAACTATTAAGCCCACCATTGTGATTCAAAAGCTCCCAGTCATCCGCCCATACTCACCAGCAACAGGGCGCATGTTTACAGTGATGCTAATGGCATTAATCACATGCTTAAAAAGTGATAATTCTAATATATCTAACAGATAAACTGTAGGCTGCAAGCAAAGTGGTACCTTTATTAGTGACTAAATCTGTCACCGCCATTGTGGAGATATGCCACTGTCACTGATCAATATCTGCTCATATCTGACTGCCATTTTTCCTTTTCTTCCTCTTCTTTTTAAATTCACTGTTACATTCACAAGAAGTGACAAAGCAGTGTCCCAAGTAGCTTAAGTTATTAATAACTCACAAAACATTGCGTGCAATAATCCACCTCGTCCTCCCCTCTCTCTGTCACTCACACTCTCAAAACACACACACTCACTCACACCCCACAGCACTCAGTCCTTGTGTCTGTCCGCAGTCCTGACAACTGTTCTACTGTAATGCATAAAACTGGCATTTTGAGGCTTGGGCTCAGGTGGTTGATCAACAACCCTCCCCAAAACGATGACTTTGTCTATCACAATGTTTCATAGTAGACACTGTCATATGCCACTTCATTCAACATTGCCTAACTTGGCTTTACAGTGATTAGAAATGCAAAAAAAAGGAAGAAAAGGGAAAACAAACAAACAAAAATGAATAAAATGTTTGTATGATTTGTTATTAAGAGACTTCCACATCAAAAGAAGGCTAGATGACCTTGAACTTCATACCAAATATTTGGGATGAAACCTCTCTGACACCTGAAAAGTAGAAATCCCAAGCCTGTGCTCATACCAAAAACTTTTTTCTGAAGATGTTCCAATCAGTGTGAGTGACAGGCTAAAATTGAGCACAGTTACAACCCAATTGGCTACACTAAAGTTGGTTAATTTCCAGCTCCAGTACTACTAGTACTAGTTGAGCTTTAGGCTTTCAATCACTGTCTCTTGATCTCTCGCCTCTCTTGCCTGCGGGATCACCCTCCTGTACCCAGTTGAATTAAGTATTTTTAGTTTTTATACCGGGACTACTGACAGAAAATATCCGTCAGAAAGCTGGTACACAGTTGGTAAGACAGAGAGAGGTACAGAGAGTTTTTATAGAATCAAAATATCATCATTTATTTAGATTTGTCATTGTGCATCTACAACATTAAGCATGGCAGTAAAAGCACTGTGCTTTGCAAATATGATATGATGATATACTTCTTCCTCAACATGCAAGACACTGATGGAAAATTATGTAACTGAGTCATTAACAGCAGAGTCTATTAGATAAAACCTACATTTTATGTAATCAGGCCCGCTTCTCTCGATTTAAACTTCTAAAGTGACTTGCACACGCTCACAAAGATCGCCTGAAATGCTCAATAGTGCTATAATAATGGAAATCCACAAGAGCATGTGAATTTTCTTTTCGGGTAGATTTTCCCTGTACTAAGCCCACTCCAGTGCACTTCCCCTTTAACACTAATCCACTCAGGAAATGGGGGTTTCATTAGAACGAATAAATGGAGACACCATTTCACATGAGTGGCTTAAACAGCTGAGTCGAAATACTTTATCAGCGGCTGATATGTCATTCAATTGGCCTCTCTGAATGGGTTGAAATGAGGTGTCATTGAGTCTCACGTTGATAGCGGGGAGGAGACGAGAGATCTGTGCAGAGCGCAGCAGCTTAGCCAGCAAGTTCAGGGAAAGTTTTCACCTTTGTGAACTCTGATGGATCGGTAGACAGTCAGACGTTTAGAACAAATTAAATAGGCTCACATTACAGTCTGTAATTATTTTTGTAAGAAAAAAAGAGAAAGATTTTGATTGTGTCAAGTGCCATACTAATTAATATGCTATTCTGGATATTAACCCTTTGAAACCTTGGATACTGGATTGACTTCTTTCAAAAACATGGAAAGAAGGAAATGAGCAACTTAGAAAGAAAAAGCACAAAAAAATATCTAAAAAAATAAAACATGCAACAAGTGAGAATAAAAACAAAACAAACAAAAACACCCCACCCGAAACAAAAAAGGTAAAGTAAAAAAGTATTTTTTTTTTTTTAAAAAAAAAGAGGAAGTAAATGTAATTGAAAATGTAAATGAAATGAAATTTAAATCTAATAATTTCATGCAATTTGTGTGCCAAGTTGCCACGTTTCTGAGCATTCAAAGGTTGATATATATATATATATATATATATATATATATATATATATATATATATATATATATATCACATATTTGTATATATTTACTTTACTTAAGACTTGCTTTTACTTCATACTTGTGAAAGGGTTCTGGATGCAGCGCAAGAAAAGTCATGTCGATCCAGCTTTCAAAGGGTTGACTGGTTTCAGACATCATATTAAAACAAGTTGTTTTCTTGCTGTTTTTCTCACTTCTAAAGTTATATGAGGGGAGGTTTGTTGTTCGGAGAGGTTGATGGCCAAAATGGAGTTACAAAACAGAGGTGAGAAGTGCTCATTAGGGCTCTAACTTGAATTTTACTTTTTTGTATCCTTGAGGTGCAACCATATGCACAAACTCAAACATTCCCCCTTAAGGCCCAATTACCAACGTTAACCTCACCTCAACCTTCACTGACTGAAGTGTGTCACTCAAAGGAGCTTCCAAAGAGTAATCCACACTGCGACAAGACAGACAAACAAAGCAATTATTAGAGTTTTCATTTTGACACTTCACCCAGGAGGAAAAAGTTACCGCTGGTCTTTGTGTTCTTTGTTTCCTGCTCTTTGATTCCAGGATTGTTGGCACTTTGAGGGCAACCTACGATGAGGGATAATACTCATGTGTCTGTACGGAGGCTGTTGGGGTTTCTCAGGGTGTAGCTGTGTCTGTGATGTGTTTCACTGGTTGCTGCATTGCAGAGAAAGGCAACATTGATCTGATCAGAGAGAGAGCCGCAGTGAGTCAGAGCGCCTGAGGAACAGAGCAACTGACAGATACACAGAGAGGCCCCATTAAAGGCCTGCGGTTGTCAAATATGTAACCCAACATGAAAAAATAGGCACATTGTGGGTGATAGTTCTCCTTTTGTTTGTTTGCTTTTCATAGACTGTTTTGTTCACATTCATACTATGCATGAACTGGATACATAATTTTGAATTTGTTTTCACATTTGTTAAATAATGCTTTTTAAAGTGCTTAGATTTTTTTTTTTTACTGCCACGAGTTACATAATAAGAAATTGGCATTTCACCTCAGATAAGTTCATATATTTTAAAGCATTTTAACACAATAGACTTGTATCAAAAAAATATGTTGTTTTTTTGTAAGTATTCCCATTAGTGCTAAAGGCATCCCTTTATAAACAAATTGTAGGAAATGCAGTAGGAGACAAAGTTGAGTAATTCCTTACTCAGCAAAAATGCATTCCAAAGTTTAACCGAAGTTAATATCAGTTTTCAGCAGCCTGAGTTAGACAGATCAAGTGTGCATCTTCCAGAATTGTGAATCTATCTTCATTTAAGTATGAAAATCTGACTTTGTGTTTCTACTGTATTCCTCTGCCTTGGCTCAGCATGCAGACACCAGGAATATCCTTCGAAAGAGACAGCTTAAGGACGTACTCATAATATCTGGTTCAGCTCATCATTGCCTCTGCTGAACCTGTTATTGCCTTTTTTTGCACAGGGAAAGAACTGTGGATTTTGTCCCCAAACATTAGGGTTAGGTTCCAAAATCGGTACTTTTAAGGGCGCCGGCCAAATTACTTTGGTACTACAGAATACCGATTCACATTAAATTCATTGATACATGTTGTTACCTATTTTATTAATAGTATCACTGCCAGACAAACAGACACACATGCATGCACGCACACACACACACAAGCAGACAGAGACAGAAGATTGGCTCTATGTGTGATTAGAAAAAGGGCAGAAATCCATTGTAGTCTACTGCATCATCCCTGCAGCTTGTACAAAAAAGTACTACAGTTATGTGATATTAGGTACTAGCATCAAATTACAAGTCCAGTATCTAATACCAGTATCCGTTTAAACGTGAATGGTACCAAACCTATTCATCATTCACAATACAGTCATACCAGAATGGAATCAGGCGTGTATACAAACACAGATAAGGCATATGTGGGTATGTATGTGTGTATTTTTTATCTTATTAACATAGACTTAAAAAAGTCTGACCCTAGTTCAGATAGCTTGAGAGATAAATCAGTGAACAAATACATAGTAAAGTGCATTTTAAGCACTCAGAGTTTCACCTCAGAAATTGAGATCTAGCTTGTGAAAGGATGCTGCACGTGGATTCCGCATCAGAAGTAGCTCTTGAACCCAAAGTGAGGAATTTTCTATTAAGATTATCAGTAATTATATGCTTGACACAAACATTTTATGATTATGCCGAGCAAAGTGCTACAAGTTCAAGAACAGGCAACCAAACACTGTGTGTGTGAGTGTGTGATGTATTAACAATATTGTGGCGAAAAAAAAACGTCCCCATAAGGTAAACCATTAATTTTAAGGTGTTAAGACTTGCATTTATATTCATTTTAGGGCAAGCCTTCGGGTAATGGATGTAAGTCAATACAACGTCCTCATAGTGACGAAAACAAGTGTTTGTGTGTGTCTGAGCTCAGCTACCAAATCCCTGCAGGTCTGTGCATTCATTTGCGTACAAGGTTTAACTGCCTTGAGCCGGTGCAAATGCTCCCACAAGGTTAGGACAGATAGAAAATAGTCAGGCATAGCACAAGGATGTGTGTGCAACTGTGTGTGTGTGAAGTGCAAGTGTGTGTTCTCCCCATGGCCGATCCATGACCCTGTAGCCTGTCTGTCCTCCACGTATTTTAATCTATCATCACTCCTTTCAGTGTCATCCCGTATGCCCGGCCTCATTCTTCACTGCCGTCTGTCTCTCTGAATTCATCTCCCAGATTCTCCCTCTCTCTCTCTCTCTCTCTCTCCCCCCTCCTGCTGTGTTTCTCAAGCTCTCTCTGTCACTTTCTCTCATCTTTCTTCTTCACCAGCTTTCTGACTCTCCTGACATTTTTGCCCCCCTCCCCCTCCCCTCTGTGGGCTGTTTTGCTGCATCTGTGTCAGTGTTTTTCTGTGGTTCTCACTGTTTCTCTCCATCTCTCTCTCTCGCTCTCTCTCTCTCTCTCTCTCACTTCTTTGCTGTTTCTGGCTCTGTTTCCTTCTCCATCTCCACTCTCTCTCTCTCTCTTACTCTCTTGGACGCCTCCAGCAGCAGACGACAGGCGGCCTCATAGTGTCGAATGGAGAGACTTTAAGATCTGAAGGCCTCTTAGCCTCACAAAGAGAGCGCGCCAACACTACAAACAAAGAGTAATGACTGCCACTTAAAACTTGAGCACTCCCTGGATTTTTTCCTTCAGCCTTCCTACAGTTCACCCCCCCCATCCCCATGTGCCTACTACTGCCTCACTCCTGTGTTACATGTTGCCATCTGACCTCTCTTTTTGGATTTTCTTGTTTCGTGGTCACGTCAGTTCACACAAATGACAAAAATCACATTTTTGTGACTTTCTTCTTGTGGTTACGTGTGCTGACATTTTGAGATATCAATGCTTGATATTTCTGCCCCCATCCGAATACAATGAAGCAAAAGGAAATTCCATCTAAGGTGCTCACAACATAGAAAAATTGCATTGCAACACAGATTTTAACACTTAAAGACAATTCCAGTCAAATTTTGTCCGACCCTCACAAAATAAATGTGGTGTTGAAATCATATAATTCTTCTTTGTATAAAACACAGCAAATAATGAAAATAAGAATAAGAGTATTTTTTTGGATAACCTTATCTTCAGTTATTGATTTTCTCCTAGATTGTTTCTTAAAAAAAATGTAAAGTAAAATCAGCTTGTCAGATTTTACAGTGTACCAACACTGGTTATGAAAAAAATGTAGATTTTTGTCATTGAAATTGTTATCTTCTCTATGTTATGAGTAACACAAACAATAACATTCACCTTTATTTTATTGAGCTTGAGGCAGGAATCTCAGGGACGAGTATCTCAAAATCTGAGCAAGTTGAACCCATCTGATTTTTGTCATGTGGGTGAACTGATCCTTATTTTAATTTTTTTTATTGCCATTTAAACTTTGCCTCTTCCTCTTTCCAGGTCTCCCTCTTTCTGTCTCTATTGATTATCTCGGTAGATATCAGCTTCTTTGTTTAATTCGTCCTAGGTTTCTTTAATCCCTCTCAGTATTCTTCCCTTGTTTTGATTTTTTTCTTCTTAATGATACATCACACTTGTTTTTTTATCCTCTCTTTTTTTCCTTGATTCTCCTAATTGTATTTATTTTCAATACTCATTCTCTCTTCCCTGCTCTCCCACAGTCTCTTTTCTGCTGGCACATTCTTTTTCTAATGCTCTGTTTGCACATATTGTTTCTCTTTAATCCTGCATTACTTCTCCTTCCCCCGTCTGCTGTCAATTTATAACACCTTTGTCTGTGTAGTTATTTTTTATTCCTTATGTCTTCTCTATCCATCTCCTCAACACTCGCACTGGGTTATCGTCTCCACGCACCGCCTCCCCCTCCTCTTTCCTCTCTGCATCACCCCATCTCCTTCATCCATCTGCATGGTGCAAAGGGTGATGGAGGAGAGGAGGGAAGAGAAGTGGAGGATGATGGAGGAGAAGACAGTGGTGATGTGCTGTGGTTGCGATGGATGAGTACAGACAGAGGCATTAAGAAGACTCTGCTTCATTCTTAAACTGACACAATAAGCACTGGCTGTACATAAATGCAGTTAAGAAATATTCCTCCTGACAAGTACAGTTAAAAAATGTTCTCTTGACAAACATACACATTACAAATAACAGCTGCGGCAATATACTGCCACAGCGAGCATGGCTTCATCGATCACCAAACTATCGCACGTCTTTGCTTTCCCTTGTCAGCAGACGTCGTTTATGCAGGCATTTGTTGTATCTCCCGACTACACAGCACTCTCACACACAGAAGAAAACAAACAGATGTTAAAAAAGAGTCTGATTGAGGCACATACGAATAAAAAGTTTGCTTTGTAAAAAGTCAATGGATAATATGTCAGACACTTCATTTAAACTGAACAAAAAGACCAAATTCTTTGCCGTGTCCTTTTCATTTGTCTGGCTCTATGACAAATTTGATGTAACTGCAAAGTCAAGGAAAAAAAAAACATGACATTTGAACCTTTACTTCCTCCAGTTTCATATTATTTCATTTCCTTCTGTTTTCCCTCAGGAGGTAATATACTCACACAAAAATACAAAAGTTTTCTCTGTGAATATTGGCTTTTTTAAACTTTTAACTCGTGGCAGAAGTTATGAAAACAAATGAAACAATCCATTCAGGCAATGCAATAAATCGGGCCTGTGGGTAGGAAGTGTAGTCTCGGGACACCGAACCCCAGAAGTTTAAGCTACTTTAAATTAAATTGTGCTTTACTGACATATGTTGAGGGCAGTTGTAATCTTTATGGTCTGTGTCAATTAGTCTTCTAACTGGTGTATTCCAGATCTCACAGGTGCTAAATTGTGTCTTATAGACCTCTGCTGTTTTAAATATTTTGTTCTAAGAACCTCTCTTACTACACATCCCTGATGTTTTAACTGTCCTTTAACCTCCTTGTTCTAAATATCCCCTTTTAGAACAGTAAAGTCCTCCCAGTAATGTCCTTTTCTTCTTGCCTAATACAGTATTTTAATGCTCTCCTTTCAAACCTTTTCTCTTTTTTTTGCTCTCCTGTTTCCTAGAACCCTGATGCTGTTGTTCTGAGTGGCAGATGTGGAAAACGTCACCACCAGGGAGCAGCTGGTGATAACTAAAGAAAAACAACGCCCTATAGCTCCTCTCCCGTATCTCCTGTTTACTGTACCCATTACTTTATTTCCATGAGTATCACGGGGTGATAGACTTGTACTGTCTGGTTTACTTTCAATCTTGGTTCTCATGTCTGGATTGGACGACCTCCTCGTGGCATAGTGTCGATTAGGCTGTTGATTGGCCAGTTGCTGCAGGATCAAGCCGTCTGTGTGATCATCAAAAATCACTTTTAGCGGAACGATTCACTGAATGCTGAATTTTCCACATCTGTATCGGTGTGGCGGTGGATACAATGGGCAAAGATAGTTTGAAGGGGAAGTGTAGAGACATGAGGATGTGTCTCCTAAAAACTGACTGAAAATATGAATGAACTTCTCACTATCTGGCGTAGCATCAACATGCACGGACAGATACCAAGCGGATAGTAAAAAGAGACAGACAGAAAATTAATGGCTGAACAGTAAAAATTGGATGCACAGATCACACTCAACCTGGATATACAATATGTAAGACTGCACAGAAAGAAATGGAATAATATCCCACATAAAAACGTCTGGACGGGTCTGGTTTTGGATATAAACATACTGTATGTTAACACACTCAATAATGGTTCACTGTTTCTGCAACTAAACATGAGGGACTTTCAACATAGCTGGCTCCAAATAGCTCTACTCTATTGATCCATGTGGAATAATGCAGGACTGCTAAACTGAACTGAGCTGATCCAAGTTGGGCCGAACGGGAGCTAACCTTGACTAGACCCTGTAACCATTCAGAACTCTCATACAGTATATAACGAAAAAACTGAAGTGGACCCAAACCAGGACCCAGTGGAGCCTGAACTGGAATTGCGCACTGCTAAAAGACTCAGCCTGATGCAGACTAAACTGGACTGGCCTGGCCCGTTATCTATTGGTCTCATCTGTGTATTCTACTGCTCTGGTCTGATATCCACTTTCCACTGGATGAGACTGGTGAGGACCTCATGGACCTTCACCAGCCTCTCTCACATCTCCCCAGGCCTACTTAATACAGGTGAGTAATCTGCTGATTAGCCCATTAACCTAACCAAACAATCAGCCAAATGTGGAGTTCTCGCACCCAAAGACCTGGTCTCATTAATTAGTGTGACATATGGTGACCCACCAGCAGTCACCTTGGCTGTGCACCAATTTTGGGATCTGCCCTATAGTTTAAGACACACTTTACACTTTGCAGTGTCTCTCCAGCCGCGCGTGCTCTGTAACCTAATGAGGGCAATGCTTTAACGAGTGCCTTCTAATTGCTGTCAGCAAGACAATTAGAGAGACACCCTGGCTAAACGATCTGCTTTGTTACTACTCTCCACTGACAATATCACAACAGGCGACAGGAAATGCATCCCCTCCTCCTGTTTGTTTCTCGCCCTTTTAGTGCCCGAGTCACTCCTTATCTCGTGTTCCTCTCTTCCCTTCTCAATCAGATGTCTCTTGTTTTGCCTGCTGCCTGCCTGAGGCAGTGATCGAATACCGGTGGAGAATATAATATGCTGGGAGGATATGGTTATAAGCTAACACCGCAGCCTCAGGGATGGACTTTGCTTCTACAAGGGGGGTCAGCAATATCTCTTTAGTCACGGACAGAAGGCTGATGTCTGATGCTGCAGAATTGAACTCATCCAGTCCCCAGACTGGAGAGATTTTCTCCGCCAAAATAATTTACACATTTCTTAGCAGTAATCAATAGCATATTCTGTTAAGTAGTCACATTTCACACAACTCCCTGCTGAATGGAGAACTGCTGGGGTTATAAACATATTTAATCTCCTGAAAAAGTATAATACATTCCAGTATACCTGAAAGTGGATGTAATCAAAAACAGCTCACTTTTAAATCATCCCTTGCCATGTTATGTTCCTGGCCAACCTGGGACCAGATGCATAAAACTCTGTAGATTCACGACTAAAACTGTGTGTACGCACAGTGGCAGAAATATGCGCACCCATTCTTTTCATCAGATTTATTAAGCCGTGTGTATGCCTGATTGTGTTTTAGAAGTCTAAATCATAATGACACTGGGCGCATAGGCAAGAGCCTCATTTCCATACCCACAGTTCACCATAAAAGGACATAGAAACATAATCTGTTTGCATATTGACACGTGGTATTTGCATATCATTAATTCATCTAATTTCTACAAACAATTGGTGTAGTGAAATCTTGTTCGTCATTATTTTTAAACATCAGAAGGATCAATGATTCATTCATAGCACTCGTGTGGAAAAACTATATTTACAAAATGCTCCACATGATAAGATAAAATGATTACTAACAGGGAAATTAATATAAATAAAAAAAAGTGCCAAAATGTTTCACTCATAAATAATTTAAGATTAACTTTATGAATGCGCCTTTGATTGAAATTTTACAGAATGCAGTATGAGCTGCAAATATCAGTGAAGTTAGCAAACAACCTTAAAACATATTGTTTTCCATCGCTCAACTTATATTTACTCTCCTTCCTATCTTATCATTCGCAGCTCTCTCAGCTACAACTGTGTGCGCCTGCTCTGCAGAATGTGTGAAGTGCACATATACGGACATTCCTCCTTTATAAATTCCAGTTTATGTTTGGAAAAAGGCATATGCATGGTTTTAGTGCATTCACATCCTTTATGCATCTGGCCCCTGGTCTTACTCCCCAGTCATCACTTACCGGCGTTTGGTCAGTAGCCTGCCGGCATCAGACAGCGATGCACAGAAGCACCCTTAAGTGAGAATATGATATGATCTGCATCGGGGCATTTGATGACACTCTGGACAATTACCTTAGACGAAGAAAGCCAGCATCGGGTCGTTGGGAGTGGAGGTAAATGGTAAATTGACCTGCACTTTTATAGTGCTTTTCTAGTCAATAGACAATTCAAAGTGCTTCCAGACTACGAGTAACATTCATTCATTCACACACATAATCATACACTGCTGGCCAAGGCTACCATACAAGGTGCCACCTGCTACTCAGCTTTTAACCATACACTCACAATCACACACCAATGGAACAGCCATAGGGAGTAATATGAGGTTCAGTATCTTGCCCAAGGTTACTTGACATGTTGACAGGAGGAGCCGAGGATCGAACTTCAACCTTCCAACTAAAGGACGATCCGCTCTACAACCTGAGCCAAAGCCGCCCCAAAGAGGATCAGTCAAACAAATTCTGGACTTCCATTCTGGGAGCTCGCTGCTCGTGTCCAGTGTAAAACCAAACTTTAGTTGAGTTGTTTAATGTCGACATAGTGTACTAGTAAGTTTAGGATACCATGCTAGTGATGTATGCCACAGAACCCTAACCCCTTTTTTTCAAACCATACCAGGTTCTTTTGTTGCCTAAACCTAAGACACTAAACACAAAGATGTTTTTTACCTATCTTCTAAGTTTATTTTTAAAACCATTGTATGCATTTAATGGGCAGAAAGTGTCATTTCTTATAAAAACTAAAATGTAATTTTGAAAAGAGAAGAAGCATGTAAATCTACATGCTGTCCCTGAATGTATAAAACTGACACAGAAGGGTTTCTATAGCATTATTTTTAGACTTGACAGGCCACTGACCATTAGTCAGTATTTGGTGAGTTGGGTGTGAGAATTTAACTGCAGTTTAAAGCACTCTCTAATGGCGGAAAGATTGGTCCAATCATTGCTAATGAAATATTCATGAGTCTGCAAACAGCACTGTATCAATTCAGACTCATTTCAAGTAATGGAAGTATCTTATTTACAAAAGCATTTTAGACTACACATATAGTAATCACCACTGACTATAATTATCATGAAGTACACTCATCATGCTCAGATGTGTTTCCTTTAATTGTCAACACATTGTCATTTACTCTAGTAGCAGTTCTGTTTAACTGATTCATTGTTTGTGCAGTGGTGTTGACTAACTAAGTACATTTAATTGGTTTTCCATTCCCATTATTACTTTGCAATTGCAAGTAAATTTCAGTTTGGCCTAAGATAATTTATTCAGCCTGACACTGCTTAAAACATACCCACATCAACAAACTGTAGGTGGGTGTTGTTTTGAATGAGAAAATACTGAGAGGGATAAAGCAAATATAGCCTACAACCACACAAAATAAGAAACAAGAGTCCATTCATGAGATACTGTTTAATCCTTTTGGTTTGTTTGGTAATTGCATTTTGATATCTATCATCAGCGGACTCATTCACAACATCCTGGTATGCTAATATAAAATATGTAATATTCAAAAGGACAGATAAAATACTGTGATAGCACACTGATTTCAGCTGTTTCTGTGTTTTGATTAGACAGCAAACTAAATACATTATTTTCTCCTGAAAGTGATAGTTACGTGATGTTGCAGGGACCACCATTATTGACAACTGTCTCCAGTTGAAATTTACATTTCAATGACAAAGTGACACAAACACTTTCAATGCTCGTTTTGTAACAACAGAAGTGAATCACTCAGTCAGTCAGTCTTTCTGGTCCCGGAACACAAACACCAGAGGGGCTGTCAAGGGCACTTCTTTCATAGTTATCTCTTTGTATACACTTTTGACTGTGTAACCTTGTATGTGTTTGCATGTGTGTGTGCGTGTGTTTGTGTCCTCTCAGCCCAGCATGAACAGTATGAGTATGATTGCAGATGTCAGACACCAGACGCTGTTTACACAAACATTTCGTCTCTCCGTGGTTGCTGGTGATTGTTTGAGCCATCTTGTCCATTTCTTACATGCACACACACACACACACACACACACACACACACACACACACACACACCAGAGAAATGCAACATAAGACAAATACACAAACTAAAAGCATGTTATAAAAATAAATCCCAGAGAAAAATAAAAATAGCTCTATTAAGTGCACGTCATAAAGTGTCCTCAGTTACTCTAAAGTTAAGGAGAATACCACCCTGCCATATCTTATTTTTAGAATCTGTAGTTGTTGTTTTCATTCAAGTAAACAAGTCTGGATAGATCATAGACTGCATTTTTCAGTTTTTTTTTTGCCTGAGCGACATGCTTATTGGCTGGTGGGTAGGTAAAGTGATGGAATAAATAGATTTTAGCCTGTAGCGATCTAATTCATCATTACAAAATAATGATATATTTTGTTACACTGGAGGGATGAGATGGCAATAGGGGAACAGGTATAAAGGACATTTGATTTTTTTTTTTTTTCTCTAAATCTTCTTTATTACGATCAATATGTCGTTGCACCAAGGATGAATGTATTCATTTCATTGCAACCCTTTAGAAAGTTTTAAATGTTGAATCAATCTGGCACTGTATAACTCTGTCCTTGGCATCCCCCTGTTTCTTGTGTGCGATAGCAATGACGATTTTGCAGTGGCCTCTCCAGACTGCATGGTATTTGTCGTTTGTTACCTTCATGTGATAGAAACAGATTGAGAATAAACTGTAACTTCAACAAGTTTTCTGACGCTGACTTACAAATGCTTGTCACTCAAATATCCCATTGTTACCTCCTGCAAGGAGGTAAGATTTTCAGCTCAGTATGTTAGTCTGTTTGTCAGCAGGATTACAGAAAAAGCACTGGCCTGATTTTTATTAAAGTTGGTAGAATGGTGCATAATCGACCAAGGAAGAACCCATTAAATTTTGAGGCAGATTCCACTCACAGGGAGTATTCTCCAATTATTTCTCACTTTTGTTAATACTGCGGGATAGGGCATTTGGCCTTGGCAGAATAAATGCCACACATCTTAAAATTCAGTAGATGCTAGGAAGATTAAACTGTGACAAACATAGGCAACTGTAGAAATACAATGACTAAATGTCATAATCTGCAACAGCGAGTACCAGTAATCCTCTGGGGTAGCCTACATATGTAGTAAGTTCTTACAAAAAGCAGTCATTATGTAACAATAGTAACCTTGCTTTTTCCCCCTCAAATTAAGGTGAAAATGCAAAACACAGCGTCCGTTGCCCTAGTTTTCCAGTGTGTCCCTATACCCTTGGCACTAATTGGCCTTGTTGGCTGTTTTTTGGACAATTTAGCACTGTGAATCGGTGGAGCCTGACTGTGAACAAAATAACTTTAATTGGCAGTTAAACTCAGTGCACGTAAATAGAGAAACAGAAGTGAGGAGAGCAAACAAAAAACTAAAGTCAAGAAGGTGTGAAATCAAGACAAACTTGTTAGATTAGCTAAGATTTTATCCACAGAGCTCTTCAGCAGAAACGGTTTGTAAGTGCAGGTTAAAGACCTTTTGTTAATGTGCTAACTGGCTAACTAGTACCTTGAATCCATCACTTAGGTCTTCAGTCACACTACCACTGCCTGCTTGCTATTTCCCTTTCACACGGATGCAGAACATATGTGCTAGTTGGTTGTTTACTGTAGTCTTGGTGGTGTGTTCAAGTGCCATTTTTTTTGCTGGGACACAGATGATTCGAGGCGATGTATTAGACAGCCTTCGTATTACTAGTTCTTTGATGTCAGGTATGTTTGGGCCTTTACTCATATCCAAATGTGACTTGTCTGCAATAAACTCCACCAGATATATTACGGAAAGATATCCAGACATGTATAGTGGTTGCGCTTGAAGATTTGCATATCATAGAGGACTAAACTATTGGCCTAGGCGGAGGTCTGCGCCCTCTGAGTGCACTTCTAGGTTTTAAGATGTTGGCATCCAGTTTGAATCATGTGTGGCAAAGTGAGTTAACATCAACTCTCTTGACGGCGGAAGCAGTCTTTATCTTTCTGTCTTTTGGTCATTTGAGTCAGTGAAGCTTGCTAGATGCGCCAAAGACACCTTGATCGCGACAATGATGAATGACCGATGCATGTCTTCCCCTCCTCCTTGACACTGTTCATTGCTGTATCCTCCTATTCAACATTTTCATTCTCCCCATGCGCACTCAAGCATAGTGGTCACTGAGGCACATTAAGCGTTTATTATCCTGACTGACATATGACCATCTGAAATCTATAATTTGTGGGTGTTTTATCTTAGCGGGGTACAGGAATTCACTGCAAAGCAGTTTCCCCATGTTTAGTTTTTATGCAGAGCTAAGCTCACCAGCTGCTGGCTGCAGTATTTTACACTTAATTGACATAACATTGGATACTTTCTGCACATTTAAGAGAGACAGTGAATGTGTGTTTTATTGCTCTGTTACAGAACAGCAGCATTTCGATGTCTTTCAGCCCGTTAGAAGCAGAAGGAATGATCTGGTGATCACTTAACTGATGATGTGAGCCAGACACGTGATTTATGTTGTGCTGTGTCTCTCCAGTTGATACATTGCATGTGAACAGTTACATGGCTCTGTTTTTTTCACTTGATGTGACAGCTTCCATCTGTAGCCATTTTGCAGCAGCGTTTACAAGTCCCTCCCAGCAACCACTGGGTTTATTTCATTTGCGGAGGCTACAACAGCTCAGCAATTAACACAGACTGTCGCTGTTATTACAAACTTAATGTAGAGGAGATGCAACGTGTGCTCGCTCCGTGAGGGCTGATGGGGCTCTGCTATGACTTCAATTTAAGCTGCATGTCACATCTGGCTGCTGATGTGACGGTGATGTATCTAGATGTGGCCATGCATACATTACTGCGTTTGTGTAAAACTGTCTGACATCTCTCTCAAACACACTCTTACACTTCCATATCTAAAAATGACCCTGGGTTCTCCGACACATCGCTGCAGGATCCTTACACATCGCTCTCCTGCTGTGTGAGTGAGACAGACTCAAAAGAAGAAAAGGATAGAACACATGTGGAGCCTATATGCAGGAAGTGAGTGTCTCTCCACTGTATAAAGGTGTGTGTGTGTGTGTGTGTGTGTGTGTGTGTGTGCGTGCGCACCCCAGTGTTGAGTGACCTGTGGTAATGTCAGCTGTGTCCTACAAGAGCATTACAAGGTGAACAATGCCTGTGGTAAGGAGGATAGAGAGGTAAAAAAGGAAAGGGAGGGGAGAAAAGATAAAAGTGAGAGGAAGCGCAGAGGGAGTACAGGAAGCGGGGAGAGTAAGAGAAAACAGAGGAGGAGAGAAAGATGGAACAGGGACAGGTTCAGATGCACTGGGAATGAGGAAAAGGGATAGAGTGAGAACATGGGGAAGAAATGTTAAAAATAGATTATACAAGGGAGAGAAACATGGGAGGAGCACAGCTCGCAAAGATAATTCAGAATTTGCATACACGCACTTGTTCAGCGTACGCTGACATGGACTTCGGGTACAGATGCTCCAGCAGTGATGTTATCATGTCAGTGTGGCTTCTTGAATTGCACTGTTAGGGGGAGAGCAAAAATAGGGGAGAGAGGCTGTGCAAGATAAGCAGCTTTATGAATAAGAGGAGGCAAAGGAGAATGGGAAAAGACAAGGATTAAAAAAGAGGAGGAGGACGAGGATGTGAGATGAGAAGATGATGGGCAAGAGTTGAGGAGGAGGGAAAGAAAAGGAACAGCGGGGGAAAACAGAGGGAGAGCAGTGAGTGGGATGTGTGGAGTATTGAGCTCCAGCTGGATTGTGCAGCGAGGTGTCTTTGGTCCCTCAGAAAGAAATCATCGTAGAATGAATAATAGATGACACATGCATATACACAATACATGTTTATGTTTGTGAGTGCTGTATTGTTTGTGACTCCTTTTCCCCTTTTAAATGGTTGAAAACAAAAAGATCTTGACAGCGGGGCAGATGATGCACACAGCTGAACAAATACATGCAGGCACATTCAGCAAGTCAGGAGAGATTTCCGCGGAAAGATCCTGTGCCCTCTCATCAATATGTGTGTTTGTGAAGACAATATGAACTTACGGAGCACGTGTTGGTGCTTCAGCATGGATGAGCGTGTCCCTGGAGTTACTCAGTGGATGGATGCGTGTGTCAGTCACGCTAAAAAGTTGACATTTCTGCCCGTCGCCCACCCAGGAAAAGCATCTGGAGAGCTGTGAATATTAAACTACCCTGAAGTAGCTTCAGGAAAAAAAATGCTTTCTGGGCAGTGTTCAGTACTAAAATGTGAGCACCACTGGGATTTGTTCTGCAAAAGATCTTGCTCTCAGTGTTCCAGCGTCAGTTTGTGAAGGTCAGCCGCGCAGCATATTCAGCTGTTTAAAAGCGCTGCTGTCGATTTGTGTATTCAATAAAAGTCAGCCCGCCACCTTTATATCATCAAATAGATTTCAGAATATGAATTTTAAAGCGGAAAAATATGAACAGTGATGATTTTGAATCCCTGTTTGGGATATTATTTCACTGTAGCAATGCTTTTACACTGATCTCAGCATATTTGGACCATTTTTAACAATGAAAACATTGCTTAAAAAATCAGTGCTGAATCTATTGGATGGTTTTCTTTAGTTGCGAACATTAATTTTTTTTGGTCATGTGAGCACATCAGTCAGAAACATCCATACCGCAGCACTGAACGTGATTAAAACTTCTGGCTCAGGACAGCAGAATAATCGTTAATTGGCACTGAGAAACCGTGTTGCAAGTGAGGGAGCGGCAGTGATATTTATAACCATTTTAAAAATTAAACACAATAGCGACCGAAACTGGCTGACATTTAGTGATACACGGACTTGTAAAAGTCAATTGTGTTGCAACTCAGAGGAGCGTGCGTGTGCATGTGTGAGAGAGAGAGGCAGTGAGTACAACAGCAGGGGCTGCAGGAAGCAAAGCTATAACTGGATGCTGCAGATTTACCACTCAGCAATAGTTGATGTACAAAATTCATATATAAACCTCTCTCTCCCTGCCTCCTTCCCTCTCTGATTTCTGCCATACGCCAGCTTTACCTGCATCTCATCATCAGCACAAAACAGGAGCGGTTTGATGCATGGTGCACCTTCAGGATGCAGATGCAAACAAATGACAAAACAAATGGAGTAGCATTATTTCAGCAGGTTACAAAACGATACGGCAAAACAGAAAATACCTTCAAACATTTACATATAAATGGCGGCAGCTGTGTTTTCCAAATGCTAACTGTAAACTCCATACCAGGGAGGAAGATTTCCTAGATTGTTACCGCAGTGTGTGGTGTACTTTACAGCAGGAGCCCAATATTCAGTATGGCGTAGCAACAGAAAGTTTAGTACAGTTGCCTGTAACACTGGAGTGCATTATGTAGGTTTTCTGAACACCTGATTAGACATGTTGCATAGGGTTGGGTATCGAAGCACTGCCAATATGTCACTGGTTCCTATACCACCTTGACTTAATGGATCAAATCATGAAGCTGATTTTGGTGCCTAATTTCGGTGCCATGTTACGTGCACAGCGAGTGTGCAGTTGAGAGAGAAAGAGAGAGATCGTATGTCAGCCAGTGTGTGCCAGTGACGGGTACAGTGAGGCTGCAGCTACCAGAGCAGAGAGAATTAAGCTAAACAACAGTGCAGTGTGTGAAAAGTTTGGGCAGTTTGTCAGTACATAAATGCGAAAACTCCTCAAGACCCAAGCAAAGCTCCCGTGTCGTTCTTGCCATCTGCTGATTACGGTGAAGCCAGTTAGCCCTGCTCTTAGCAAGCTAAGTTAGCCCCACATTAGAAACTGACCAAGCTCCCTTAAGGTAGACTGATGAACCAGCTATTCTCACTGTAGTCACTCCTTAACAAATCATATAGAAATGTCTGGCCGTGTCTCTCGTGAGACAACTAAAACTGCATTTTGCTGTTATTATTATGTGAAAGAGTTATGTGAATTTGTAAATAGTGTTTTGAATTAATTCATTTATATCTCTAAGTGTACTTTTACTATTAACTATTAAGAGATAATATTCTCAATTTCAACTTCAAATTGGGCTTTGCAATAAAAAGAGACATTATTTCCAGTCATTAACTGATGTTTTGTGCTTTATTTAAAAAAAAAAAGTATCAGTTCAGGCACAGTTTGGGCATTGGAAACATGTTAAAAGTATCGTTTTGGCACCGCTATTGGAAAACAACACCTAAATGATACCCAACTCTAACATTGCATCACCTTTAAGTATATTCACTACAGATTAAATGCATTTAGCATTGATTTTTTAGCATTTAGCAGCACTGCATGATTAATTAACTCAACTGTCACCCCTCATACCATTAAAAAAGGACAATGTATGCAGTGTGTAACAGTTTGTACATGTCACTTTTTATCTCACAATTACATCCTAGTCTTAATGTGCTTTCCGTGTTTTATATTGCCTTACAAGTGACACATAATGTAAAGTGATAATGAAATACCCACAAGGCTAAACCAACAACAGTGCAAGCACTCACACATCTACTTACCACAGGGACTTTGAGTTAGCACCTTTCCATTTATCTCTCTCAGCAGAAAGCCATTTCCCTCTGCAGGCAGGAGAGAAAATGGGACTGTTTTTGGATTAAAATCTTGTTCAGGTTTAAGGTTTTAGCTTCACACAGGCTCTTTGGCTGTTACAGCAGCAGCTTTACACCAAAACGCTGATGCAGTTTATTTGTATTGGAGGGAGAATGAGACGACGGTGAGATTTGAGAGTGTTGAATTTGGAGATTGGGATCTTTTAGGAGCAGTGTTCGTCAGTGCCCTATTGGTGGGGGTTTTACGTTTTACGCAAATAATGGTGTCAGGGGTGACAGGGTGAAGTTTTGTATTGAGGGGCAAGCGTTTCTTTAAAAATGTCAGGGTTAACAAAGCTCTGATGATAGTGTTATTTTATTGCTGCTTATCCTTTAATCTGGCCACTCTTAGCAAAAAAATTACATAGGTCAACAGCGTGAGCAACTTTTCATGACATTTAGGAAGTGTTTAAACTCAAAGCATTATGTCATTTTGGGGCCAGTCATATGTCTTTTTGGAGGTCAGTGGAAATCAACCTGTTCTGTTGTTTATGTATGAGAGAGTGCTGTGTTTAAGATGTATTTTTTTGCATTGTATGTTAAATATGACTAAAAACAGGTTTTTAGGTAATTACTCTATTGCAATGTGATTCATTTGACATACAACGAGGATTATTTTGTCTTTGTATGGTGCAGTTTGGACTGAAGATTTATTGCTACTTTATATGTTAAATAATGTGTCAGTTGCTTTAAATAAAGAAATACAGAATAGAGAGTTGATGAGGATGTGATAAAGAATAAAGAATTTCAAAAAATGCTGCCTTCCATATAATGCTAAATACTGCTTTTTTGCCATATACCCTGGGGAGTGCAGACTGAGACAAAGACATTTGCTTTGAAACCACAGTAACGTCATTTTATCCTTGTCCAGATAGGATTAGACATCTTCTTAAATCATCATCAGCAGAAGTTCAAGTGTGATTAAAACACGTCAGATGAAGTTGTGGTTCACATTAATCAGAGAATATACTTTCATGTCTCTGTCGGTTCAATTCATGCACATGCTGTAGTGTAATAGGAAGGGTTGACAGTGGTCTAATCATTCGGAACAACAGCTTATTTTTACGTCAGTTATATAATAATCCGTTATTAAATGGGACCATTGTTGATAACCTGTGTCATGTAACTCTAAGACACTTCCAGTAGAATTACACTGCTCACATTATATCCTTATCTACAAAGAATGTGTGCTTGTTAATTTCTGTCACACATCAACTCCATTTTTTGGCAGATAGGTGCTAATGAAGTTGTATTTACAGTGCAATTTTTTGCTAGTTTTGGGGTGTAATTATGAATGCTTACACTTCTAGCTGTTTTTTTTTGTCAAGTGTGATTCATTTAAGATGAGATACAAGATGCACAACATGAGAACGCAGACAAAAAGCACATGCATGTACTCTTAACCCCCCCCCCCCCTCTTTCCTTCCTTCTACTCAATACACAGTATATGACTTTAAAGCTTGCAATGGAAATCAATAAAAACCCAATCTCATCCCAACTTGTAAAATACTGTTGTTTGGTCAGTGGACACGCTAGTTATTTCTGCTCATTAGATGCATACAGTCAAAAAAAAAAAAAACGTACAACTTAGAACACTTTGTATTTATATGTATTTCCTTGTGCAACAAAAGCATGGTTAGGTTTAGGCAATAAAAGCATGTGGCTTGGTTTGCAAAAAAACATCAAAGCTTAACATTCATACAGAAAGTAAACAGTGGGCTCTCAGGTGAAAGTCCAGGGTTTGTGGACCCATCCACCTCCCCTCTCACCCAAACTATAGGGACTTTCTATCTCCGTATATTACATTATCACTTTCGGCATATCATACTGGAGTGAAAAGTGCTGGCTAGCAGGGCTATAAACTGATGGTGCCCGACGGCATATCATACCACCACGAAAGGTATAAACTGACACCAACCCAACTGTTAACATATCGTACCGCTACGAAAGGTGCTTGTTTGCTTTGCTGTCTGACACCAAAATCACTGACCAAGCGAGGTTTTTGACAAATTGGAATTGAGAACAGGCTGAAACAAAATGTAAAAAGTAATACACAGCCAACCACATTGTTTCTCAGGTAACATGAGGGGCAACCAGATCTTATTGAAATCAGACTCGATCCTTCAGAGAGAACCTTAATTTTTCAAGGTGAAGCATATCGCTCATTTTCATGGAGCCACAGCCTAAAAATTTCCTACATCTTCTAGAATGTCACACTTAGGTGTTAAGACCAAATTTGAATGCAAACATACATATAGTATGGGCTTCATCCCTTTCTGAAGATAAATTATGCATACCTGTAGCAAGAGAGAGGCAGCAATAACAGTGCAGGTGCCATTTCCTCTATAATCAAAGTAATATTTCTTGTCGTGGGAACACTGTGATTATAGGAAGCTATCCGTTTATGCATTGCATTTTTGTCACATGCAGTTGCTGCATTTTAATTTCAATATTTTCTCTTGGGAAGACCCACTTGGACTCCAGGCTTGTTAGGAAACTGTGTGATGAGTAAAAGCTCTCTGTGATGGCTTACACTGTAAAATATTAACTTATAATTTGAACAGTGTTGCAGTTCATGTAAATTAAGACCCTTCAGAACTGCCTTTGAAATATGGTACACTGTTGCTAATATTGGAAACAAAGCAATGTGTTTATTTTTATTTTTTCTTGTTTTTTGATAAGAGTAATTTGCATGTATTTAGCATGAAATGTAATCAAAAATGTAACAGGCTACAGATCCAAATTTTGACCTTTTGTCCAGAGTGTTGCTGCTGTGCTAAGTTATCACTTAGAGCTTTAACAGGACGGAGTGAAGCTGATTTGATTGAGCATTATTGGTAAATCCCCATGACTTGTCAATAAATTACTGACCATTTATTGCCTGTCATTCTCTTTTCCATTAGTGTCACACACTATTGCTTTCTGCCAACTTGTTCCCATTATGTACAAAGTTGCTTATGAATCAATATTTTGTTCGCCACTGGGTTGGAGAATTGCTGGAGGCATTTGTTTTGTGTATTTGTTATTATTTTCTTGACCAATAACATTGAACTATACTCTGTTTCTTCCAACCACTCAATGAGCGATTTGAGAATAGTACCAGGTTTCCCCCAAGAGGACTACTTGCAATGTGACAGCTAATCACTTTAGCATGCTCACATTACACTACTAATGAGGCCAGCAGTGGGAGATTTGTTCGGGTTTAACAAGGAGGTTGGTGGGCCGACCAATTGCTTTCCATCACAGTTATCCCATAAATCTATAGTCACTTAGCAGAATGCATTTATTAATTTGTTTTAACAGGGCAATAGGCTGCCAATTATCATGTGGTTTTAGAGGTATTTCTGTATTCAGGGCCTTTATGAAATGGATGTTATGTCTTTAGAAATCCTGTTACTTTAGAGTTTGCCTGATAAGCACTATGCAGAGATGACATGAATCAACAATGGCTGAACTTCTGCATTTTCTTATATATATATACTGTAGATATTACACTCCCTTGTTAGTTCCAGCATACACAGTAAAGCACTGAGAATGAAGACATCTACAATTTGTCTGCCTTGGGGTTGACTATCCATCATTGTGTTAGCCTTCATTTGATCAAATAGGGAGAAAGATAAATGTGAGTAAATAATGTGAGCTGTAGATGTTTTGTCATCAGAGCTGTCCAGAAAGTAGCTACCTTTCATAGCCATGACTCTGGAAGTTAATGTGGATGAAATGCTTCGAGTAATTTTAAGTGTAATGGGCTGCTGATTTGGCCTTGCCTGATCAACCGAGATACTACTTTGTGGCCATGTTTAGAAAATGAAATACACACACACACACTCCAAGACACACTTGTAACATTTTGCCCATGACAAAAAAAGCACAAATGTTATCCAGACAAACAGCACATTTCTTCCAGCTAAACACATCTTTGTGCCCCAGGCTGAAAATACGGAACAGCTGTAGCTGTAGCTAACAGGTGCTGACAAAGTCTGCACTTGAATATCTTCAGATATTGATTTTTTACACCAAAAAAACTTACATCATCATTATTATTTCATGTCTGAACCTTCCAAAATCATTAACGCATTAACTATGATTTACAAAAGTTTTGTTGGCAAATATTTTCTTCTGAGACTGAGAAAGGTTACAATCTGCACTCACTTTTAAGTCAAATGACGCTGCAGTGATCACAAGTATTTATCGATTTTGACACTCTTGCATGTAAAGCACTTTGAGCTGCATTTTATCAATAAAAGGTGCTATAGAAATAAAGATTATTATTATTATTGTTGTTATTATTGTTATTGTTATTGTTATTGTTATTGTTCTTCTTATTATTATCGGTTTCAGCTCCGAGTGGCTTCTATCGGCAGTGGCGAAAATACAGCACCCGAGTAGACGCACTAATTTTAGGCCGGCACAATGTAATGTAATGTAATGCAATGACAGGCTGCCAAACCATCAGTCTCTGTCCAAGTGGCACTTGAAAACTGTTTAAAATTTAATCTTCACCAAGATGAAACTGAGACTGAATAAGTAAGTGATTAAAAAATTGACCAGCGTTACATTTTCCCTGGCCTACATGCTGCTTTATACTGTTTCAGGCCTGTCCAAGACGTTAAATGTGACACACCAGGAAACAAAAGAAAGAAAGAAAGAAAGAAAGACATAGAAAAACAGAAAAGCATACATGTCTACTGGCAATGTGAAAGCAGGGGATCACCTTTTTTTAACAGATTTTCTTTCATGCAAAACTTGCACTGGTGTGTTAATTTTATTGGAAAGAGCATATCAAACAAAACACAGTATTTTAAATTTTTGAATGTGAACTTTGAGAAAATGCAAGCTAATTTCTTCCTTTCTGTCTTTCAGACCCAGTGATCAGGAGGAAAGCCACGTCTGACATCGAGAAGGAAAGAGATGAACAGATAAGGGATTAAAAAAAAATAAAGTAGCGGGGTATCAGTTAGCCAAATCACATCAATTTCAGCCATCATCCTCATCAAAATCATGTCACTATCATCTCTAAATAAGTTTACATGTCCAGAGTTCTTCATTGAACCTCTAAATACTTTAATGTGAAGAAAAAATGCTGTATGACTCTATATGACTGCACATGCATTATTAACGTCATGGCTGTAGTCATCCAGGCCCTCTGCACATCGTCATTATCACATCCTCGTTACCAACCTGGAGTGCATTTACATGCACACGGCAGGATGAGTGACAGGTCACGTCTCACTTAATGATCTCGTTCTAAAGAGTTACATTCTCATATGTGTCTGGCAGATATCCCTTTATATTAATCATCAGACTGACACAGGTGCTCCATGCTAGCATCTCTCATCACTCCCATCCTTTTGACTCCATGACTTCATACCGATTATTGTAAATGGGATATGTGATACACGGGTGCCATCAGATATGTACTGTCCATACACGTGTGCACGTAATTGCGCTCACTGCCATTTCTGAGTGTCACCACTATAGTCATGATTGTTACAGTTCCCTGCCAGGATGTAAGTTGGTAAAAGAGGAAATCGACGGAGAACCTCAAACCTTTTGACCCATCTCAAACCCCCACCTCAAAAAACAAACAAAAAAACGAGAGCTTTGTCTTCACTTTTTCCCCCTCTGTGCTCCCTTCACTTTTTCTTTGGGCTTTATCTTTTGTATGTGTACATAAAGCAATTTCAAATCTTATAGTTTTGTACATGTAATTTTTATGGTGTGTGGATTTTTTTTAATAAAATAAAACAAAAATGGAAGTTTTTTTTCCGAGACTGGCTGCATTGTTTCTATCTTCTTTATTTGTTCGTTTTCCGTCTTTTTTGTGATGTAGGTTTTAATCTTTGGTGTTGAAACAATACTGTGGTATAATTTTCAAGATGTAATCACAGTTGACAGTTTTCAGTTGAGGTGAAGGCAAACACTGAACACAGTTAATTAACGTGTTTCTACCACATAGCTTGAATACTAATTAATTTCAACTCTTAAAATTATTGTTGTTGAGGTATGTTATGTGGTTGGAAATGAATACATAAACACATGGATATATGAAGAAATAATAATGACTGCAAGTACATCATCTGTATACTTAAAGAATAGCACAGATAATTTACTGTTTCTCTTCAATGCACATGCATCATTCATTTTATGTCGTATGATTCATTTTTTTTTTCACCATAAGAAAGGGCCTTATACGGATCTTACTTTTTAATTCAGAGTGATGGCTATATTACATTCAAATATCAAGATCAAAATGATGCATAGACATATATATATAATATATATATATATATATATATATATATATATAAATAAAAATGGTTCAAATGAACAGAACTGATTCTGCAGTTCCGCAGTTCCCCCTCAACACTACAGAAATTGATACACTCTTATATCGTCACTTTTGCTATTTTGTTCACTCTCACAGCTCTAATTGGGGTCATTTTTGGCTACAGCAGGCAGCCGTTTTCAGTTCTGATAAACCCACTGTACACTACCTGCAGCACCTAACTACACACCTTAGTTAGCTACTAGCTGGTGTACACAGTGGAGCAATTAGCAGCTAAAGAGCCAGATATTTCCCTCAGGAGTTGGTGAAGACCTGACCAGTTACAAAAAGAAAGTTCTTACTAGACCTTTACCAAAAAGGTGGCCTGAAAATAATTTTGAAATGAATGTTAATGTTTAGCTCAGTTATTACTGATGTTTCATTTTAGGTTAATGTAATGTAACAAGACTTGGCCCCAAAATAAGCATAAAGCATAAATATATGATTTGATAATTGTAAATATAGTTTTCTGGGTATAGTTTCTGGACATTTTACCCTAGAGTCTTTTTTAAAACAAATTCCAGTCATTTTTTGTAAGCTTTTACTATGTTCTTGGAATTTGCATGGCTTGGGTTTCAAGGGTTAAATCAGTGATCACAGACCAAAATGATGTATTGATGACACATGTTTTGCTTTACTTTGCAGAGACATTAAAGTCTTCCTGCACATGACCGATGAATGTATTGCTTACTGTGCTTTTGATTGTGAATTTCAAAACTTGAAACTCAGTCCAGCTGCCCTGGAAAAACTGTCAATATTGTCTTAATTATTCACTAAAATGGGTTTGGTTTGGGACGCTATCATATACTGTGCATGAATGCATTAATGTCGTACTTGCTAACATTATCACATGTGTGAGCTTTGCATAAAGCCCTGTTTACATTGACACTTAAAAAGGTGTTAGCTTGCAAAATGTACATTTCCCTTGTTTTCTCTTCCCAGCTACTATTACTTAATGTTTCCTGTGAAAATAACCTAAATACGTCTGCTCCCTCCCCTCCCTTGTCTCCCATTATCTCCTCCTATCACCTCACTCCTCCCCCTCATCTATCCCCTCAGCCCCCTTTGCTTCTCACCCTCATTCTCTCTCCTCCTATAACTCCAATCCCCTCATCTCTCAATCTCTCTCTCTTCCTCTGTTTTTCCTCTCAACTGTAATACCCAATCTGCTCTACACAGCTCCATTCTGCTCCCCCCATCTACTCCGTCCCTCAGTTCTCTGCTCCTTAGTTCCTGGCGGGCGGCCAGCGGCAGATCAGCTCCTCGCCATTTATGTCTCCTCTTTCTCCTTTTACTCACATCACCACCTGTTGACTCTGTTTCCTCTCCCTTCCTATTTCTTTTTGTCTTTCCACATGAAGCAGAAAGAATTAGAATAGATGGGGTATAATGAAAGGAGAAGTAATATATATATCTTTACTTGCAGAAGTGAAAAAAAGGGAATGACTGATCTAATTTTACCGCAGCACCATCAAAGACAGGAAAAGAAATGGAAAAAGGATGAACACAGTCATCCCATAAGCTATCAGCAGTTGTAGAAAATGTTGCACCTGGGGTCTCATTTTGAAAAGGATCCTAATATTAAAATTTGATTCATGTTTCACTATTTGAGCTCTATACCAGGCGGTGAATATGATTATAGCAGGAAATCAACACAGCAGAGTAGAAAACAAAGCTTGAAAACAGCCTGATGAGTTATTATCATTATAAATTAATTATTAAACAGTCACCTTGGTTCAAAATGTGTCTTCCTAGGGCATGAATAAAACAAGAGTCCCATCATAGTCATTGTGATACTGTATCAAAAATAATCAGTTATGTTACTGAATTCATTAATTTAGTGAAATATTTATGTCAACATACTTTGCATGGTATCAATATGCAGCATTAAAAAGTTATAGTAGTTCCAGGAAAATATGTTAAGCTCATTAATATGTAAATTTATGCTCCAAACTTATCAGACCACCCTCTCTACAGGGACAATTCTTCATGTACATATTGGATTCCTGTCATGTACTATTCACAAGTCAGTGTTCACACACACACACACACACACACACACACACACACACACACAAAACCCTCACCGCACACAGATACAGACAGGTAGATGTCAGCATGATGGTATTAAAAAGAAATACAAGGAGAACAAGAAGTTTTGTCACGGTGTCCTTGACTGTTCTTAGTGTGAATTATGGAATGAATTTTTCGTTCTACTGCTTGTTAAATCAAAGCCTTCAAAGGCAGAAAAAAAACTATTCAATTTAACTAGTTATGAGATTAACCACAAGGCCACAGAACTCAAGCCTGATTGGACAGATAAGAGAGGAAACTCTTTTTATAAAAAACTTGTAGCCTTGAGTGGCAAGCCTTGGAAACTCACACAGTTAGATACATGCTCCCTTATACACTCAGATGTAGACGATTTAAGCAGGGGAGGGGGTACAAAACCCTGATTAGCGTCCTACCCAGAGCTATATCCAATAAATTATTAAGAATGGGCATATTACATTTTAAAGAAGCATTTCTATGTTAATATGTGCACCATTTCTAATAGTGCTTGGCGATGTCTACATAACTGCCATGTGATGATGTCCAAAGTAAAACATCCCAATGGACAATGACATTGTGACACTGAAAATCACGATTGTGGGCTCAGTGGTCATTAAGTGACTGCTATCAGCGATGGACAATAGCTTTTTCCATTGACAGAACCCTAATTTCAAGCCTTTACGGGATTGGTTTGGGAAGTTGGAGTAGTCACCACACCAAATTGACATCTGGGTAAAAGGGACAGCCGGCAGGAAGAGACCATGGATGTTTTAAGTGTGCAACCAACTGCCAGGACATTTAAAAGCAGCCAGCAGCAGTTAGCAGCTAAATCACCTTAGAAAAACAGAAGCTGAAAAATATCCGCATATTGGTCAGACAATGAGATCCAGAAGCTCCTTATCCTCTGAGCAGAGGACAATATCACCTGCCACATAACAGAGAGGTACATGGTCACTATTGCCATGTTATCCCATTCTTATTGTTCAGAGAGGGTCACACTTCTTTTGCTCATGGAAAGCCAGCAAAAAGAAATCTAAGGTGGCATAATAAAGAGGTCTTCATAGAGGACCTATTGCACGATCTCTGTGTAAAAAGGGCTGGTGAGTCAGATAACAAGCAACAATTGGAGTAGGCGAGTCAGAGAAAAGTAATTTCACATGGTTGAGAAAAATAGACAGCAAAAACAGGGCTTTTAGCTTTTCTGGGGTGCTGAAGTAGCAGGTGGATTTGTTTTGCTAGACCCACCCTTCTGTCAGTTTCGTTGTGGATCTATAATACACCCTAAACAATACAGCACTGGGGGAGAGAGGGGGCCACCTCTGTTAAAAATTAACCTATTGCTTGCTACACGCAAACGCAAACAGTGAAGCACATCTGTAAACACATTCACGCAGAAAAGATGCCCACAGACACACATTTGCAGGTGAAAACAAAGGTTTGCAAGAGAAATTCAGTTATCAAAGTTTCTCTTCAGAGGCTAATTTTAACTGACTTCTTCCATACTTGAGTGACTTCTTCAGTATATTTGCTCTGTGTGCCATTACTACTTGTCTGACAGCTTCTTGGGTGACTGAATGATTTATTTCTAAACTGTGTCTAAGTGAAATCCCTTTTTTTCTTCTCCCAGACTTTAATTTCCTGTCTCTGCCATACAAACAACCAGTGCCTGGTTGTGGAGTTTCTTCCCTCTTGGTATAGTCTCAGTGAAATGTTACAGGGTCGAGAAAAATGGTAAAAGAGAATGCTGGAATACATGCGGCCAACATCCTCAGACAGGTTTAAACTCAGGATGTCTGGCTGAATCTCATTTGCAAGTGCTCAACGTTACCTCCTCATTCACACTTGGGGGAGTCCACTGCTACACCCAGATGTGTTAAGCCTTTGAGGACTGCCTTCTCTCTGATGCCATCGACTCAGGTGGAGACTGGCCAACTTGATTTGAATTTCTTGGAATTCCTTGCAGTTTTAAGGTGTGAAGTGGTTTGAAAACTGTAAAACTATCTACAAATGTGAGCTATTTTAGCCTGGTTTCACCCTAAATTATAGATATACACAATGCAGGCAGCAAGCACCAGAACTGCAGGTCCAGTCCAAAATGGAAAGATGTTAAGGCCCCATTTATATGAAATGATTAAACAAACTTTTGTTTACACTTAGCCACATAAATGATTTTCCAATGGCCAGATCGCCAACCGATCTGAGTCTCTATCGATACCACTTTTTATACTTCTCTATTTTATGGCGGAAAGACGAGGTGACAATACATTTTAAAAAGAACTGAAATTATTTCATTTTCACACTTAAGTGTTGGTTAATGTCTACTGTCACTTTCAGTCACTTTTTTAGTGATTAGTAAATAAATTATTGTATTTTATTTTTAATTTTTACTTTAAATTTTTTTTGGCATCAGTAGTTTTAATTATGCATTACAAATCTCTCACCTAAACAACTTTAGTGTGTTTTTTTTTTCATGTTACATTTGAACACATCACAATGATTTATTTACATTTTACAGATCTGACCTTGAACACATAACAATGGCACTTTATGCAACATTGTTTATTTAGCTAACTAGCTTTTATCCTGCCAATTTCAACTCGGATTTCAACACTGGATTACTATTTTTAAGTGACGGGACTTGCTACAAAGTTTGGATGTGCTTACCATTGCTGTTTTGAGTGGATGATGATGATGACTGTGCCGGCTCTAGCACAGCAAAAGCAGCTGACGGAGTTGAACTGCATTTAGGTTTAACATGATACACAATGTTGATGTGCTTGGCCATGGAGTCCCCCCCCCCCCCCTCCAAGAAATTATTTTGCAACCTAAAATGCATTTCGCTTCTTCTTCATCTTTTGCTTTGGTAAAATATAGCCAAACTTTAGACCTCTTTGCAAGTTCAGCCATCCTTGCAAACAAATGACCATCAGATTTCTTCCTTGCTTGATTTAATACATGTTGGCTAGCAGTTCAATTGCATTCAAAAACTTAGTTGGACAATCAGTGAATGCGGACCAGTGATTTGATGGGATGTCAATGACGTGACTCACCTCGAGATGTAATGTCACACTACAGGACCCACGGGACGTGATAGCAGTATCGTTAAACTCAACACTATTGATTCTCAGTTTTGAAAATAGTGAAACCGAGTCCTCAATAGAACCGGGTTTAAACCCCATCTCTAGTGGTAATAAACCTGAAACACCAAAAAAAGAATAACTTGGGCTATTAATCAGTTTAGCGAAAAGGAAATTGCAGTTAGTAATAATGACAGCATGGCTAACAACTGTGAATATATGTGGATGCATTAATAGTGTATAATATATAGTGATTGACACACGTCTCACATTGACTTCAACCACCACGAGCCACACTTAAGCCCTTTCCTCCTGCAGAACCTGCAAAAATCCAGCTTTTTGTATGTATTGAAAAGGTTACAAACAGGGCGTGGATGAAGTGACTCTGCAGTAGTCACAGGTATTCATCAGCTCCCGCTCTGATTGGCAGTAATGGAAATATAACACCCAAGTGAACAAGCTAATTTTAGCCCTTTTACCGGGGAGATACAAGGATGTGCCCACATCATTCCAAATTAGTCTGCACCAAGTTTGAAAGAGAGACTGAATAAATGAGAGAAAAAATGAGTAACCACTGTAACATTTTCACTGGCCTCCATGCTGCTTTACTAACTTAATTTCAGGTTTGACCGTGACATTGAACATGAGGCGCCAGTAAAAAAAAAAAAAGAAAGGCATACTTGTCTGCTGCAGAGCCGTGCACTAGTCCTCTGGCAATGTGAAAGGAGCCTATTGCCTATTTTCATATTTTTAGCATGTTTGTTTTTTTAACGACATGTGCTAAGAAAAAGGGCATTCCAGTAGCTTTTTAGTGAGCAAGATGCACAAAGTGACACAATGTAAATGGGCTCAGACTAAAACTAATTTGACTGTTTTTAAGTAACTAGGAACCCTGCCTCAACAAGTCATCTCTTAAAATATTATACATTCAGGTTTTTCCCCACACATGCACAAAAAAACCCCAGCAACTCAATCAACACTACTCTGTAATAAATGTCTTGGTTTCATTCTGAAAAAAAAAATACAACAAAAAACTATTGTCCCTTTTTAAGAGGCTCAGGGCAGTCGGTGTTAGGGAGGATGTTCTTGAAGAATCTTTAAGCTTTTCACACCTCAGTTAATAAGTGGAAAGTGCGTATGTGGACTATATTTTTTAACGACTATGACAACAACCCTTCATAGTGTCCCTTTTGTGAGATGAAAGGGTAAGTGGCTGACATTGCTCCATTTCTGTTTTTATATTACTTCACTCCCCCCTCTTTACCTCTTCACATGACGCATATGACACATTACATATAGGTTGCCTGTAAACTAAAAGGAGATGCAGCTAATGTCATTTGCTGCATATGTTTGAGCCAACTGAGCCACCGGGTGTCCTCAACTCCAATTCACAAAGGGAAGGAATGACGCACTGAATGAAATAATGTATTTCGAACTACCTGTCTTCAGTTTTACCTGGCTGGTGGTTGATCAACAGAAGGAATTAACACTATGGTTAACTTGTTAATGATGAATTAAATTAATGGCCACTTGATTGTCTTCGTTTTTTGACTACTAAATTGGACAAAAGCTACAGTTAAAGCACCAAAAAAAAAAAAGCCTGCTGCACCGCCGCTACTTTAATTCTCCATCCACAACCAGCATTATTTATGACATCCCAAATCACTCTAGCAAGGCAACTGAATGGACTTTTAAGAGACAGCCTACTTGCTAGGCAGAGGGAGCTGGGGTGATGGAGGCAATTGTTTGCAATCAGCAGAGCTCAGTATTTATAATAACAGCACCTCATGGTGAATTTCGTTTAATCTTCTGCAGACAACCATCAGATGTGTTTTAATGAGGACAGCTCACAGTGAGAGATAACTGGAAAACTCTTCTCTCCCCTGGTTTTATCTTAGGTTGGATGCACACCACAAGATCTCATCAAGTTTAGTTCAACTAATTAAACCCAAAGTTACTGTCCTCTCCCAGCCCAATTTTTCCAGATGAGGGAACTGCTGTGAGACAGCCACAAAGGAAAAACATGATGGCTGGATTTAGAAAAAAAATATCTAAATTTGTATGTGTGAAACTGCTTAATTGGGGCTAAATCTTGTCAAAAGCATGTAGCGTTTGTCCACATTTGGCAGCAAGTAGCAGGGGGGCAGCAGTGATCTGCATCTGTATCTAAAGGAACAGCATGGAAACCTGTCCAACCAGTGGAACATTCTGATCAGTATCACATTATTGTGTGCAGCTCCCTCATTGTGCTGGGACTTTACATATTACATCTGATATCACACCTGCACAACAGGATACGGCATAAAACAACCCACATCATTAACATGGAGTGTGCATCTCTGGATTGTGTGTGAGCAGGGAAAAAAGGCAGTTATTTGATTTATTTATTGTTAGCAGCTGTTTGTGATTTCTTCTGGTGCATTGTTGATATGCTTTACAGAGTTATGGAGGTTTTGTGGGGGGCTTTCAGTTTCTCCTCACCGTCCAACATAGATTGCGTAAACAAAAGGATTCAAATTGCACAAATCCAGGAAGGAATCAACCCATCAAAAGATGCAAAAAGACTACAAAGAGACCAACAGTTCTGCACTGTAAAATCTGAATATCAATACTCAATAAAGCTTTAGCCAAAATACACAAAACTGTCCAGTTAAGTCCAACTAACTTGGTTTACTAAAAAACCTAAGTTGCTATCTCTTAGTAAGAACAAGTTAATTCACTTGTCATGTTTAAGTTGCAACAGTTTCACAAAAATAAGTAAATGAAACTAATAGTTATATTTACTAGCCTTTATCAAGGCAATATATTTTCTGGATTATTAAAATTAAGAGCAGCTTGAGAGTTTGCTGTGTGTGTGTGTATGTGTGTTTCATGCTTCTGTGAAGGAGAGGTAGTGAGTCCCTTTACATCTGTGCCCACAAGCCAATTGTCTCATAATCCGCCCGTGCTTTAGCTCAGTTCATGCTGGCACAGGTTTGAAATCCCCATCTGTTCACTTACCCCATATCAAGAAGTGAAAATAGAGATTCCTCACATCATGACATGCCTACTTTGCCCATGTTAAAATATTTACTTTGCTTCCACAGCACATTTTCTAAATCAATTTCGTAAGTCTTTAAAAGTGAAAACTTGCTGCTGAAAGCTATCTGTGCGGAGCTCTGCAGCAGCAGCCACAGTAAGGCAGATGTCAGTGTCGCCACTGTGTAGAATCTATTTGCACGCACAGATTTACATTATACAGACAGGTTTGATTTAGGTTGCGTGCTCAAGCTCTTTCTGATATCGAAGACAAGTCAAATGCAGAATTTTATGAGGTTTGTCTGACCAGAGAAATGTGTTTTAACAACTAGTAAAGGTGGTAGTAAATAAGGAAATTGCCATTGAAACCAAGTGTATTTAAATAATGCATTCAAGCCTTCCTTCTCGCATCCTTAATGGAAGCAACTTTGCAGAAAGTAGAGAAACACCACATCACTGCATTGCTGCCATTGTTTCTGTGGTCTTTAATGCGCACAAATATTTTCTTTTTCTTTTTTTTTTTTTTTTTACTTCTGTCAAGAGACAGCCAAGTGTTTTTAACTTAATGTTGAGAGGAGAAAGACTGGAATCTAGACACAAAGAGATACTGATGTTTGGATTTGGCCATAGTGGTTTTTGACAGTAAGAGGCCAGCATCCATTTATTGTTAATGGAGAGCAGCACAGAGGGGCAGAAAGAGGCCACAGCTTTGAAAATGATTTGTTGTCCAGTGCAGTCCTCCTCCAAGTTTTTCAGGGGAGAATGAAAATGCTGCAACAATGACAGCTCTTTCGTACCTTTGGGGTATTTAAAATGTGAGTGTTATTTCAATAGCTATTGAATATGCATTAGGTTGAAAGCTGAATCGGTTAATTAATTTGTTTCTCAGATTGCTGTGTGCTACAGCTTCCACCTGGCAGTGTGCTGTGCCAACAGTACTGGTATGAAAAGCCACAAGAAAATGAAAAACAGAGAGGAGACAGTGAAAGTTTCACAAGTCATCAGAGTCTAGTTAGAGAACAGCTTCATCGAAATGATCTCATCGAAGATAAACAATGCTGTCAGCCAATCGGAGCAGAGATTACACTCAGTTGAGGGACTTGATTGAGATGTTACTGCCAGTGGCTGAAGTAATCTCAGGCCAGTGTGTGTGTGTGTGTGTGTGTGTGTGTGTGTGTGTGTGTGTGTGTGTGTGTGTGTGTGTGTGCCCGATTGTGAGAGAACGTGGACACAACAGTTTCTGTTATTGTTCCTTTACTTCTGCTCCTTCTGATGTGGCATTTACTGTATTTCAATGGAAGAATCTCTGACTTGAAACATGATATATCAATCCCAACGCTTCACTCAATTTCAGAGCATGAAGAGGCAGTTTAAATCCCACAGTCTTTTGGAGGAGTCCTTAAATTTATGTATAAAAATGTATTTTATTTCATAAAATTTGTTTAAGTAAGTTGTTAAATTGTGTTTGAACTTTTTGCCTTTGAAGGTCTGATTCATGTTCATTCAGCGCACGCTTATTTTCAAAAAGCATGGAGTGCAAAATGGGCTGAACTGTTGCTGGAGGGTAAGTTTAAAAGTTTACAAAGAGGAAAACTTGAATGTAGATTCTGGAATAAATGGTTTCTGTTGATTTTGAGATAGGCTGAGATGCTGCTCTTTGTATTTTTTTCTTCATTTGTTCAACCAGCCAAAGTTACTTGTCTTCCAACCTTGGAAAAAGCATCAACTCCAACAGTTTTGTTGGCACTGTCATAATGTGTACAAAACTTTGAGGAGTCTGGGAAAGGTGGTGCTGTATTGACATAAACAAGGGCCAAATAGTCCAAATTTAAAAGACAATACTGAAAATGAAAAGCTAAAAGTTGAAACCGAAAGCAAAAAGTTATGCTTTGTAAAAATAAATAAAATCAACAAATAAATAAATGAACAGATTTTACAATGCAACTTCAGAAAAAAAGTGATTCATAAAATCCTATGTCTTGGCATTTTAAGACTTTTGAAAGATTGATTTCAGATATTTTAACACCAATTCAGGCCTGATATTTAGATAAATGAATGCAATGCCTTTTGATAGTTTTATTGTCACGGTATTGGATTGCATCATATATTAAGTTTCCCCAAATATTTTTGCCAACAGCTAATTCCTGTCTTCCAATAGGCCTTCCAAAGAAATGGCATACATATTGGTTAAAAGATTTTCTAAGTGTTTCATATTAGTTTTTCTTGGTTTAATGTTTACCATTTTGAACTGCTATCTTCTGTAAATATGAATTAGCCCTCCTGTGAGGATGCATATTTTGCTACAAAGCCCCTTTTAAAAATCTCTCAAAGTTGCATTTTGTGAGATGTGTACTGAACAGACGTTCAGCACACGGGGGGTTATTCTCCACTTCCACTCAAATGAGCTGTTACGTGTCAGCACACCAGAGGAGCCGACCCGCCGGGAACTGATTTTTAGAACTGAATTTACTCATGCTAAATTAATAATCAAAAAAATCGGACTATTCCCAAAGCAAACCAAAAGTTCCTGAATCTGTTGATCTCTCACTGAGTGTTGCGATACATATAGATACTCAAAGATGAGCAAAAACAGAGTCCTGCCCTCCCTCTTCTCTCGTTTAACTCAAGTGGGTTTTTTTTTTTCAAAATGTATATTTCTGAATTAAGTATTCAGCTTTAGAAGCACCCCAGTTAGTCCACATTCATTTTAGAAATCATTTGTTTTACCTGTTTATTCTTCTGACTAACATCTCGGAGATTTCTTGTTATACCTTATTGTTATATCTTATTGTAGTAGTCCTGGTAGTTCACTACAGTGAGATTTACTGTGCAAATCAAAGCAAAATATCATCCATCCCCAGATAACTGCTGCCTTTCCGTTTAAACTGAATGAGCGTGCCTAAATCCTAAAGCCTGATACTGCAGAGAGAGTTTAGTGATCATTTACTAAGGCCGAGAGAGCCCACACAAAATGGGAATGATTTCCTTGGACCAATGAACCCTTTCAATATTTCTGTCCCATTCTCAGTGGCATACAGCTGTTGAAAATTTGCAAATTGCACGGCCCCCCGTTTAGTGTGCACTGTACAGTAATATGAACTATTTAATTTGAGTGCTGTGTGTTACGGACAACTGCATTTACTGAGCTGCATGAATAATTCCTTTGACAAGCAGCACCTTCCCCCATTATTTCCATTAACAATGTCATTTACCAATTGTGGATTTTCACCAATTGGTCTCGGCTTTGATTTTCTGGGTTGTTGCTCTCTGCACTAGTCAAGTCCTCCCCTGCAGCTGACTGGCTCCTGAGGTGAGAGCATTCTTCAGTATGTGAGTTTGCTGAAGGGTATAAAAGATAAATATTGTCTGGAAGCACCTACTACCAAATTCAATAAAATGATATACACTCGAAGAACTTGTCTTTAAGGATTCAAAGCCGCAGCAGAGACGTCTTTGATCTATTTATAGTGGCATTGCTTTGCCTATTAAAGCATTTACCTGTGATGTTGAAGCAACCTTTACCACTAAGACCTTCAAAAAATCCATCTATGATCCTGCAGTGTACTGTGAGTTTGACTTTTTTAAAGTTCAGGTTAAATCCCAATATAGCTGACTCACATACGTCTTTTTGACACATCTGTTGAATTCTTTTATTGCTCCCAATACAAATGAGGTCATCTGCTGCATTGTTTTTCTATTCTTCTTTTCATCTCCTCATCTTTTCATGTACAATCTGTCATCCTTATACTTAACCTGCAGCACTCTGTAGGAGACGTTTGAACTCATGAAAAAAAAGCTACATGACAACTAAGCATTTCACCAGTGAGCCTAATATAGTAAAATTACAGTAGGATTTGTATTTTCACAACAGATTGCTACTTCCTTTTCATGGCTGATTTCATGCTTTTTCTTGCTTTTGACGTTAATTTCTTCATTTCGGTCACATTTTAGTTCAGTTCTTTATATTGGGCTTACCAAGTAAACCAAGTTTACTGTGCTATATATCTGTATTCTGCTGGATGCAGAATCAGAATCAGAATCTAGTTTTATTGACAAGTACTTGTACATATACAAGGAATGCGACTTGGTGTTTTGGTGCAAAACAATTAACATAAAGTAAGAATAAAATAGTGAATATAAATTGAATAGAACATCAGATAAAAAATATAGAAGCAATTTAAATATATAAAATGACAAAATAGAATATAAGGGACACAAAAAAGTATGTACAAAAGGTTTAATGGAGGGATTTTAAATGTTTTTGTAATATATATATATAGTTACAGTGCAAATATCTTAAGTTTAAATAATTAAGTTGACCTATAGTGTGCATGAAAAGAAATTCAGTCCAGTGTGCACTAATGTAACACATAAAAAGTGATTTAACATAACATTAATGTAATGCAAACTAGTCAATCACTAGTCAACTTAACAATCAGATATAAAGTAAACATTAAGATTAGTAGTTATATTTACTTTACTTTTTCAAGGCAATTGGTTTCCAAGATTATTTTAAGCAAAATACACTTGTCAGATTTTACAGTTTTTCAGGAGATGCAAAATAAGTAAATCACAGTTACAGGAGCACAGAGTTTTACCTTGTAGCCTCCCATGTGACAAATATCTGACTGATTGAAAATCCACTGTCCATCGTTAGTAACACAATAAAGTAATGTAAAAAGAAGAGCGCAGTGGAGCTATGCTTAATTTGTTCTGAAACAAACTAATCAGAAATGAACATACTGTTTGACCTGTTTCTGCCATCATAAAAGGGAAAGAGAAAGCGGTAGCTTTGTGTTCAATAAACTTTATGTTGACCGAGCTGCTACTGTCCTGTGGCTATTGCCCTCTCTAAGGCATTTAAAGTGTGCATTTGGCTGCAGTTACTTCAGAATTCTAGAGACACATCAGCCGTATCAGTGACATTTTCCACCTGCTCCAGTCTGAGGACTGATGCTGTATGGGTCAGCTGCCTCATCTTTTTTGTTTTTCTTCTGTGTGTTTTTTATATGCCATTTGGCTTCTTTTTCATTTCTTTAGAGTTCATTCAAAGTGGAACAGTCACAGATTAGCATAAGTTTGTGGAAAGCGACCGCTTGTTTACATTTTTTATAGGCTTTATAGTAAAACACGATCCAACTCCACCTCTACACTCTGACACAACTGAATGAGATGCGTGAGAGGTTTTGGCAGAGGGAGCTTATTTAGCAATACTTAAGCCACATTCACGTTCTGCATGAAAATTCAACCAACCTATGGCAGAGAGGTGGTCCCAAACAAAACAACGCAGGGTTGTTTGGCAAATCAGTTAAACCTGCATCAACTTGCTTGCATTGACATTCATGCAGTGTACATTCCTGATGGATAATGTGAGGGGCATATTTGCAGTTGCTGCTGTGATAACTTTAAAGAGTTGTAAAATTGTGTGTCCTGTTATTAAATGCTGTCTTTCAGAATCCAATAAGTCTATAAACGCACTAATCCGTTACAGCTCACCACCACCAACGCAGCCTCCTGTTTTCTGTTATCTGGGACTACGTATGATACTGCTATGGCTTGCATTTGTTTTGGTGTTAAGTTTTGTCTGTGATCAGGTTCTTTGTATCAGAGATGGTTTTGCAGCATCTATTTCCTTATATCAAGTAATCCTTTAATGTCAAGAGCAAAGTTAGTAAAAACAGTGTTTAGCTTGCCCTAAATAATCTGTCTCTGCAGCAGAATGATCAAAAGGGGAGCATTAACATATTTTGTTTGCTAAGTCTGCTGTGTTTGACCAAGAACAATGTTGACTGTGCAGTAATTACAGTAAGAGTAAGAGAGGTGCAAGCCTGCCCAACAAGACCTGCATGTCTGATGTAAAGGCAATCATGAATCATAAGAATATAAATCAGATATGCTCATGAATTTACAACACATCAAGTGGTAATGTTTGTTTGGCTTCTGTTATCAGTCAAAAGCAAAACTCTGTGTACCATTTGTTTTATTTTGAACCAAAGGCAATGTGTTTGGACACACAATCAGATATATGGACGATGCCAAGAACAAAGAAGACCTAAAAAGGCCGAAAGTAAAAATAGCGAGAAAGGAATTGAGAGACAACATATTCTATTAGAGAAAGGTGGGGACATGATTAAGTGGAGGGTTAGGTGGTTATCAGAGAGATAGGAGTTGAGAGCTTGAAAAGGGAGACAAAGGAGAAGAATATAGGGTCCAGGAAATTGGAGAAAGAAACATAAATCATTGAGTCTAACTTGACTTTAAGAGTACTTACTGGGGTTGAGCAATATAATAGGAAAGTGTAAAAGAGAGTCTGAAAATAAACAGAACAAAGCATCAGTACTGTCAAGGCATTTCAGAGATAGAGAGACAATATTGCTAATAGTTTAGCCTTCTGCTGACCGCAGCGGCCAATTCAGATTTATGCTTATGTCGCTAGCAAACAAGCCTCAAATTACAGTGTGTCCTCTGCCTCACTCCCTGCTACTACAGACCACTGTGCTGAAGGACAATGGGAAACAGGCTTGCACACAGACCACCAGCCAGCACTTGTGGGACTGGACTGCTCCAACTCCCCGACTCTGTTGGTGCCGTAACACAGGTAAGAGCCAGTGCTGCCACTGGTAACTGGCTTCAACTGTCTTGCTAACTCATCTTAAAACACATTACTGTCGTACTTAAGAGAAACAAAATAGGTCACAGTGACCTCAGATGAAAATCAAATGACTTCATCGCTGAGTCTGAATGGATGTTAGGGCGGGTTAATTTGACTTCAGAATAATATCACAATACTTCTAGGCTATATCGCGATGCACGATGTACATCTCGATATTTTTGAAATCTCTTCTAAACTACTGTAAACTACTTAACTAAAAAATCATTAAATAAACTCCGGGTACAAAGTAGCTACTGCCATGAAATAAAGTTGAATAATCGACTGTTTTAATAAAGTTGAATAAAATACTGTTATAATGCACAATAACATAAAGTATAAAGTTAAATAAAGTGCTGTTATAGTAAAGTTAAAAAAAAATATTGTTAAATAAATCAAATTGGAACCCATGGTGCTTTTATTTTGAATGACACGGCCTGTCTCGACCAAGAAGTGTTGATGTTTAGCGGCACATTTTTGTGTGTGTATGTGCGTAGGGAGAGAGAGAGAGAGAGAGAGAGAGAGAGAGAGAGAGAGAGAGAGAGAGAGAGAGGCAGAGAGTCGTTGCAGAGAGAGGGAAAATGCTGCGAGTCTCATGTCGGTTGCTAAAAAAACAACAGGACAAGTTATACTTGATGTTCATGATAAAGTCATTTTATACATCGCAGGTTTATTCATGTTTTCACCCTCTCCTAGTTCTGTGTCTGACTTTTCATACTCAAATCTACCTATGTCTCCATCTTCTTGGACAATACTATTGCCAGCATCAAAGCATAGAAACAACCACTGATATACTCAGCCATTTGCCGATAGCTGATATATTTGTCCACTCAGCCAACCCTGTTTCTTACCCAACTGAACAGAATAGAAGAAGGTGAAGAATAGTTGCATTGTGGATTGAACAACTCTTCTCATACTGAGAACCAAGGCTTTACAAACAAGTGAAAGATGTGTGAAAGTAAGTTAGGAAATTAACTGATCAACTAAGACACCATGAAACAATATAATATGCTCAAATTCCAAAACCACAAACCTGAGAAAGTGAGTGCGAGGACAAGAGCATAACTGCTCTGAAAACAAACACATTAAAATATGCCTGGGACCACAGAGGTCTGTGAAAAATGTGAAGGTAAAAGGAATAAAAGAGTATTGAGAATAATGTGAAATATTTCTCTGCTTTGACAACGAAGGCATAAGGGAGAGAACTGCCATTTGCAAATGGTTCAAGGATGGGTATAAGTACTTTTTGAGGTTCCAGGGGGTGATTCTGCTGTTCCAACTGAAATAGGACGTGGGTCATAAAAACTAAATTAAAACGGAATGAAACATGTAATCATTGCTGCATAAATCCGTGGAGCTGCTACCACGCTTCTGAATATAAAAGAATGCCTTACATTAATGAATTCATGTCACAACCTGACAAAAGGAGTGCTGAATAATAAGATATCAGCATTGCTCAGCTGCCATCACATCAGCATGGCAATGGTGATTCCATGTGTCTCATAACTTTAAATATATAAACAAAAACAAAGCCTCCAAAAGGTGTGGGAGACAATTATGAAAATGAAGGCATTTCTTATGGTATGCAAATATCAACTAGTGACAAATAATCACTAGGTGCACACATACTGGTAGCACTCTGTTTTTTCTGTTTAGAATCTCAGCAACATGTTCAGTATTGTCTATTTCACAACAGTCCCCTCTGAATGCCCTTTTTATGGCAGCTTCTTTCAAAAATTCTGATACATGTTGCAACATTTTAGGCATTATGTTGGAATAATGTTTCAGGGGCAAGTAAAAATTGCAAAAATAGTTGCAATGCTGTCCCAGATTCCTAGGTTATTATAAGAATTCAGTGTTCCCCGCAGAATTACAATCTATTAAAATCTATTTGTGATGATAGGGAGGGTTGGGGGATGATCGTCACAGATCAGTTACTGCTGTTGTTCAAAGCAGCGCTGAAGGACCATTAGCAGCAGGTAACATCCACCAAGCTGCTAAATCCCAACAACTCGCACACACACCAAAATGACTGTCATTTAACCCGTTAAAAACCGTTGGGTAATGTTAGCTATGCGACGCAAAAAGATAACCCCATTACTGTCTGTTCAAACGCAAAGCTTACACTCCCACAGCAGCAGCCTCATTAGAAACACAGAGAGAGAGAGAGAGGGAGGGCAGTGCAAGGAGAGGCTGAGCGAATCACTACGCTGAGTGCAGCTCTACAATTAAATGAGGTTTTTAGTTCTTTTAATTGTGTGAAATTTCCAGTAAAGTCGAGGTTATGGGACAAAATGACAAGGTCATGCAGAATTCACAGGGACTGGCTGACTTTAGGTTAACTTCAGAAGGTTAGGTCAAAGTTTTATTGATTTTATTACAACATCACTAAATCATACCAGAGTTATACCTACACACTTTTTATATAAAACATGTCTAGACCATACTTTTTATTATTAACTTTACATTATTGCTTTCTTTCTAATCTCTAAAAACACTTTCTAATAAACGGATTTGTTTACTTTAGTGGATGGAAAAGTGATCAGTTAGTCCTGCAGAAAATGTTACCCGCCTCATGAAGGTCATAATGATCATTTTGGAGGCTGCAGTTTTCTGGTGCTGTTGAACTGTATTGTGTTTTTATCATTTTGTTCACCCTGTTTATACCAATGTAGATAGATTACTGATAGTACTTGTTTCACATGAACCGCAATGCACAAATAGAATTAATCCCCCCCCCCCCCGCAACCCCTCCAACTGCAAAGTTAATTTCAGGATAAAGAAAACAGTCAGTCATAACAAGACACAGGCTGTTTTTTAAAATACATTGCATTGCTATCTTCATAGTACAGTGCTTTGCTATTTTCTAAACTTTTATTTCAAACTTAATTAAATCCAGTAAAATGTGGCTTCAGGTTCTGTTGAAGCTGTGTGTGAGAAGAAAACATTCCTCGTCACTTTGCGATGAAAAGAACTGAATAAAATAAAAAAAGACATGAAAATGTAAGAGCACAAATACTGTTGTTCAAGGTTTGGTCAAGATACACCTATCCATTGGCCTTACTGGTTGGCATGGCAACACTTTTTTCTGGTATGCAAACATGGCAGAAGAGAATAACAAAATAAATCTCACATCAACTGACTGAATCACATATACTCAAACTCAAGAACTGTGTAAAGCCCTTTTGTATAGTATATGCACGTATTTACATTGTTTTAAGTACACTGAAGTTCACATTAAATTGTCTGTAAAATTAATTTCCATAATGGTCTTTATTATAAGAATTCGTGCAAGTGCAAAGGTAAAGGCTTTACAAGGCAAGAGGTGTGTTAAATCCCTGATCATAGCAAACAGTAATTGCATCTTAAAGCATGTTATGTAATGTCTACCATGAGGTAAAGCTGTGTCAATCACAAAGGTAAGTTCAGGTCAGTTAGCACTGAAAGCTTTAATTCCTCTACCCTTAAGAATCATTCAAATCATGTGATGGGATTTGAATATTTTCACAACTGAAAGGGATTTTTTATTCTAAGAAAAACTTGCATTAATTATGCATCATCCCACCTTAGCTGCAAACTTGCACCTCCCACCCTCCTCTTCCTGCATTTTAAAAATAACCTTGTCTCTCCACATACAGCACAAAGGGATCTGAATCCTGGAAGCAAAGCAAAGGAATAGCCTACTTAAGTGGTTTATGACAAGTCAATTTCTTTGGTTGGACAGTACATTATTGTACAGTATGTGACAGAGATACTAAACATGCCGACAAATTCCATTTAGAGGAAAAGAGAAAATGAAAAATTTTCATCTCAAACCTTTTGAGCATTGTACTGTATTCATATATCACTGAAGAATTTCTCTTTTTGATGTTCATACTGTGCTTTTGAGACATTGATCAGCATGTCATGCATTTCAATTAGACCACCTACTGTATCTGTCAAGCAACAACTGCTCTGCTTTGCAATGTCACAGGTGGCCCCCATTTTTGCACAAACATAGAGCAAGATTAATTTGAAATCTGCAGAGAAATATACACTTTGCTGATTGTTCAATCTTAGTAATTAATGATAGTTCTGCCTTCTACTTAAACCTGTCTTTCTGGTGGATATGACTCTCACACATAGGCTGCCTTGTGTGTGAGAGTCCTTGTTGTTGGCAGTTAGATACAAAACGAGCTCTATGTTGGGGTGTAGCTCTCTCTCTCTCTCTCTCTCTCTCTCTCACACACACACACACACACACACACACACACACACACACACACACACAGACACAAAAAGTGAAAAAATAAGACTCAAAACATGAAATGTCACACACACTCCCCAAAACAATATCATACTTGGCCACACTGTCCAGCCCAAGCTCTTTGGTTAAAATTCACTGTCCCTGTCCTTATGTACACTCCGAAATCCAATACTCACACATTTATTTAGAACAAATGCAAGATACGTGTCTGGTTATACGGCCCAGTCGCCTGAAGTTAACATCCAACTGTCCAACCAATCAGAATGGAACAGCAGCCACAATATAAAATATTTTTGAACACTTTACATCATCTCCATAAATATTGACACAATGTGCTGAGGAAGAACCTTGATGCTGATATCCAGATGATGGTGTTGATGTTGACATCGGTGATGACCACCCACAACCCGACAGGTGACATCCACAATCCAGCAGTTGCAGTGTTTCTCTCATAATAATGACTACATTTCCTCAAAAGTAACTATTTCAGCTTTGGTTTAAGTTCAGTTTTGAGGTGTGACTTTTATTAAAAGGTTCATTTAATCGGAATGTAAACATACCTGGTGCTTCGAGTCTGGAAAAGCACTTTAAAAACAAGATTTCCTATCATTATTTATTTAACAAGTTATTTTAACCCTATAGCACGACAGGTACTGTAAATAGATACATGAACTCTCTGATCACTTTGCTCTTCCACCTACACTTGAGAACACGACAGATTGGGCTGTGAGTTCACGATCGAACCATGCTGTGTAAGTATTGCCGTGTCAGTTCATTATGCAGCTGCTGTTGTTTCAAAGCGTAACACAATCTTTTTTCTTTTTTTTTTTACACAACAGATGAAACGCATCAGAGATGAAAGAGGGAAAGAAATGAAGGAGGAGGGGTGGGAGAAAGGAGAGGAGGAGTAAAGGCAAAGGAGGAGGGCAGGGAGGATGGTGGTAATCAGATGTCAGCGCTGCCGTATGTGCCTGCACAGCTACGTGCACATACAGCTGGGCTGTAGTGATGGAGCACATGGCTCAGGATCTGTGCCCTTTTGTTCTTGTTTTCCCTCTCTCATATCTCTTACCTACTTGTGTCCATGTTTCTATGTACATCCTCCCATTCTATGAGTTAGCCTCCTCTGTATCTGTCTCTGTGTATCTCTCTGCTTTACCCTCCATCTCTGTGTCTGTCCTGCTGTTACAAAGGGTTTGTCCTATTGAACTGTGAGTTAAGGACAAGCTGCAGGAGGAGGAAATTCATTTCTTCTCCTTCCATCTCTCCTTCTTTGGCCTTCATATTAGCTTTACTTCCCATCCTATCTCTTTCACTTCTTCTCCCCTTATACTCTCTCTTATTCTACTTCCTCTCCTCCCCACTTTCCTCAATCCCTCCGCCTCAGTGCCAGTTTCATTACCCCCTCCCCCTCTCTCCTCCTACTCCTCTGCCCTCTCTCATTACTAACGTGCCTCATTTCCTGTTTTTTTCTTTTACCAACAAGCCAGTTGTTTGTGTGTGTGTGTGTGTGAGTGAGTATATAAGTGTTACACTTTCACAGTGCGGTGTGTTTTCTTTGATAGTCTTTTGGCTGGCCTGCATCCCAGTTCTGCCCTCACATGGCTGAGCACACAGACATTAAGAAAAAAAAGTTCTTCCTTTTCTCTGCTCTGGCTCACTATCATGTTCGTCTCTGTTTCTCCTTCCCTCTTCTTTGACATCTGCAGGTGGCAAAGAAGAAAGGGAGGAAATAAGGGAGGAAGGAAAGAGAGAGAGATAGAGAGAGAGAGGGAGAGAAAGAGACTAAGACAGAGAGAAAGAAAGTTTTTTCTTGTCTTCTCACCTTTTTTCAACAGCAAAGCATCAGAGTGTAAGGGGCATATATATATATATATATATATATATATATATATATATATATAGAGAGAGAGAGAGAGAGGGGGGGGGGGGGGGGGGGATGACAAAGGGCCAGGATTGGAATCAAAACTGCGGCCACTGCAGCAAGGTCAATGTGTTTATTCATGGGATGCTTCCTCTACCAGGTGAGCTATACGCACCTCAAAAAAGGCTTTTTTAAAGTTAGTTTATTCCATCATTCTTTTTTTTTTTTTAGTCAGCCATTTACACAAACAAAAACATCTTCAAAACATGGACAACTAGATAAATATATACTCCAGAAATCAACCTGACTGAACAAAATAAGTTGATTTTCTTTACAGAGCTCAGCACATCACCATAAGCCTACAGTATATCATGCTGATCTGATCTACATCCTCCATTTCTTCACGATAATTCAAATCTTAACAATATTCTGGCTATCACCAGAGAGAGAAAGAATGAAAGAACGAACGAATGAATGAACGAACAAAAGAAAGAAAGAAAGATTGGTGAAAAGAAAGATTAGCTGAAGACAGGCAGAAAAGGGGAACAAACAATAACTGGTAGTGAGACAAAACAGTAATGAAGAAAGAAGAGGAAAAATTTTGTTTACATGTACACCAATATTGTATTAAAGGAAAAATTCACGTGAAAAATTCACGTGTTACAACATATTACGTATGTGTGTTCATATCAGGTAAATATAGTGCGTGTGACCACAGACGGTCAGTGATGTAGTGAGAGATTCAGTGAGTAATAAGGCATATGGCGATGCAGTTCAGTTGCCTGATAGATGTGTAACAACTTAAGCATGGCAAATCACACATACATATGCACTCACGCACATTTAGCCACATGCAAGTCACCAATCTCACATTGTTTGATATTACAATATGCTTGTTTCACATTTGAAGTTACAAAATACATGAAAAATGTGTAAAAAAAAAATGAGAAGTAACTGATTTTTTTGTCTTTCTATCTGTGTTGCTACCATGTGTTGTTTTTTTAATATGCTGTATAAATTAAGCTTTGTAAAAATGGTATATGTTGAAGTTTAAAAAAATTAGGTCTTTTGTGATGTTTTTGACAAAACCAGTCATTTTTCATGAAACACTTGTTTAGTTTGAGGACAAACTGTTTCAAAGACTTTTTAAAGTTGGAACTCGAAAAGAGGTGGAGGGAGAGATCAGGACTGAATGAAAATGAAGAGCCAGAGATGCAGCTATTGTGTCTCTCCAGCTCTCCAGCTGGGCAGTTCTCTGGCATTCTGCCTTCACTGGATGCTTGTGATACAGATAGGATCATCCTATCATCACACTCATTAGGAATTCGGGGACAGCAATATCACAAAAATTGCAGATTAGCTAAGACTTAGTTTCTTAATACAGCTGGGCAGTTAGCTGGCGGTTTGCCACTTCAATAAGACTCAGCTTTTTCATATTATCGTCACATCATTGACTCACTTGGAATATAACAAAGGCTTACATTAGCAAAGCCTCTTAATTTCAGATGCAGCGTAATAGTTGCTGGCAGCCAGCCACTATGAAAAGGCTCTTAAGTCATGATTTTAATAGGCACAGTGATTTTGTTCCTCCTTCATTAGGGCACATATGCCAAGCTGATCTACCCATGACTATCGACTAAACAGGGATACTGTTTTTGTGATTTTTAAATGCCAGGAGAAAGGTATGAAGAGATCACTTCTGCAGCAAGAAAGGTAAAATAGAAACACCAACCTGTGTTAGACCTCTGATTAAGTGTAGCACACTCATTCTACTTTGAAGAAATAACTTCATTTTTATTGATTACTGTATATCTATTATCATATTTTGCCTCCTGAATTCATTGATATCAATACAGAGGTAACCACTTTGGCTGTGAAAAACAGAGCTGATCCATTTATCTTATGGAAGTAAATGAGCACTGAAAGGTAATAGGACTAAAATTTGCATTTCACAACAAACTATATTTATCAACTTAATACATGGTGGCATGTTGTATTCGTTGGAATTGCACGTGTCAGCAAAGCCAATTTAATATCAGTCTGGCAGCCTGGCCTGTAGTCTGTTTCCAAAACAAAGGAAATACATGGACTTAAGATACATCGTTTTTGTCCAACCAAAAACATCGTGGAAACATGGAGAAATTAAAAGGACAACTTTATACATTTAGAACACTTATTTAAAAAATGTTGAAATAATGCTATTATGACAGAGTGCACAGGCTTTAAAAAACTACATTAGAAATGGACCAAAAAAGCTCAAACTGATTTCAAAGTGATGAAGAGTTTTGCCTATGCTGCGTTCACAGACCTGTGAAAATGTCCACATTTAGAGAGGGGACACATAATGATAAAAAGGGACACCCTCACATGTAAGATAAAAAACAAAACAAAAACAAAAAGCAAGAGGTTTGCAGACCCATCCCCCTTTTGCAGGAAACACTGTAAGTAATAAACATTTTATTATTAAACATGTCTAAACTGTCACCCCTTCTTCAGACCCAACTTTTGATTTGAACAATGAGATAGAACTTAAAATAGAAGGCAGCCTGACAAACCTGATAAAACTTAAAAACTACAACAAACATGGAGCCACAAGATTGCCTGGGAGAGCAACTCCATTATTGTCTTTTTAATGTCTTTAAATAAACATGTTCTTGTAAAGTTGAGAGCATAATAAGTGCAGGGCTTGTGTCTATTAATTTCTGACCCTGACTAGAGGAGTGGCTCCCAATTGGTGGGCCACAGTCCAAAAGTGGGTCGAACATGTCGAGTTTGTAAAAAACAAACAAACAAACAAAAGGTACAGTAAATCTCTGGCAGAGTTTTTCTTTTGAAGTGCCATTTCTGCTTATTCTTCCAATATGTTTTATTACTTTGTGTTTTAAATCAACGGCTTGTTTACATTTTGTGAAATATAATTGAATATTTGGTCATTTGCAATGTGTGGACATTGAACTAATGACTGAGGAGAAATCTGGACCCCATGACTGGACCAGTTAGGGACCGCTGGCCTAGAGTGAAACTGCACCGAGGCCAGTCTGATGTCAAGCACTCGAATTGGTAATCAGCTTTCAAGTACATGTTCCCCGTCAAGCTGACTGACCCGGGAACACCGGCCTGCTGTGTTTTTCTGCAGCATCCAATACAACCTCCATTTATCCCAAATGGTCACTTCTATGTGAATTGTAATCATTTAGGGAAGTGTTTGTGACTGATGTGCCTTTGATGATAAGGAGTCAGGCAGCTACTTTAGTGGCGCTAAAATGCATCCCTGCTGCGTTTCGGTGATTTAGACAACATGCCATGACCTTTCTAAATCAAGTGGGCAAATCCAAAGTCTCCACTTCCATTTTTACTGTCACTCTTCACTTTGAAACATGCACTCAGATCAATGCACCAAAGATGGCCCAGGAAGGAAATTCTAGTCCCAGTTGTGGCTGATTAAAGTGCTGCAGAGTTGGACCAGAATGAACAGAATACTGAAGTGAACTGAGGAGGGTTTTGATTGACAGGCAGCTTGTTAGCACTCCAATTAGAGAGTGTTTACCACCGCTTACTGTTTACATGCATGCGTGTGTGTTTGTGTGTGTGTGTGTAGCTTTGTCGATACATACATTAGTATAGGTGTGTGAGGCAACGTGTCTGTCCCTGAGTGTATGTATGAGTGTGCTTACAATTCCTTCAGCAGTTCTTGTCCTCTGGCCTTTAATTGGTGTATGTTGCACTGACAGCTCAGTGCAAGAGTCAGATTGGCACATTGACAGACAAACAGAGCAGGTCTCCAGAGGGAGGGTGGAGCATAATCGATTCTTTATCAGGTTTTTTTTTTTTAAGTAAGTAAAATTGATGTTCATGTTTAAGATTTTACATAAGTACGTGTTGCATAAAAAAATAAACAAATAAATAGTTCATATCTTCCGTCACTGTCTACACATGAGAGAATAAAACTGTTTGTTGCCAACAGTAGGGCTTTACGGTGGTAAAGGTTAGGGTTATGGTAAGGCCTTATCTTTTGGATCCTTTGAATATTTGTGCAGCTGCATATCTCAGTATTTTACCATGTGAGCAACCATATGACAAACAGTCATATAAAGGATTCAGTTCTAAAACAATTTTTTTTGGCAGGATGGGTGGTGGGAGGATGTGCTAGCAGCTAGGTGCAGCAGGCTACATTTACAGTGTTAAATAGACAAACTTTGCACTTTCAACTTAAACTTCAGAGTGTTAGAAGGGGCACTTTGCGAACTTCCTCCTCATAACTGAACCTGCGGCTTGGCAGGACTATGTTGTGTCTGCAATGAATTGCCCCAAAGCTTGAAACTGGCCACGGAGCTCAGCAGGTAATCTTGGGGCACTTTGCAACGCTTTGTAGCGCTTTGCAGCGCTTTGCAGCGCTTTGCGGCGCCTTGAGAAACTTCCGCCACCTGTCTGATCCCAGTATTCCCCCTCAGTTGTGCTCTCACGTACATACGTTTTGCACGGCTTGATTAACGAAAATCGGTTGTTGGTAGTACCGATGTAAGTCTGTCAACACCGTTAAATCTACTGAGTTCAGAACCCAAGCCTGAGAGAGAGAAACAGAGAGAGAGAGGAGAGCAATCAATGTCGTGCAAGTAGCTCATTTCAGGAGTTAATCAATCGCAGATAGTGTTGTTTTTTTAAATGGATAAAAAATATCAATAAAAGAAGCTACAAAGGGTCACCAAATATATTTTTGGTGGAAACACGGAAAGTTTAAAGCAAGTGAAGCATATACTGAACGAATTTCCTTTGTCCACAATTTTAGTGCAGTCAATGCAATTAGCTGCATTCATTTTCTGACTATTTTCCATGTTTCTTTTAGCACTGACTGTAATAACCTTGACTTGACAGCCCACAGAGGTGATGCAATACACTGTAGTAAAATCAAAGCTCCACAGCACACCATATGGTCAGTCTAGCATCACTCGTCTCTACTCTCTCATGACCAAAGTGCTGTGTGATGTGACCTGTCAGTAATGTGCAATGTTCCCTTAGCGGCTAGAGAGAATCACTGAGGTGAATGACATACTCTGTCCTCCTTTCTTCTCTGTGTCGGAAGCTATTAACTTACACAAGAGTTATAAAGAGAGCTGAGTGCTTCTGTAGGTTTTTGCAATACTGTGTTCAATATATTAAATAGGCCTACTGTAGTTTGACAAGTGTGTGTGTGTGCGTGTGTGTGTGTGTGTGTGTGTGTGTGTGTGTGTTTGTGTTTTGCTGTATAAGTGCTAAGTAAATATTTACTGCATAATATCCATGCATGTTCAAATATAGTTAATCATTGCATGTGACTTTGCACACGTATCTCTCATTCTGGTGTGTGAAATTGAGAGGGGTCGAGTTTAGGGTAAGGAATGACTTTTCTTAGATTGTCCTCAGACATGTATATGTGTGAGTGTGTGCGTGTGTCTGGATGTGTCTGTGTGTGTGTGTGTGTGTGTGTGTGTGTGTGTGTGTTGTGTGTGTGTGTGTGTGTGTGTGTGTGTGTGTGTGTGCGTGTGTGTGTGTGTGTAAGACTGGGATAGTGAGTTCTACGTTGTGTTGTGTTTTCTGCCGCAGGTCTCTGCTTCTCTTTGAAGTGTGAGAGCTGTGTGCTTTTGATATGAAGGCATTTAATAAGCCTCACTCTCTCTCTGAGTATGTGTTTGTGTGTGTATGTGTGCATGAGTGTTTAGTACCAAGAAATCCAATCTGCCTTGCCCTCTCAATGTGCAATGACCTATGTATGTGTGTGTGTGTGTGTGTATATATATGTTAATTTGAAGACATTCAATTAACCCTGACTTGCACTACATACTGTCATGGGTTGAGTCGTCACATCATAACATGCTTGCATGCGCTCCATGAAAAAAACAGATAAATACAGTAGAAACACTAACATCAAGCCAACCTTGCACTGTTTATTTTTTTTGAAGAAAACGTATTTAAACCAGCAGTGAGGGAGAAAGAAAGCACTACAAATGGCCGCATATGCAGAAAGAGAGACGGGCAGAGAGACCCCACTACTTAACAGGCAGAACGCTGTAATACAGTTTACAGAAACAGGTTTCCTCCTTGTTTTTATCTTTTCAGCTGATGTTCAAACAAACCTCTTCTTCAGTCTTGCTTGTCCAAGAAAAAAGGAAGTGTTGTTTTTTTACTTTATTCTTGATATACATGCTTTTTTACTTGTTTCTTTGCAGGAATTGTTGGTTATTGTTTGCAAATACAAAATTCAAACTACCCCTCCTCACACTACACTGCAAGCTGCGATTGTAGGAATGCTACATTTGTTGTAATGTAAAACCCCATACTTTAGCTTCCTCTCTCTGCTGTTTACGTTGTGGCACCTGGTTGCTATGTTTTTATAAACCCGCTCCCAAACGCTGTTTTTATTCTCATTCACAGCCAACTCTTTCTAATTTTCAATTATCTCCACACATGAAAAGCACTTTTCTTGTGTATAAAATGTTCTCTATAATTAAACTTACTGTGCCTTGCATTGCACCATGCTAGGGTTGGACCTATGTAAAAATACTCAAAATGGTTTGATATTAAGCAGATCACCTGACTGGGCTACCAAATTTCACCACTAGTTGGCACATTTGGCTCAGCAGCTGCTCCCAAGTGGAACTTAATATGACTGAGAGAGCCATCAATGAGAGTGCACTGACTCTGGTCCTCTTGCTGGCGGTAATGCACTTCTAATCTGTTTTGCTAACAGCCAATAAAAACTAAAAAAGAAGAGAAATCAAAGTGTAAAGCAGCAGCAAAATAAGTGCACACAATTACCAGAGAACACACATGCTAACCTTTGCATAGATTGGGGTGGAGACACAACTGACAGCGGTCAATCCCAGTACTGACAGCACAACAACTGGCCACGATTTGGGGCCATTCTGCTCGGCACACTTTTAGTAACTCTGCCAATTCTCGTCACCCAAAAAAACACATTAACTTTCTAGTAAACAAACACATGCCATGTGCATCTATCTCCCTCCCACCTCTACTGAAATTTCCTTCATGTCAGACACTACTGGCTCTGTTAGTCTGCTTATAGACAAACATAATGTGTTAATCATGTTGTTACTTTGCTTATAACTAATGCAATACAATACAGCTCAAAAACTGGATTGGACTGGCAAAAGCGGAAATCATCCCAACTCTACACCATAAATGCATGCATTTAAGTTCTGGATTTTTAAATATGCACAGCATACTGTGTTTGATAAACAGAGTGTGGGCTGTCTTGCATGTATTATACCAAATCTCAGTTCTTCCCTCTATCTGTTAACTTTGTAATATTTGTGTACACCACCTCGCCGAGGCTCATCCCACCTGAATCAGATCTATCCAGCAACAACATCTGTTCTTCTAGCCCTCTCTTATGGTCTCTGAACTCCTTCTCTCTTTATCTCCCAATTAGTGTTTCTTTTATTAGAGCACTTTAGGTTAGACCTCGCAAACGACCGCCTCTCCCTCCCTCTTGCACTGCCTTTCCTCCTCTCTCTGTTCAAGCCTCTTGTTCTCTCTCCATCTCCCAGTACCACTTCCAGCTTTCCATCACTTTGTCTTTCATCTCTTCTCTGTTAGCCGCCCCACTCATCTCCCACTAGATCAGCGCACACGCTCTCTCTCACTCTCTCTCTTAAGCTTCCCTCTTTCTCACTCTCAACCTCCTGCTGTGCCCCTGCTCAGCAATCTTGTCATTACACAGTGAAAAACACCTTTTATCAGATGAGATTTCAAAATAACACATCGCCTCATGCCGTGCATGTTCACATATTAACAACATCCACATAAGACACATGCCACATGCCACAAAACAAAAACACTTACTGACACACGCGGTCAATATAGTGTTTGGACCAATGTGCTGGTTAGATACACACATGCACCCACACAGACACACACACATGCAGAAAATTAAGTGTGTCCCATTCCTGTATTTCTAGTGCGTGTGATGTTTCCAATCGATGCAGGAAGAGCTGACTTGGGAGGAATTCAGTGTTTTGCTGAAGGACACTTGAGCAGGATGGATGATCACTGTCACACAGGATTGAACACAGATCCTGCAGCTAAAAGGATGCTTTCCCAGCTCACTACCGTTTGTCATTGTGCTGTCCGTGTGTCTCCAAGTGTGTGTCAGTGTAGTGTAGCAATGATTGACAGCAGAGATAGTCAAAAGGAAGAGAGTATCTGACATGTGGAACATAGTATTGCAGGACATCGGTACAGTTACAATTTCTGTTCAGAGTATTTTTTTAAGCATTGGGAACTGAATGACACTGTGTGGAGTAATGTGCCCAGGAGTCTGACTTACAGGATGTAGACTCCAGGGTTTCCTACACATTCATTTATTGGAGTGTTAGGTTATTTACATCACCTGCAGTGAAATTATGACTTAATTATTCATTACGCTCAGTCTAAAAGTTTACTTTCACTCCTCGTGCAGCAGCTGCTCATATTGTCCATCCAACTGATCTGGTGAGTTTTGATCAGATCGACAGATCAATTATCCATCCTGGAACTCAGACTCCTAAAACTGCTGCTGAGAAAAAAAAGAGAGTAGTGACAAGTTACGCCTATGTTGCATTTACAGACCCGCAAAATCATCCTGATTATGAGGGGACACAGAATGGTAAAAAGGGATACACACGTTTTTGTTTTTTTTTTAATTTTATTTTTACATGTGACATTTGTTGCCAGAATTAGACTCTTATTTCCTATTTCACATGGGATTCTCCTCCTTTTCTACTATCTCCTGATGCTATGTTGCTTAGGCACGGTGGCTGCATCCTGGGCTTAGTACTACCAAAGACAATTGTGACTGGTTTAAAGAAATACAAACAAAACACAGCACTTTTCCCCTGAGAGCAGAATTATGATGGGTTCAGCCAGAGCTGGCACAGAACTAAACCGAAGTGTGGAGATAGGTCTGGTTCTGCGCTGTCCAGTAATTACTGACTGCAGATGTCTCAATACCAAGTTATTGACTTTGGCCCGACAGCTGAGAAAGCGGGTTTAGCGTGTCTGGATTTCCAGGTGTGTGTCCCATTGCTCACACTGCTTTCTGTTTGTTAATCTCATTATTCTCTCCATCATCTTGGTTTTGTCAGCAGCTTAACACAGAAATGGGATCAGGCTGGATTTAAGTTTCCTTTTTAGGATACGGAGAACGGGTTCCTCACTCAATTTGTAATTTTGCGTCATTTACCTCACTTTACCCTACTTTTCTATCTTCATCTCTCTTTGTTGCTCTCTGATGAGGATTGTCTTTCTAGCTTTCTCGAGAATCATAACCCCCCCCTTTGTTGTCCTCCCATTACTCCCTGCCCTTCTCTCTGTGTTCAAATCCCATCTCTGCTCTTACTAATTAAAATGTGCTTTGTAAATGGGACAGAAAAGAGAGTGGACTCAGTCACTGCTGTTTTGATGATCTATCTAGCGGAAGTGAAAATTACATTTCCAAGTGGACAATGCGATCGCTTTCTGTTCTCCTAAGGGACAAGCAAATACCACAGTTTCCATAGTGACTTGGTTGTCCCTCTCCACCATTTCCACTACATGGGGACAGTAACTTCAAAGAACTTATATTGGTACTCTTTGGTAACTGGGGATAGCTAATGGGGAAAATAATAACCCTTTTCTCTTTCTGTTGCATGATGAATGACGCACTACCTTAGTGCTGTAAATTGAACCTTCATTTTCCCTTGAGGTCATTTTGGGTGAAAGCTACCCTGTGATTAGCAAGACACTGAACCCTAAATTGAAGGAGACTTTTCTGTATGGCCAGTAGGAGCTAGGGACTTACTTCACCACCTGAGCTACACTCACCCTCTACTCTCAGCTGTCACTAAGGTTTCTTTGTCTTTTTCCTCATTCAATGTCTTTTTCCTGCTCTCTCTCTCTTTCTGTCTGATTTCTACAACTACCACTTGTGTGTGTGTGTGTGTGTGTGTGTGCGCATGCGCACGTTAGTGCATGGAGTTCCTGATGAAGTTAAGCACATGATTAATGGGTCTATCTAACAGCGTTTACACTGCACTCATCTCCACTTAACTACACACAGGAGCACACACGTAGGCTCTCAAAAACACACACATACACACTCACACACGTCAGCCTCTCCTGCACCTTGTCGCCCAGGGTAACAGTATGTAAATGATATGCAGATGACAGGAAGTCAATTAAGAGACCAGAGAGCTATGACTCTGCAGAACTCCATTAGTGAGGCACCGATCAGCTCTCTGACTATCTGTTTTTCCCTCCCTCTATTTCCATCCAGTGTTATCTATCTACGTGTATGTTTGTGTGTGTGTGTGTGTGTGTGTGTGTGTAGGAATCCATTAGTAGAGCACTGATCAGCTTGCAGACATAGCTGTGCTTTGCAGCAGACAGTCTTTTAGCATGAGCCTTATCTTGCAGCATTTCTTTAACTTTGCATAATGTTTAACTAAACAATTCACTGTGTGCACACAAAAAGTGACAAAAATGACATTTCCCACAAGAAAATATTTTTGTGAGGACATGATTACTGTCACAAAGAAAAAGTGAACTTTACTCTTCCGGGGTTGGTTCTCAACCTCTGCCTGCATAGGTTTAATACTTAGAAGCCAATATGCGCTAATTTGTGAAAATTCAATATTGGAGCCCTCCAGTGGTAGCATCAAAAACACACACTGGCAGACAGTGCATGCTGCATTTTAGTGAGGTGGAACGAAATAAGAGGATGAACGTGGCTGTGGTTGCAATTGTATTTCTTTTTATCCTTTTATTCCAATATTTTGTGTTGATTTTGAGATTATTTTGTCATTCTCTCATAAAAACAGGTAATTATCTCACTGTTATACCCATAATCACAAGAGGATGATTTTTTTTCACTTATTATAGATAAATAAATAAATGAATACATAATTAAATATCTTCACACTTTGGCTTCATTTCCTTTGATATTTGGTTAATTCTATGAATATTTGTCAAACACCTATGGGGAAAATATTTAAAATTAAAAACACGTCTATTGGAAGTAAAAGTTATATTTTAAATTTTGTTAAATACAGCTCATTTTGACATATTTTTACAACAAAGTTGATTGATTTATAACCATACACATAAGTTAATTCACATTTAGCTTGGCAAAATATTTGGGAGTTACAATGAGCAACATTAAACCACTGTAGGCTACATATGATGAGTCCCAATAACTAGTGTTTTTTTTTTTTTTTGTCAAACAATCTACTGATTTTTACCATTTTGCATTCATTCATATTGAATAAACTATTATCACTCCCTTACAAATACCAGTTTATTCCTGTCTGTGGGCCACACAAGGTAAGATCCACTCATCACACTGAGTTTATTTTATTTAAAACAGTAAAGGGTTTCTGTGGTTTAATGTCTAATGAATGTAAGCAATCTTTAGACCTTAAAGTAGATGGTTATTACATGAAAACCATGGCAGAATTCAAAAAAGAAAGTAAATCTTTTTCACACATATTTATTTTAACCATGCTCACTCAAATTCAATGCATACAGCCAGCTGCTGTGGCTATGCAATTATTTCTCAGAGATTCATGGCAAATGACATGTTGCTTCGGATTAAAAGTGCATTTGCAGATTTCCCTTTGACAAGGAAACCATCCTTGATCTTAACTTAAATCCCTTTGGGGGCATGCATACACAACAGACAATTATATAATAAAATTCATATTTAATTGCCATTTCTTTGGCACAAAAGAATGAATTTAGTCAAATAAGCCACTAAAAAATGAATAAGTTTTTTTTTCTAGATGACAGTTTTTCCCTGAGGCCATTTTCAGTATCTCAGGGTCTCAGTAATTTGCTTTGGGGATTGCCATTATTCCTATATAGTAAGCAATATTCAAGATTAAATATTTGTGCAGCATATACTGTTTTCATATGATGAAGAAAGTTATCTAAAAGTAATGATACACCCGATTCATTTCTGTGAACTCAGATGAACTTTATAGAAATACTGTAATAGAAATAGTACAGTTGTGTCCTATGCTTGTGCACTAAATAATGAATGTACACATTAAGTATTATAGTAATACCTGGAATCCCTTTCTGCTATATGTCAATAGCACAGCCTGTCGCATTATTTTGGACTGAATATAATCATGTTACGCTCTTGCTTTGTTTGATATACTGTTGTTGTTGTTGTTGTTGTTTTAAATGTATTTATTTATTTTTGTTCCTGTAGTTTTCAGTTTTAATTTTGTACTTTTCTTTTGTGCACTATGTAGCGGGGAGGGATTTATTGAATGAATGGCTGGAGTTTTTGTAATCATAAGGAAAAAAAATCAATAAACAAGGGTTGAAATAAAATACAATAAAATAAACCTAAATGTGGGGAAAAAAAGTATTTCTGTAATATATTGCTTCTTTATTACATTACAGCATTTCTAGAGAACACTATTATCAATAACTGGGCTGCTAAACCCAGCCAGCCCAAAGCACAAATAAACTCTCACAGGGTCCTTAAAGCACCCGCACAGCACATATCGAAGAGACAACTTTCTTCACCTCTTTTGGCTTTACTTTCAAACTTGGGGTGACCAACTTATATATGGCCTTTTGTTCGCATCTGTCTGACCTCTTTTTCTTGACCCACTCTCTTCCTCAAAATTCAACTTTCACTGCAACAAATATGTACTCTCCATTTTATGAGATGCAAGGAGCATAAATGCTCAATATTCAGCTGCTGCCCAGTGTCCTGTCCCTTTCAAACTTCTAACCATTTTCTAAAAACATCTCATCTTAAATCATGCATGACTGTACCTTCGCCAGTCACAGTCAGTGAAAATAGGTTGAGGGACTGGAGCACACCTGAGTCTGCTCTCTTTTTCTTTCCCCTCTCTCATCGTTCCATCCTGTCCTTTCTTTCAGTGTGCCGTAATCAAGTTTGCCAAAGTGCTTCCTTTCTTCCCACTCTCTGTGTTTGCTCCATTTCATAAACTCTTCCTCTCTTCCTACTCCGACCTCTCTTTCTGTCTTGTATCTGTATCCAGTCATGCGGCTGACAACAAACCTGTCCTCATCTCTGATCCTTTCTTCCTCCCTCTATGTTGCTTTTCTACTTTACCTGTTTTCATCAACCCACTTCTTTATTTTTACCCTCTATCTTCCCTTTCCCTGTCTGTCCCCCACTCTCTGTATTTCCTTCCGTCTGCCTCTGTGTGACCGGTCATGCGGTTAACAGCAAAGGCAAGCAGGTAGTCGCTGCACACCAGGTTGATTCACATGGTACACTGAGCCTCTGACTTGCCCCGACCTAACACAGATACACACACACACACACACACACACACACACAACCAACACTAACAGGCTTTCACCTCCCATCCATAGACGTTTCACTCTTTAGATCATGAAGGATAGAAACTGGAGAATAATTGTAGGATGGGGCATTTTCACAATTTTTTCAATAAAGTTCCACAATCATCTGTGCATATTTTGACACAGAAACAGATTTTAAAAATAATCACAAAATTTTCTGTTATCATCATAAATAATTCGGTACTAATTATGACAGTCTTAAAACTAGTTTCCTTTTTGTGTCAGGGGTGTAAAGTTGGGGTCATCAGCCCCTGGTTGATGCTAGAATGGATGGTCCAGAGGGACAGGGAAGGATGTGCTACTGGAGCACACTGTGACTGTGAATCGTTGATTGCAAAATTATAACCAAGACACTTTTGGAGAGTAGGGTCTGGAAAGTCAGTCATGGCGGATGTGAGAAGAGTCGGGGCCTGCAGAGCATGCTGGAGAGCCCAAGGAAAGTTGGGAGGACTGCGGGGTCTGTGCTAAAGTTGATTGCCAACTGTATGCTGTCCTTGAAGATCCACACCCCTGATGTGGAGTCTCCAACATGGGCCCTGACACTCCTTTCAGCTGCTTTGACTGCTTATCCAGCCCTGCTGAAGCCTCTACATGTTTACAAACCATTGCGATAAGATGTAATTATTTGTGATGATAGCAGTAACAGCTTCATTGTTATGGTCAAAGTCAACTCTCTAGCATTCACTCATCCCTTCAGTTACGTTGCTTGTGTTGTGTGTCACACACAGGTTTTCTTTTTTGTTCATGCCGACATATTTTTTCCTGAAGTATAAGCCAAGGATGTCTGTTTGCCTTTCACGTATGTACTTTTGTACATGAAAACATGTGCAGCTCGAATTCCCCCAAGATACACAAACACGTGCATGTACACACACAAACAAGTTTGCAAATGACATATGCAAATCTCAAGAACATATTCATTCTACTCATAAACAAGCACAATGTTCCAACACACGCATACAAGTATAAAAAAATCTCATGCCATAACACAGCAGACATGTAGCGTAAACACGCACCTCAAGGAAAGTGTGTTGAAAGTGCAGTCTGTGCCGTCGTGCGGGCTGCAGAAAGCGTTATCAGCATCAGAACAGTTTGAGTTCCAGATAATTGAAAGGAGTAGAGGAATCTGCCTCACTCTGTCAAACAACCCCGCACACAAACACACATTTTGAGAAAAAAAAACACAGTTTCAATGACTTTTTCGTGCTTATATCTTGTACAGCGGTTTTACTTTATCAAAAAGATTTTACTGCACTGCATATAAGCGCTAAACAATTTAAGTTTAGTACTTTTGAAGGCTGAAATGTATCTGCAGGAACACACAGTGCTGTGAGGCTGCAAGAGTTTGATGAAGGATCCCTGTCACGCTCATAGAAATACAAGTGTTTAAACTGAAGTGATTTCAAACACTTGTGAAAACAGTGAAAACAGCGTTCAGCTTTTTTATTTCATTGTCATTTTCCATGTTTGTTTGCTGAGATTTGTTGCCTCTCTCTTTCCTTTCTTTTCTGTAACTCTCCTTTGCTTGTATCTTTTTCAGGGAAGAAACTAAGTGCTGTCACTCAAACACCGTTCTTAAGTATCTTGCTCTTGTGCTTTCCTCTGCTGTACTTGTCGTAACTGTGGTTACAAAATGTGGCTGAAAAACGATCTGGGCTTAGAGTTCAAAACTTTGCTGCCTCTGGAACTACATTAGTGCCCCTGCTGCTTAAGGATCGCACCCTGCCAGAACTTCCTCTCTTGGGTTTCACTTCTTTTCCAATAAATAAGGAGAATGACCGATTTTTGTCACTGTACCAGCTGTCTCTGAGAGGAAGCAGTTGTGCTGAGAATAAATGGAACAGCGACAGATTTACTTAAATCAGCAAGTATAATAATTTGACAACGGCATACTTCTTCACACATCACGCATGCATTTGTAAATTGGCGTTCCTAGAATCAGAGTGGCACAAAATTGAAGTGTTTGTATTCCCAAGTGCAGGCAGAATTCTCCTTTTTTTAAACAATTAACCACAAGAGGGTATTTTTTACAGTGATTTTACAACAGCTAAGAGCTGTTTGTAGGCTCTGCAGTGAGAAACGCTCGGTTTTTCTAAAATCACTTTAGTATAGCCTCAAGTGGATTATTGCTTTTTATGTAACAAAGGTTACAAATTATAATGCATCAAAAGGCTCATGTTCAATTCATTTTTTATGCTTTTAATCGATGAAAAAAAAGTGAATTAAATTCTTCCTACTACTACTACTACCCACCACGTTCCTTCCCATCCATAATTTGAAAACAACCACAGGCAGTGTAGAAAAAGAACTTTGATCCTCTTTTGTTGTTGTTAAACAGTCTGGTCTCACTCGCAAGGCATCAAAATACTGTTTGGGGAGTGTCCCGGGTGTCACTATAATGATGCCAGCAACACCCCTTGACATCTGTATGAGACACACCAGGTTTTTAACCAACTCAAAGTAGTGCAAAAGGCAACATATGGGGGGCAGGAGGAGAGGTGGATGGGTCCAACAAGCACAGGACTTTGACCCAGGAGACTGGTGTTTGTGTCCCTTGTGAACAGTAAATGTTTAGGATACCGATTTTGTGAGTCAAACGTCAATCACAATCTTTTCCTGACCCCAACAGATAGATTGATACAACACCTTCTGCATCAACATACAATGCACAAGGCTACCTAGAGCCAAATTTATGTTTGCGTGCAAAACATTTTTAAAGAGTATCACTCAACAGCAGCTATGGAGAAGAACTTTCGGTCAGCTTCAAGGAAATACCAGCAAGGGAAGGGAAATCAGGGCTTGTCCTACCCAGACTGGGGATATTGAAAGGTGGAAGGAGCACTTTGAGGAACTAATAAAATATCCCCCCATTTCTATGTCATTATTTATGTAGTTGAAAATGGCTAGGCCTATAAATTAGCAATTCCCAAGCATTTTCACCAAACTGCTAGTGCTCGCTATTTTTACTTGCAAATTATAAATTCCTGCCGCCAACTAGCTGCGCATGCAATTAGACCAGACCTGCACACACAGGTACTTCACAAAATGTCAAGGCTGCATGCCTTTTTGGAAATAAAAAAAAAAAAAAACAACAACGATCCAATCCATTGTAATGTAGTGCAACACTAGATTTTAAATACAATGCATTTTTTTGTGATGTTCAAAATGTTTTGGGAATTTAATGGACATAGTTAAAACGATAGCCTAATCAACGTATATTCAAAACTTTTCCAAAACTTTCTGTTAATCTCAAAATATTTCCTGGCCATTTCTAGGCTAGTATGTCAAATTCCATAACTTTTCCAGGAATTTCATGACAAACAGAACCCTAAAATTAAACGCACATATACGGCCGAAAATTTGAGTGATTAAAACAGCTGTCTGTGCAGATTACTCTTTGCTTAACAGTAACAGAAACAGAGTGGGACCATGAACAAGCGCAGGGGGTCTCTGGTTACCATAGAGGCGACTGAAACCTCTCACAAAAGCATAAATTGAAAATGTCTCATGACTGTTTGATTTCTGTCAAGCAACACTTTTCAGTCGCACACCCAAGCATAAATAAGCCTTCAGAGTCAAAATATAACGTGTATTCCTTTTATGCTAAAACCAAATCTAAACTCGTAATGGTGTCTATCAAATTTCAGTCATGGTCATTTCTGCCACTCAAGCTCTGGCTCGATGCAGTCAGCTCTGCTTGGATTTTGAGTGGACTCAAAGTGAAGGGACAATGTCTTCCACCTCAAAGCCTTTCACTTTCGGAGCCTCAGATTTGCCCAACAAACTCAGACTTGCCCTGATGGTTCAAATGGTCCTGTCAGTCCTCCAGTTGGCACCCATTTAGTATAACAAAGCATTTGCTCTCCCTCGCCTCTGTCTCTCTCCATCTGTCCCTTCTCCTCTACGCCTCTCAGTTACTGCTCCCTTTCCTTCTGTTTCTATTTCCTCACAATTCTCCTTCACTTTTTTTTTAGTCCCATTTCTTTCTCAGCGTCAGTGTACTTGTTTTTGTCTTGATGTAGTTCATCTTAAGGCTATTCATATAGTAATTGAGATGTGACTTCTATCCTCGGTGGAGTTCACCAAAATACAACTCGCTGCACTGCTGCTACTGCCTTTACTAAAATAAGCCCATGGGAGCGGGATGAGAGACAGACTCAGCTCGGCGTATATTCATGTGTGTGAGTGTGTGTCTGTGTGCATGTGTCTAACAGCAGAGAGCAGCTGGACAAAGGGGATGTAAATAAATAAATGGAAGACCTCTTAGACAGTAAAACAGGGGTAGATTTGGAGAGGAAGGAAGAGGAATAAAAGGAAGGAATGGAAGGAAAGATGGATTTCTTTTGTCGACATCATAAAATACAGCCAGGCAGGGGCCTGAAGAAAATGACCAAAATGATTCAGGTGTTGTGAGAAAATGACTGATGAAAACGGAGGCAGATACAGCGGACAGAGAGATGGGATGATGTCAAAAATAACAGATGAGACGAAAGTAAAGAAAGACAGCAGTGAGAATTAGAAAGATAGACCAGATGAGATAAAGCGAAACAGCAGGCAAATTATCCCTCAAGGCAAATTGGCTAAATAATTTAAAGTAAGTTGGCCTCAGCCCTTTTGTTTAGGGCTTATGTTTTATTAGCACAAGAAATTACAGACTTTTAAAATTAAAAACTTCAATTGAGTCAGTCCCTATGTGATACATCATCTCTTACTGCTGTTTTATGCATGTAATTTAGCAACATATCCACATTAAAAGTTAGCTTAGAGAGGAAATTCACAACCAAGGGTACTAACACCGATCCACCACAACATTAAAACCACAGTCAGATAAAGGAAAAACCAGTGATCATCTCATTACAATGTTGCACTTTAAAATTTCAAGTTGAACTTTAAAGTTGATATTAGCTAAAATAATCTTGGAAATGGATTGCCTTGAAAAAGGAAGGTAAATATAAATATTAATCTTACTTTATGTTTTCTTCATATCTAATTATTAAGTTTACTTAATTTTGTCAAGTTGCTGCGACTTAAAAATGATAAATATAATTACTCTGTCGTGTAGGCGACAACACTAAACCAAGTTAGTCAGTCTTAACTTGATCATCACAAAGAGGATTTTGTCAATGATAAAGTTAGGAGGTCTGTGAGGTTTGTTTTGTTAACATGCCTAAGAAAACACAAATATGACTGACTAGTTTGCAAATGGAAAAATACGGATATATAGCATAGTAAAATTGGTTTATTGAAGTTGCAAAAACTTTGAAAGACTGATTCACTTATCATAGTTAAGTTTAAGTAGGTAAGTTTAAGTAAAAATCACTACATTTTAAGTAAACGTAATTCGATTTTTTAAAAATTATTATTCAGTAAAATCAACTTGTCTGATTTTGCAGTGTGGGAAACTTTGGGTCCTGACATTCATGTGACTGCCACTTGACATACACCACACACCCCTCATGGCAATGGCACTACCCAAGGTAGACGCTCCAGCCAATAGGACAATGTACCATGCCACACCACATAAATTGCTTAGAAATGGCCCCAAGAATATGACAAAAAGCTCAAGATGTCACCCAGGCTGAATTTCCCCAGATCCAAATGCAGTTGAGAATCTGTGGGACATGCCGGTACCTTTGAAGTCCTGTGTCCATGACTTAACCGATCAAAGCCAAGTCCAATCTACAGCGGGACCTCTGACCTGTCACAGCATGAACACAGGAACTATGAGAATGTCCTACGGTATGTGGCAAAAGGGCATTAGTGGTGGATCCTTTGAGTACTGTGGGGTCTTTTGTCATGTTCCTCAGACCATTGCTGAGCAGTTTTTGCAGTGTGGCATGGTGCATTGTCCATCTGGGCGCACTACTATCAGGAGTGCTGCTGCCATAATAACTTTAATAATAACTTTATCTATAGACCTTTAAAAACATAGTTTACAAAGGGCTTTGACAAACAAGGCAAAGCAGAAGTGAGAGGAGATTCTTGCAGAGGTAACATAACAATAAGAGCCAAACAATAATACCAAACTAAGGCCAGACAAAAGAGAAAAAGGATTACAAAACAAAAATAACAACAGCAACCCATACCAATAATAGTAAATGCTGTTCGAAGAATATTGGCAGTAAACACAGAAATAATGGTACTAATAATAGAATTAAACATGGTGGGGGTAGAATAAAAGAATAAATTAAAAGATAAGATAAAATACAAAGTAAAATAGATTAATAAAATAAACAAATTAAATTAGACAAATTAAAATAGACGACATCACATAAAAGCCAGTCTATAAAATGCGTTTTACGAATTGATTTAAAAGAAGTCACTGATTCTGCCAGCCTTGTCTCTTCGGGCAAGTCGTTCCAAAGCTGAGGGGCCCTGATGGCAAAAGCAGTCACCTTTACTTTTAAGCTTCGTCCTTGGGACGGCCAGAAGGGCCCCACCTGAGGATCTAGGGCTGTGGACTGGCTCATAAGGGGTCAGCATTTCTGATATGTAACTTTGGGCCAGCTGCAAGCGAGCTTTAAAAATCAGTAAAATCTTAAAATCAATTCTAAAATGAACAGGAGGGGAAGCAGGACTGAACAACTTTTATTTTTTTTTACATCAAGGGCATTCACAATGTGGTCTGAAGGGTTTGAACAGTATGACTTTTGATTTTGAGTTGTTGAGTTGTACTTTGAGCCATCCAACAGTTGACATCGTCAAGGCAGGCCAAGACAGCAGCTAGGCTTCTCGGCTCATAAGGGCGTGTACTTGGCCTGTAGCAATGTTTGGGTTGGTGGTGCATTTCAAGTGGCTTCCACATGAATGCTAAGCCAAAGGTTTCCAAGTAGAACACTGAATTGTGATGAGATGATCAATGTTTTTCACTTCTCCTGTCTGTGGGTTTAACGTTGTGGCTAATCAGTGTATACTTCTGCAGTTGCCAGAGGGAAGAGAGAGAGATTTTGGAACAGGTCAACTATACAAAAGTGTTGGATAAAAAATTTAAATAGTTCAAAGTGATGGATGAATAGTTAAAATATTGCTAAAGGCAAGGGATAAATGGTTAAAAAGTCCAGCTTATGCTACTCTTTGTAGTAGATGCATGTGTGATTGCAAACTTAAAAACACTAATAAAAAAAAACACTTGCAAATAATTTGTATTAAAGCAAAAGTTATCAACTAGGATATAATTAAAAGAAAATATACAGTTTAAATTCAATTAAAATGAGCATATTAGAAATATAATGGGTGATTTTGATAGAGTGCTATGGAGGTACATCAGACAAAAGGATGTGACGACTTCACACTTCATGTTGTGCCTAACAACGCTCTTAGCTTGGCTCAGTTGCTAAATTAAACTTCTTTAATTCTGAGATTTAGTAGCTCAGTCTCATCCTGGGACACGTGCTCAATTAAACATGTTGGTATCTGTGACAAATAAGTACTTTGTTTAATTTTTTTTCCTAGTCCATAAATTTATGTAACAGTCATTTTATGCTCAAGCTTACCTCCATCAGAAGCAGCTTCATTTCTACAGACTATTGGAGCACCATTATTTCCCACTGTCTGCTGTGTTTAATAAAATATTCTGGGCCCCTGTGTTTTTTCACAATAATAGCTGTGTATTTTGGGGAAGAAAAGTGTCTTATTTTTAGACATAGCATTAAGAACTCCAGAGGTAGTTCTCAAAAGTTTAGGTCACTTGCTGTTTCACGTGCTGAAATAGAATTTAGGGCGGGATGCAAAATATTACAGCAAGCATTTCAGTGCGTACATCCAAAACACATCTAATTATACAAATGGCCGTGGGGACATGCTTGATATTATTTCCCTGACAGCACCACCCAGCTTGTGTTGTCTGTGATGGCACAGTATAAATAATGTAGATTTTGTTATAGCACTCATGCTCTTTTTGCTTTCAACAATGCTTAAGTTCCACAGTAGTGCGTAACCACTTCTCTTCAGTCAGTCTTAAACTAAACAAAAGAAAAAACATGACAAGTGTCAAAGAGGGAAGAAAGACAGACAAGGTCAAAGTAAGAGTAAGGACCCCATGAGATGTCTGTGTTTATGCTATTCCTGTTAGTTGTGCAAATGCATGTAGGTCAGAAAAGAGCTGAGAAGAGACTTCTTTTAGATCCAAGTAGTGGGTCAATTTAGAAGCAGCTACAACAATATCTGGCTTTTGGAAAATCAATGATGATACTAAAAAGACTCTTTCAGCTACAAAAGTGTGAAGAGCTGCTTTGATGTAGCCAACTTAATGCCAGTAAGATGTTTTCAGCATCAGAGTTCCCAATGTCACTGTTTAAAAAACAAAAATCACAGGATGTAAGTCATGGTCTAAGAGTGAGACTGCAACTACAGTTAAAGTACAAACTGGCACAAATTGCTTTAATCTTGCTTATTTATCAAGTCATGCCCCATATGTCTTAATGGCAAATGAAACATACTTCAAAAAATGTGTTTGCACTGATGAGCTATTTGTAAAAGTCCAGGATCCCAGCGTGAGATAGATAAATGTTCTGCTTAACAACATAGTCTTAATGTAACAACTTTCTTTCCAGGGTTTCTAGCTCCTAGAGAGATTATCTGTGTGATCTCCAATAAATGTTTGCAGTAGCTGCCACTGTGTGCCAGCAGCGTCTTTTTAAACTCTCAGAATCCAAAAACACCTACAGTTTGTTTTGACATAGACAAGGTTTTGATATTACGAGGTATTCCCATCAGTGTTCCCCTTAACAGAACATACTGTCTGATCCTGGCAAATACAATAAATCTATACATGCAAGTTCTGAAAATATTTAAAATCATGTGGTGTAAGATGAATAAGGCAGGAGAACTATAATCTTTTTAAAGTAAATAACAGAACTAATGACACTGCTTAATGAAGGCGCTGTAAGGCAGGTAAATAGACTCTTTAAATATAATTGCGCACGGGTTGGTCCTCATGTGAAAATCTCTACCACTTGAAATGAAAGAAGCCATTGCTGATGAGTCTTATAAATATAGCCTTTAGAGAGTTTGCAAATGACTGTAATTATTGCAAAATTCAGAAATATTCAGTAAATTGCACGGTGCTGAGGCCTGCTGCTATGGATACCTATCTATGTCACCATTTGGAGATAAGCACATGTTGAAACTGGAAATATTCCAAATTATTTTTGTCTGATTAATCTCTGTGTATTTGGAAATCCCTACAATAACAGAGGAAAGAAAAACAGTCATAAAAAAATGTCTAATCCTTGAAGCTTCACCATGGATACTTGCCAGGTTTCTTTCATGGGTTGTCAGGTTGTGATAATTTTTGATAAATGTACTTGGAACATGTTGGCTCTAATTTGGAGGTTCTTAAAACATTTCAAAGCAAGACCCGTGAACCTTCTTTGCTATCATCCAGAGACTGAGGCTAAAAAGCTCTGGTAAATATAATAAGCACATCTGTACTCTTGTCATGTGTAAAAGCACCACAGGTAGGAAGCCCTGGACTGAAACGTATTAGGATTTTTTTTTATGGGGAACCTGCTTCAAGCAGGTACAGCCTGGCACCCATGGGTGAAATGGTTCTCAGCAGGTTACAGCAAATGCAAACAACTGATGACAAACAGCATGTGGCACATTTGTCCATGTGCTGTTACTAATGTATTTCTATGTTAATCTAAGTTGTCCCCATACAACTGTAACCTTCATGTTACAAAGTAGCAGTGAAGCACTACGATTTTAACAGCAGGCCGAAATCCGCAGCAGTCGCCAACATGCCTCCTTGGAGGTAACAAAATGTGCATATTGCATTGATTCTTTCACGAATTTCATGCACTGTCACAGTAATGTCGAGTGCTGAAACAACACGAGTATTCTCCAGACAGCAAATCAGAGAGAGGCTAGTCTTTGATAAAAATATAGTTCACCTACTTGGAAATGACGGGGGAAAAAGCCAAAGCAGCATCACTAGCAAATGCCTTTGGGGCTTTTCACTGTCTCCATTTCTCAAACACAGACCTAAAGATGATTTGATGGCGAGATCTCCTGTGTATGCTTTTAAGGTGGCTTTTTTTTTTTTTGTCTTTTCTCTTGTTTTGATTCCCAATGTCAGTCTCAGAAGCTTATGTTTTCTGTGTAACTACTGATGAAGAATAAAGAAATTAACTGTAGAATTAACAGTGCTCTGATATTACAAAAGCAAAAGGCAAATAAAAACACTGATTTGTGACCTGAGCCATCCATGAGCACAGGATTCTGTGATGCAAATAAGATAAAATACAGGCTATTTTATCAAAACAATGGATAAATACAGGCACAGTTAGCAACTAGACTCGAAGAAAGATGGTTTTGTGGCCATGTACACACTTAACACATTCACAAAAGCACATCTCCATGATAAAGCACAGAACACTGTGCATATACCACTTTAAATTAAATATAGAGTTTGCTTACACTGAACTAATTTTTTTCTTTTTTTTAATCATAGTGATCTTCTAAAGCTGAATTATACGCTACATCCAGACAGATTCAAACAGTAAGAGAAACATCTAACTTACTACTATGATGTTTCACACAAAATATGCCAGTCTTGCATCTAAATATGTTACAGTTTAAGTAGGGAAGACGATATTAGCAGGCTGTAAAGTACACAGGTTACTGCAAGTCATGTAAGCGGTTGTCATATTTTCCCCTCTGCTGCACAGAAGATCTACACAAATAGTACAGTTTGATTAGCGTCACAAAGTCAGTATCATTATGATGTGTCAGTGAAGTTGACCTTTGACCTTTTGGATACAAAATGTGTAACTTAATTTTATCCTATTACATTTGTGGCCAAAGTCTAATCAGTTCATCCTTGAATACAAGTGGGCATATGTTATAAATTTAAAAAGACCTGAAGGTGTTCTAGAAACATCGCGTTTACAAAAACGAGACAGACAAGGTCACTAGGTCACACTGACCTTTACCTTTGACAACCAAAATCTAATCAGTTTATAAATGAGTCTGACTGGACATTTATGCCAAATTTGAGGAAATTTCCCCAAGGCGTTCTTGAGACATTGCTGTCATGAGAATAGGACGGAAGGATGTACAGACAATCCAAACACATGATGCCTCTGGCCACGGCTTTTGCGGACATGGCAAGAGAGTTAAGTAAAAAGAAATAGGCATGTTTTAATAGTGTACATGATTTCATATTTTCAGTATATTGATGTAACTTCAATATTGGAGCTTTTTGTAGATAATACACTTTTAATGAATAAAAGCTGTGCTGTTACCTTTTGTCTGGCTTACAATGAGATGCTTTTTGTACTTAATTGGGCTCTGGGCTGGGGGAGTTTAAAAATTCCCACCATCTAAAGCTTTATATTAATTGCAGTATTTACAGTTTATGTATCTGTGGCTTAGTTTCTATAGTCAGCTAGGTCAGCACTACACTGCAAAAGTAAAAGACTGCCACTGAGTATTGAATAATGCATGGAATAGTGTTAAAGAGATGATGAGTAATGTAGCAATGCTAACAGTGCATGCTTCTGGCAACATTATTAACTACAGGCTAGGAGGCTGCATTACCATGGGGACAGCCAGGCAGTCTGTAGAGGATTATATAATAGCACCAAAGGATATGTGACTTATGCAGAGGTATGACAAAGCAGATATGACTAATGCACTCCCCAACGGGCAACAAGCCACTGGCTGGCTGGGATATAAACTCTATGGACCTGCGTCCACCAATCACCATTATTTTTAGCTAGAAGTACCCAACTGCTGCTTTGGGAGGCCACTATAGTCTCCATATTTAACTGGAAAGTTTTTAGCTTTCAGCATCTGCACTTGAAGTGCTACAGCACATGCAGACTTCTCTGCACTGTCAACAGCTTCTGTAATAGAAGGCAAGCGAGGATGTAAGAAGACATCCTTCGAGGAAAGTGTTCTTTAGCCTAAGGATGAGAATGACACATAGACCTGTAGGAGATCTTTCACCACTCCCAACAGGGGTTTGGAGATTATGAGTAACACACACAGTAATAACAGTGTGTTGCTGGCTGCCTTTTTTTCAATGTAGGCCTGAAGAGCTTTGGTCTAATTTTCTCTGTGGCCTAAAGATGGATTTATGTGCAGCTTTGGGAATGGATATGCTCACAAATAATTGGTAAATAAATGCTTCCAGCTGCAGATAAAAGAAATAATTCAGAAAAAAAATAAAATGTGTGCTTTGTTTGTGGTCAGGTATCTACAAAGTAACATGTCCTCCATTTAATAAAAATGCTCTTTTCCCTCTCTTTGAATCGTTTACTCTGATTAGAATAATACACAATGGAAAAAAGCATCACTCTTGTACACTCTTACACTGGCATCACCAGTCTATGGTATTCATTGCAATTCAGGAGTTTTATCACAAGGTATTGCATAAAATAATGCTCTACTTCCTTTCTTTGTTTTCTCCCTCTGTCTCAGGGAACAAAACATTTCCTGTCTGGTAAAAATGAGAGCATCGCCCTTTACTCAAAACACAGCATGTTTTTGGCAGCGCATGTAGATGCAGCAGCCTGTAGCTCCTCAAATCCTTGCTACTTTTTTGCTATATTTTTCAATTTTTTTTGAATGGCCCCTTCTGCTGACGCACAACTTTTCTATGATAGAGAAGCACTTATCAAGTTGCAAGTTGTTTGGGATTTGGACTGAATGCAGCCAGTCAGACCAGAGGGAAGAAATGAAACCAAAATCGCCGGGCGAAAAGAGGGAGGAGAGCCGGCATCAGGGCGAGGCTGGCCTGACTTGGACTGAGAGCTGTTCCTCTAACAAGCCTTCCTCTGGGTAATGTCCGCTCGCAGGGGAGTGGAGTGGATGAGATGTGATTGAGGCTCACTCAGCGACAAGAAATCCGAGACTGCTCTGTGCACATCTTCACAGAGACATGGTTAACCACTAACATCCCTGATTACTGAAGCTGTTGCACTGGATGGGCAGAGCTTTTTGGGGGCCATAAGGACATAAGACGCTGATGCAAATTCAAAAAATGCAGTGCAGGAATTGAATGATGCCACAAGCAGCAACATGCCCCTAGCAACTGGCTGGAATCTTCATAGTGGCTGCTTGTTTTTGATCAACTCATCCTTCGACTCCAAAGATGTAGCAGGAACAAGGACAAATGTAATTTCTTCTTCTTTTTTTTTTTGTTTAAAAAATGACAAATAAAACTACCTTCTTCCTTCTTCTTCTTCTTCTTCTTCTTCTTCTTTAGGATGCATTGCATTATGATCTATTGAGGCTACTGTCTCTGGAGAAATTGGTGGCTGCACTTCATCTCAAATATAAATTCTCCCGGTGCAGTGGTTTGTGCATTGCAGTGGGGTATTGCCGTTTGATTTGTAAAGGGGCTGAAACAAAAACCTGACATTCAGCAGTAATGCTATATTATCAAAACTAGAATTACTGCTTTGCAGTTGTATGCCTCCGGCAACCAGTCAAGTTGCAGATACAGTTTAAATCCATGTCTGCCAGACTCATATGTAGTCATGGCAGTTGACAATGCTTCAAATATGATGTTGCTGCAAAGAAGCCTCAAATTCTAAAATCTGAATTCTTAACACATGTTACATCCAGCAACACAGAAGATCTATACAGTCAGCACAGTTTCAATGGTTTCAATGCTTATATGTGCGTAGAAATGTTCTCACCCTGCACATAAAATAAGTGTGACTGATACATACCATTGGATTCATGACACATACATACTGGCTGATTTTGTTCTGACCTCTGTGTGTATGTTTATTAATCAGAATCATTCTATATTGTCAGGCTCATGCCCGCTGTCTGCAATCAGCATACTGTCACATATACATACTGTTAATTTAGAGTAATGCCTCTGGCCACAAAAATATGAATAAGTGACACTTTAAATAAGCACTACACCCACTTGTATTAGCACACAGACAAGTAACTACCTTAGGTAACAACTTTAACGCACACACAAACACACACACCAGCTAATGAGCCATAACTTATTTGAATAATGTGGGATCGATGTGCAAAACAGTAGCCTGTAGACCAGCTGGTATTAAATCACCCAATCACACAGCAGAACACTGACCAGCAGACCAATTCATCACCCAATTATGGGCCAGCATGCTAACCAGTGGCTCATGACTCAAGGACTGTCAGGAAGAAGGCGAACACTTGGGAAAACATCCAGGCAGTCACATGTACAGATGTGCTTGCAAATGTGCTTGCAATCACAAAATTTGCACATCCATATTATAAACAAATACACACACTGACACATATGACACTTCTGTGTAAAAGTAATTCCTTTTTTGTACCCTGCCTTTCCCTCTCTCATTTACTTCCCCTTTCAAAATATCCTGCAGTATCCCTGTCAACACTATCCACACACACAGACACACACACAAAATTGTTGCAGGATAAGTTTTCTCTCTCACAGAGTGACAGATAGTAGATCAACCAGCTCTATGTCCCCCCACACACACATTCTCTCTTACGGCAGTGCATACACACCTAAGTTAGACTCCTTGGTGGCCATGCGGCAGATAATAGAGAAGCAGGACCAGAACCCCTTGCTTTCTACCTGCAGCACTAGGTCATTAAGTTACTACAGACCCAGTGTGACACGAGAATGCATGGAAGACAAGGTGAGACAAAAGGGGAGACTAAAGGAGAGGGAGGACAGCATGTAAGAGGAAAAGTGGACTGAGTCAGAGATAGAGACGATGAGTTTACGGGGGAGTGCGAGAGAGACAACAAGAAACAGTGTGATAGACAGACAGAGTTTAGTGGGTGGGGTGTGATGAAGAGATGAAACATTCCACCTGTCATTAGTGAAGTCGTGCCAGTCTCTGAAGCCTCCCTGAGGCCTTGATATGGAGGGTCGAGCTGGGGTCGTGTCTTTCAACTCCACCTGGCTGCTGTTTCAATCAGTCAGCAGTACATCAAGTTTCAGTTTCTCTGGCACCGCTGCTGGGAACTTAAAATCACAGAACCCACTAAGCCATTTACAGCTGCCTAAATTATAGTTCACACTGCCTGGAAAACACTGAACATAAAAATTTAATTCCAAAATTGCATCTATTCAGTTTTGAACTGCTACCTGAGATGCACCAGCTAATATTTGGCCGCTGATGCTCTAAACAAATCTCTTCTGTGCTTCTTGGCGTCTCTACCTCACCTTTATAGCGCTTCACTAGCTTCTCTAATGCCTCTCGTGAGTGGAAGGTTGCTGATTTTGCTCCCGGCAGGACCAGCGAGATAAATCTGGGTGGGGGAAGTGAAAAAGCTGCTGCTTGCTTAGATGCCCTTGAACAAGGCACTTAACCCCCAGTTGCTCCAGTGGGGCTGCTCACTGGCTAACTGATAAGCCTCTGGTTGTACCTGGCGGCTTCCAGGTGTGAAAACTGTGTAAGTGTAGAGCAGGGCGCTCCTGGAAAAAGTACTGGTAGTTAAAATGACTCACAATGTCAACCCAAGTTTACAATTCACTTTTCCTTTATGCTGCTGTACCAGTAATTTAAAAATAAAATAAGGAGTTATTTCAGTCTGATTGTTTTGACCATGGATAACGTCACACCATGATTAAATTTTAGAAGGTTAGTTACAGTAGCTGCAAAGTTTACTCATCCAATGCTAATGGTATGTTAGCAAGTTAACGTGACTACAATGGCCTAAAATTAAGTCATAGCATTAATGAATGTAGTACTCTATAAATGGTGTTTAGCAGAGTATCTGACTATCACAAGGTTATTTTCTTTTATTTTAGCCTTTATTTATTTTTTCATGTGCGTAATGTGTCTGAACAAGCTTGATCCGAGTGTTGCATTATATTTTTCTTGTGGCAGAGTTTATTGTTGTTTGGTGTCATACAGGTGAGATTACTGCTGATGGAGAAACTAATTGTTTCCTTAATGGTAACATGGTTCAGTTGTTTTCATCCCACTTAATGTGGAAAAACTGCAGGTTTTGAATGCAGGATACAGAAGAACATTCATTAAATAATCAATGTAATTTGAAAATTGTACTGAGAATTGTAAGTAAGCTCCAACTAACTTAAAAGCAAGACTATGTAACACAAAGAAATAACAAGTCTTCCTCTCCTCATTTTGACAATATCCCCGAGTCCTTGTACTTAGTCAGTTTGCTGACCTTTTTTCTATCTCTTCTCCATGTGCAACTTGTCCGCTCCATTTCAGCATTTATTATTATTCCATAATTATGGCTAAACTGTTGCCACGGTGGCTGCTATCAGAAAAAGTTAGTCTTGCTTTAGCTGTGAATGAATTACTTCCCTTATCCTTTACCATGTAAAAAAAAAATAAACCTCTGTCAAGCATGCACGCACACTCACACATACACAAAATATGCCTTGCAATCACACACATTCATATGCATAGCACTTACATACACACACTCAACAAGAAAAAATGAGAATCAACTCTAGAATGTAATTGCAACCTAAATCCTGTGATTAGAGGGAGTGAAGCGGAGAGAAGCTGATCAGCTGATTTGGTTGATTAGCCTGACGCTGACGACTTTAATTCACTGCACAGAGTCAGACAGAGGACATGGCAGCATGAAGGAGTGTACATCTGTCTCCTTTTATTTGCAGAATAGCCACACTCTCTCTTAGCCAGGAGTACCTTGGCAAAGCTTGAAAGAGTGTTTTTATACTGCGTTTTTGTTGTATCATGACTTTGCCTTCTTCTAGAAATTATCAACTAATTGAGAGTGCTTCGTTCACATTTTTACAGTGAAATCAGGCATTTATCATAAGCACATCTGCAACTTCCTCCCACATGCTAAACATTCTTGGTAGAAATCACAAAACCAAGCCTGCAGTGTATTTCAAGGGTTCCTACACAACAACTAAACCAAAGTGTATTTTTGAGACTAATGCTTCTGTCTAAAGGTTCAGAAGCTTGAGTTAAACGATTTCAAACTTTTCACTTTCAGTAACCCCACTTTCTAGTTGCAATATTCTTATTTTGTCCAGGTTTCCTCATCTCAAATGTCTGAATTCAACAGCATTTTGACAGAAGGTCAAACCATAAGGCCTAGTTCTCATAGAGGTACTAAACCCCCTTCCTCTTCCTGATGAGTCTCTTGGCTCTGAGTGCTGGTGCTGAGGAGTTGATACAGCTGACAATTTGATGGAGAATTGCCAGAAGCAATGATGCCCTATATGTGCTGTGGTAGACAAGAGAGGATGCAGTGCTGAATACGTGAGCTCTGCCTGACTGCCGCCGCCTCTCCCCACAGTGCTAGAGCTGAAGGGCAGTCTTGTTCATGGAGAGGGTTCTAATTCAGGAGCAGCACAGATCAAGTAGAGTGACTGTGCCCCGGCAAAGTGGCAGTTTCATTGGGGACTAGTGATTTTTACTCCCCTTGCACCAGTTCTGTAATTTCATGGCTTGCCTTGACATCAATTGCACCAAAATGGGTGGAGGACTCCACAAGTGGCAAGCGGGAATGCAAGCCATGAACGTGCCAACTCAAAGCACCGTCTGAGAAAAACGTGCTGTAACTGCTGGTGTAATCTAATCAGCTTTAGATGGTATTGGTAAATACACAGTATAGGCATGGGCTATGATATTAAAGGGAAGGTTCTGGATTTGAAGTGGGGCTGTATGCGATACTTATGTAAAGTCATTGTATTTCATTCCATAGCTGGCGGTCAACATGCTCCCAGTTTGCAGAAACAGATGGGGGTGCACCTCACAGGGACCAAAACGTATTTCAACCACTTTTTAAAAAAAAGGCCTACCTAAAAAAAGAAAAAAGAAAAAAAAACACCATCGGTCTGAGTGATATATTTCAAGTATTTTCACAACTTAACCTCTGGCACTATATGCCAGTCATCTGTTTGGGTCAGAAAGTGCTGTTAGCAGCTGTTGCAATCCGAATGAAACAAAACTTCATGCTGAAAACACACTCAATATGGCATCCACTTAGACTGATATTTTATTTTTTAGGTAGCCATTTTTTAAAGTGGCTAAAATATGTTTTGATATCAACCCCTCTATACGGCATGGTAATGCTGAGCTATGGGGTGCACGCCCTGTCTGTTTCTGCGGGAACACGCTGGCCACCAGCTGATGTGATAAACTAAATATACACAAGTATCTCATACAGCTCCACTACAAAAATCCTAAACAGTAAATACAGTAAAAAATACGAACCCTCATCTTTCTATTACCTTCACGCTGGAGAGGCAGTATTGAGGATGTTTCGCATGCAGTGCGTGTCACGTGCCCTAATCAGCCATGCAAACTCAAATAGAATGATAGTAGGCGAAGGCTAAAAAGCTGAACCCCCTTATTATGGATAGGGGTCACATCCAAATGTGCTGGACAGTATGGGGACCATAAATCATAGAAAGAAAATTTGCTTGTTTACAATCTGTCTGATCACAGCTGGCTGCCTCATTGGATGTTGTCATGCTATCAGCGTGTTTCCAGGTCTATGCAATTACTTTGGTGAGTATGTTTTTATCATAGACAACAGAAATGATGCCCTTAATTATGAAAAATAAGATCCAAGTTTTAATGAATTCGAATGATCCTTTGAGGTTACAGAGAGGCAGTTTCAGTCTAACCTGTGCGATTTGCAGGCAACATGTGTCATTAAAACAGTAATAGCTGCTGCAATTAAGGAACTTGCAGAGCAAACAATAAGGTGATACAAGAGTATTTTCTTCTTTTTATAGCAGTTGATTTTGTGTGTGTTGTTGAGGTTTTAGACTGAAAGCATGCGAAATGTTTTAAGAGTTTTGTGTTTCAAATGAACGCGGAAACCCAATGTGAACTCAAATTATACGGAAATGTAAAGAAACCTATAAAGACCATTCAGTTTAATCAGCATTAGGGCTGCAACTAACAATTATTTTGATAATCAATTAATCAGTCGATTATTTTTTTGATTAATTGAATATTTTAAAAATTGTTTGTTGCAAAACAAATTAAGCATTTTTTCTCCCATCACTTTGTCCAAAAACAGATTATCATTGACAGCAGTGCAAAAAGTGCAGTGCATAAACAGGCAGTTGCTTGAACATCCCTGAGCTGTCAAAATAATATTAAATAATAACTAACTACAAAATCAAATATGCAACAATTCAAAAACTAAATGTTGCCAACTTTTACAACATACCGTTCGATTCTTTATGTTGTTTTTTGTCAAGACTTAACCTGCCGTTAAGCTCTCCTCCTTCTCGCTTTCACTTTCATTTTAGATGCTGCATCATAACCACCATGCTCCAGTGCAATGCCGTGTCACTTTTGCATATTTTGCAGCTCATACTTCCTTGTTTTTCATAAACTTGAAGTGCTCACAAACTTTTAAAGTTTTCATATGAAACGTATCTCTCTCTACCTCCGCCATGCCACTTCAAAACACCGGCTTCTCCACCTCCGTTCCTGTTGGCATAGGACGAAAACTTTCCTGTAACACAGTGAGTGACATAATAGTGAGTGACGTGAATCGATAATTTTATTCATTACCGACACGTTTAATAAACAATTATTATCGATTTTATTGTTTCATTGTTGCAGCCCTAATCAACATGTAATAACATAATTTTGTCAGAATCAGTCCGGTTGCACACTCAGTTGGAAAAGCAACCTCCTTTATAATACATTTAGTGCAATGCTGTACTGCTTGAAATATTAGTGTGAATGTGCAATGACTTCATAAACACAAGCAACAAGGCTCTAGGGGAAATGTGTGATAAAAGAGACTGAGAATTAGTAAATGTTATGGTTTAGGGGAGAGTCTCTGACTTAAGGGATTTCCCACACTGGGACTGAGTAAAAGGGGTAAACAGTTTAATTTAAAAACACAGCTGAGGAAGACAGTACGATCTATGGTCTATAAATCCTGGCACTCTTAAGTCCAAAGGCGATTCAAAAGGGCTGCTGAAGAGAACTTAAATTAGTACTGCTATGTAATGTACATACAGAGCAGATTTTCTGTCACGAAACAAGAATATGGAAACAACATGGAGCAATGCAAAAACGTCTAAGTTGCATGCATAATCCATCATTTAGATAAACTATATATGCATGGGTGGTTTTCCATACACACTTTTTACTTCATTTTGGTATATGATTACTCGCAACCGCCTAACACATGGGACAGACTGCTGTGCTTCAGTGAGGAGAAGGAGAGTTTACAACACGCAGCAGCATCTTGAGAAAAAAGATTTGCGTGATCCACCATACTGTCCCCTCAACCACTGACAAGAGTGAAAAACTGTTGGACAGCTCCAGCTATCTAGACCAGCATTTATTCACAAAGTGTTGACAACTTTCTTCTGAATATTGACATGTTCAAAATCAACAGCCATTAGAGAAAATTCTAGTTTTAAAAACGGATATAGATGCATACAGTTACTTGACATATCCTGTATGAATCAATGCTTTAATTGATTAATTTAATTAATGCATTAAACAATCATAGAGGTGTTACAGTTGCCGTAGTTTTGTTTTTCCATTACACAAAAAGACAATATGTGGGTTTGATAGGGACATTAACTGATCAGGAACTCAGTGTCTGTGCTGAGATTAAATTAGCCTACTAGATGACATTCATGATTTCATTATGTCCTCTGATACACTTTGGCTTGATTACATCTTTGTAATCAAGCCAATGTCATTTAATTATTAAAGTATGTTGTGCATCAGAGGTTGTATTGGACTTTATCGTAGTTCATCAATTTGATGGACAGGGTTGTCAAAATTCTGTCATAATCTATTATTACCCTGAATTTAATTGTTTTTTAATCACGAGATGACATATTTAATAGCATTAATTTTCTTGCATTTATTTTCATTTTTTAACACTAATTATACAGAACAAGCTAAAACTAGATTATGCATTTAAAAGAGTGTAGTGATACTAGTTTAATTATCGGAGCGCACCTATGGCACACGCATGCATGCATTGACATGGTTATGTTGTGTTATGAAATTACTGTTTGTACCGTGGCAAGTTAACATATATAAGTCAACAATAACTAGAAAATGAAATATGTTTTGCTGCCTTTTCATCTTTACTAGTTTGCAGACTGATGGAAAAAAAACCCAATTTGCTTCACTGTACCCTTTAAAGGCTACAGGCAACTTCTAGGTTTGAATGTTTCTTGCATGATATTCAATGCATGAGTTGACATCTTGAATCAATCAACACACCTCATTTTGTCATTTTGGTGAACTCTACAGAAGGACACCCCAATTAAAAAGAAAAAAGATAAACAAAGTCACCAACTGCGCAAACAAGCAATAGCAACAGAGCTGATGGCTAAAGCAAGTTAAGGCAATGACATCACACACGTGTGATCAAAGACAAGGCAAGACTAGACAATCAATATGCATATTGCAATATGCAATATGCATACCACCAACTGGACAGGGGTGGTAATTACTTAAAGGTACAGTAGATACAGATATGAGAAGCGGATTTGGAACTGGATTCTGACTGGATAAAATGCCACTGAACATCCCCTCTCATCAAGAATCATCTTAGATAACATCATTTCCCTTTAAGTGCTTCCCTCCCTATTTTGTGTTAATGGAAGTCCTTTCTTTCAGCATTTGGGTTTTCAGTGAGTAGTGAGGGAGGACGAAACAGTTTTAAGACAGAGGAAGTGAAAAAAGCGTGGGTAAATAGACACATTTGAAATTTAATGGTCTCAGATTTTCGGCAGCCCACACTCATCCTCAGCCCTTGCAGTAAAATTTAATTTTTAGGTGCAGTGGAAACAGAAACACTAAAACATGATTGAACAATGTCCCTATTTGTATGGAGCTAAAACAAATGCTTCTGACAATGTAATGGTCTCATGGGTGGCCAGACGACGCAGTGCTGAGCTCCACTGATTGATTTTCAGCAGTAACATTTCTATAGTCCGCTGGTTGTTATAAAATCAAATTTTGAGCCACAATGAAATGCACCCACTGCAGCGTCGCGTCTCTGTTCTGTATGCAGCTGGCTCTGGAGCAGAATAGGATTTTCATTCAAGGGCAAACAGACATTTAATATTAAGTGCATTCAGGGAAAGCTTTTCAGCAGACACTGAGCTGCAAAGACCCTTTTACAATTTAATTTAATTAACTCTGAGGGACTTTATCAGCAGTTATTTCAACAAGTGTTGCAGCAATGCTTTAAGGAGTCATCATCGCACCATAGGTAAACAGCAGCCGTGTTTGTGTTCATCTGAATACAAATTCTCAATCATTGCAGGGGAATACAGCAGACGGTCTACACAGTAGGGGGCCAATGGGCAGATAATTTGTAATTTCAACATTTACTTAAAAATATTAAATTATCAGGCCTATTTTGACTATTGCAATGAAATCCATGTGTAGCTACTGCTGTGCCCCTGTTTTTCAGCAGCAGTGCTTTAAACTGAACCAACAACAATGAGCAAAGAGCAGTGGGACGATACAGGGCCATAGATTACTGGGACCCTGCTTTAATGAAGTGGCTGTTGGTGAAATTTGTAGCAGACAGTAAACAAGCATCATTTCACACATGTAAACAAAGTTAATGTCTATAAAGCCAGTGCTGTTAGTGTGGAGGCAACAGGAAGTTTATGTTGTATCAAAATGACACATGTGCCCACTATTACACAGCAGAGCAATATCAACAACACTGGCTTCATGTCCAGTGTGGTGTGCAATTTTATAAACAATTTGTTCATGTGATCTTTGGCATCAGGAAGGAAACATATAAAACACATTTCTTCCATGCCCTGTTGGTTATGAAAGAGCGGAGCAGCCGGCGGAAAGATAGCTTTAAAAACAAAAACCACAATCAGCAACAGGAAATAATCTGTCAGGGCTCAGAGAAGCTGAGTACTCTGACAAGCATACAGTTGATGATGAATGAGGTGTGCATGCACGTGTGTGTGTGAGTGTGTGTGTGTGTGTGTGTGTGTGTGTGTGTGTGTGTGTGTGTGTGTGTGTGTTATGACCCAGTCAATAGCGGGGCAGAGGATAAGGGGGCTGAAACAGTGTCCCAACTGTAAACCTCTCAGCTAAGCAACTATGGGCTTAGCTGGATCACTTGCTGGTGGCCGCTTTGGCTCACTGGTTCAGCCACTTTTACTTTGACATCACAAAAGTAGTATCTACCTGAAATAACTCCCAGAGGTGTGACTACTGGCACATGCTGTCAACTTACAGCAGGATTCATCATTTAAGAACACAGATGCAAACAATTTTGGGGTTTAAGAACATGGCATGTATCTTGGAGTGCAACAGCTAGAGGTAGAGCAAAAGTCTGTGAGTCTGATCAAATAAATAAAATAATGCTGTAACTTTTGGTTACTAAAAAAGCCATTGTTTCAAAATAAATGCCCAGTTCCATACATAGCCCAGCCAAAAAAAAAAATACAAAATTACTTCACTGTAAAGTATCTTCTTTCAAATTACATTTGATTTTTTTCCCAATTACATAATACTTCAAGTTATTGAAACACATATTTCAAATACAAGCACCTAAAATATTGCCCATATCTGATCACAGTTTTGCATGGAGACTCCATATGCAAAGTTCATACACAATGCTCATTGTGTACCTGAGAATCTCAGATCAACTTTGAGGAAAAATAATCAAAAAATATCACTCCAACTTAGATTTTTTGCAGTTAGTTTGATGTACAGTTTCAGTAGATTTGAGAAGGCCGCCATTTCATTGGCTATCAGATTTTTCCTGTTCCAAACTATTATTATGAATTCAGCCTTTAAAAATCTAGCATCAGTCAACCTCTATTAATAAATCAATAAACTGTTCAGTGAACTGACTAATCATTGCAGCTCTAAGATGTTGAGTGTTTAATGTAACAATATTCCTGACAAGACACTGGAACCAAACCAAAAATGCTCCTTTCCGGCCCAAGCAGTCCCAATAAATGGATATAATGTGAATAAGTGATTCCATGAGCCAGCCACAGACTGCAGCCAGCAGCTACTTTCAATTCTTCTTTGAGCTTTGATTAACGGGTTTAAAAAAAAAAAAAAGTATTGCAGCCTCTTTTCTGTTAACCGAAGAATATCTCCTTAATTGAGCAGTTTCTGTCCTAAAGCAATCTGAACCGAGCCTTCTCTGTTTCTAAAGTCTTCTCACTTACAATACTTATCTGTCTGTATCACCGCCTCAAACAAAACTGTGCTTCAACTTCGAAATGTAGCAAATGCAGCAGCTGGGAATCATAGTAAAGGTCAATGTCCGTTTGAATTCAGCTTTTAACTGTTTTTACTTATTTGCTTGAGGTTTAATTCAGTTTGGGTTCACGGATTGGTCAGGAACCTAACACTATCATGGACCTTTTAACCTTTGGCATTTATGAAGAAAAGAAAAGTCGATTATTATTTGTCGGGTCCTCTCACATCCAACCTGTTAGGTTCATGTTAAGTCAAGTCAAACTTTATCTGTAGAGCACATTCAAAACAACTGCAGTTCACCAAAGTGCTAAACAGTTCAGTGCAAACTAGGGCTGTAACAGTTCCTTAATTTGTACCAAAACTTCACAGTCCATATGACGCAGCTGCATGCAAAATACACCATATATAGACTGATGCACATAATTTGGAACCAAAGTTCCCAAGCATGACTTCAGCCTTGAATTTTTAGCTGCATTTCATTGTGCTGAGATTATCACAACCAGCAGATTTGCATGCGAATCGGTTACTTTATGACAAGCGCTAATAATACGCTGAAAGACTAAGACCCAGCTGCAGTTTCCCAGTCAGCTACAAACGGCAGCGGCGGCAAAGTTGTGTACAAACCAAGGGCAGCATGTTGCTGTTGCTCCACCTTTGTAGGGTCTGTGAAGTGAAACACACTGAACATGTTTAGATGAAGCCAAGGTGGAACTAATTATGTCACTATTCCTAATGCACAAGTTTTATTTTTAATTATTCTATGTATTTTGGTTATTTCAAATTCATAGCATAAGAGATGCTTTTCCGTTTTATACCATTTCTGACCTTTTGCCTTTTGGGAAAGAGATTGTTCAGTGTCCATATAATAAGTGTTTGAAATGTTCACTATTTTTAAAATGAAAATCGTTTACCAAGATTGCCTGTGAGCAAAATGTTACCTCAGTCCCTAGCAAGAGGATTTTGTTTCTTCTTTGACACTTGCGATAACCTACTGTCTGTTCAAAATAAATTAAAAGAAACAAATCCTTATACATTATTTTTTTTCTTTTTTCTCCAAGCTGTACTAAAATATGACTCCTAAACCACAGCTATGAACCAAACTGTGTTTCTGGTATACTGCTACACCCTAGATCAAACCAACTCTGGTGTATTTTTTCAATTTGATTTGCTTCGATGTTGCAAATTAAACAAGAAGACTTGACTCTGTTGCAGTTCTTTTGTTGTATGAAAACAATGCAGACCAACCACAAGATTTTGTAACAGAAGATATGATAGCATGAACTCAAAACCTACTCTAGAACAAAATCCCTCTGCTTGTCAAGAGGACTGTTAAGACCTGTACAAGCAATTTATATAATTATGCATCATTTAGTAACCATGGTGACACATATGCCTGTCATTTGAGTGCAGAGATTAGAAAAGATATGCATAAAGAAGAAGAGGCCCCGTTTAAATCCAGTCTTTATATGTCCATCATTTATGACAGAACAGATTGCAATCCTGACTAATGTGCAGGCCTCTACTTCATAAGCTCCTAATGACATTAGAGAAGATAAAGAAACATGCAGATCAGTGCTACATTACCTGCTGGTTTCATGCTTTTGAAATGCCTTATTTTGCATGTTTGCCAATCTGGTATATTCTTGACCTCTGGCTTAATAGAAAATGCTAATGTTGTGAAACAGCTCTAACAGACATATCACATGTATGTAAACCCCAACAGTTCCAGATCACTGTTACAGTGTTGAGTTTGGTTACATCAGCTACAGTATTGAAGGGATTTTGTCTGGGCCCTGGGGGGGGGGAAGGGATCTTTTTACAAGATGTTCTCCCAGATTACAGGCAACAGCGATTTTGTGTTGGACTAGTTTGAAGGATTTAGGATCTGTGACTCCGTGGCAGATTGAAATTTTCCGGAGACAGATTTTTAGCAAGTTTTCTCAGTTTGCCCTGAATGCAGAAGTCCCTGGTCAACAAAAGCTTCTTTTCATTTTGGTGGGGGAACAAAATAAAGAACAACAGTGTCTCATGTCCCTGTAGTCACTTTGATGGATCAAACCTTTAGTCCCCTGCCTTCAAGCACAAAGACACACGATCATGTTGTGAAAGAAATGTGCTGGACAACACACTGATTTTTAATCCCCCTCGGTAAAAATACAAATTCAAATAAGTGTGCATGTGTGTGTATGTTTGTGTGCAACCTATTTTGCTTCAACAACTCCCCCCCGGGGGTGTTGCTGTACACCAAGAGTGTATTCTTAGTCATCTTTTCAAAAAAGGCTAAAAATTACATGAAGCCTCCAATTCCACATGGCATTACATGGTGCACGTAATTCATATTCACATGAAATAAAGTAATGGTTAGAACACATGTATGTCTGTGCACGCTTAAGATTTTAATCTTTAGTTTTGAATTCTCTCGTTAAGGAAATTCAGAAATATCTTATTTTCATTGCACCCTAGATTCTCATTTTTAATCGATAAGACTTGGCATACTGCAATTCTTAGGTCAAACAATTGTGCCTTAGAACTTGTTCTCTGTTAAGTTCATTATGTGAATTTCGATGGTCTTAACACACTGAATAGATGTGATAACCCTAGTCTAAATGAAATCAATATCAAAGCATTTGTATAATGGGAAAAGTGCAGAAATATCAATCGGAACATCAGCAAGTATCTTTCTCAATTTTCTCAAGTGAGATTTTCTTGATAATAAAAAAATATTCTGCCACACAGTTAATAAAAATGGGTTGCTTTGGTTCACATCAACCTCCTGGTCTTTTGTACATCGTGGAATCAGTGTGAAACAAAGATGAAAATAAAAAGCAAATGTCAAGGAATCCAGCAAAACATTTATATAACCTAGAATCATCTGTGGGAAGATGTTTTGTTTTCTCTTCTGCTCTGTTGCACTTTGAGTGTGTGTGTGTGTGTGTGTGTCTGTGTGTCTGTGTGTCTGTTTGTGTGTAAATGGTTCAGTGATATTTGAAATCTGAAGATAAATAAGCTTAGTTGGACGGTAGAAAAATATATGGAGGAAAAGAGGGGAGTTGCATGAAAGAAGAATAAAATGAGGGAGGCCGTGACGGAGGTGAGGGATGGAGTGTAGCGGGAGGTTGCAGGGAAGATGCAGGGAGAGATAGAGGAATGATAGAAGGATGGTGGGAGTATAGAGAGAAGGAATAGGGAGGGGGGGAACAACAGTGGGAAGGATGGAGGAGGAACAGTATGTCATGCGTTGTTTTATTCTCATCCAGAGGCCAGTGAGAGGAGGCAGATACCTGCTGATTATTCGGTTGTATTATCTAACACTAAAGACCGAAACTGTGAGTGTTGTTTGTGTATTGGCAGAGTGTTAGATAAGAGTCGCTGTTGATATGAAGCACACACTCGTGTTACTCCCTTTACTCCCCTTCCTTTCTGTCTCTTCACCTCTCAACCCATCTCTCCAAAATCTTCTTCCTTCTCCTGTCTCCCTCTTCTGCCCGTCCTCTCCTGACCTGCCGTGCCTTCTTCTTTCCTTCACGTTTTTGCCTCCTCTCTTATCCCTTCCTCTCCTGTCTTCACTTCCTGTTATCTTTAATCTCCCCTCTTCCGCAGTATCCTAAACAGGATATCCTCATGCTTTGCATCTAAACTGCAACAAAGAAAAAACGAATTCTTAAAAGATGCCTGAACTCTGGTCACCATTTGTTACATAACTGAAAACAATGCATAGAATTGCACATACACACACACACACACTGTTAAGAGGGCGGGAGAGCGGATGTAAAGGTAAATAAAACTCCTACACACGAAATGCATCAATGCATCCTGCTACAACTGCGTGTAGAGTTTGGTCCGTACATGCTACGGCTGCAGCACAATGTAGATGTTCCCTTGAGGCTGACAGTCTGAGATGCAGCCACAATATTTACATTCACGGAATATGTGGTGTGTATGTGTGGAGAAAACAAGGGGGTTACAGATTTCCCAGTATACCCTTGTTTAAATATTAATGTTGTCTTGCACTGTCACATCCTACACATGAGCAAATGAGAGCGTTATCCAAGTAGTCTCCTCCTCTCCTCTCCTCACAGTTGCAGCTCAGCTTTGGGGAAGTCTAATTTTGTACTGTGATTATGAGGAAATGGGTGTGTTTTTGCATGTGTGAAGGCAGGAACAGAGTGGTCCTGTCATGTGAGAATGAATATTTAATGAGACTAGTTTGGTCTCTCTACACATCAATAAAATGTTTATGGACCGAAATATAGAGGACTAAATTAGTGTGTGAGTGCGTGTGTGTGTATGTGTGTGTGCAAAAACCCGTTCTCACTCCCAGGGCGTATTGATGACCTGGGAATGACAATGGGCTGCTGCAAGTGTGTTCAAATTTGTGTGCAAGGGGAAGATTAGCACCAGCCAAATGCTGGCAAAATATGTAAGTGACAGCTACACTTGCTTCACTTACCAGCCAAAAAAAAAAAAACGGTGGTAATCTAGTGAGTTGCTGGTAGATTTTGGAATTCCAGCAGCTACGGTAGCACGTTGACCAAAAAAAAATTGCCAAAGTGAATTCCCAAACATGACAATGCACTGTCATCTATAAGTATTAACATGTTTAAATTTAGACATTTGGGTGAATAAATGTGTAAAAGTGTTTATAGGTGATTTTGTGTGAGTTCATATTCTGTGAAAGTCTTTATAGCACATTTAGGAATGCAAGCACTTTTTGCATTTCATCCTCGTTTAATTTACTCAATCAACAGACGGAAATAATCAGTCCTACTAAGATAAATTCTAAAGTGACTAATCAGGAAAAACAGAAACCTAATTAGGTAACTCAGCCAGGAGCAAACCAGTGTGAAGCAATAACAACTGGAGCAAATGAAATATACTCATATACCCCCGATGCAGATAATTGAACGACAGGACGAATGTGTGTGTTAACTAAGCAAACACATGTAGAGAACACATGACCAAGTCAGTGGCAGTGGATGCAAAACAGCTTGTTCTCTTTCCGTGTGTGTATTTTATCTAAGTTTGAAACACTTAAGAGTCGACAGACAGAACGAGTCTCTTGTGTATTTCTGTGTGTATTCTGCCACTAAGGGGAAAAAAAAAATCTTTAAGCAGGAGGCAGTGCATATATTACACAATCTGAAAAACATAAGAACATACACAAAAAGTCAAACTGCTGGCTCTTTTTACTTGCTCTGCACTGATTTGTAAAGGCCTGAGATAAACCAAAAATCCTGATATTCATTACTCAACTTTTGACTTACTGACTGAGAGTTTTTACTGTTAAAAACTGTGACAAAAATATTAGTAGTAGAGTTTGGTATTCCAACATCACTGAAGTAGTAAACCGTTTCTCATGAGACATCATCAGTCAGCATTTTAAATCAGTATTCCTTTTTATCGTCAAAGTTTCTTCACTTGGAAATATTTCCCTTTTGCCTGACAATCTAGATGGATAAATATCACTATAGGTAAAAGGGGAAATGTGTATTTTGATTTGAGGGTGATCTGTTCCTTTAAGGAGATAAACAGGCTAAATTGAAACTCTTCAAGCTCCAGAATCCCTTTGTCTTAACAAATTAATGTAGAGCTCTAACGATTAGTAAACTTCAAGTGATTTGTCATTTTTTGGTTCAATGCACATATTGAATGAGAAACACAATTCGGGGCAATCACCCAGTGCATACATTTTTCAACAGTATTAAATTATTTAATGATAATATATGTTCAGCGCAACATTTACAAAGTCTAATGTGTCAGATAACTATAATTTTTACAATTCAAAACATCCTCTGCCCGGCAGACATTAATGCCATTGATGATGATGCTATGCAAATAGGTTTTTATCAGTGCTATGCAAGTGCTCCCGGGCACATTCCCATTAAAAGAAAGCACTTGAAATCTAACGACTGTTATGAGAGAGATAAAAAATAAAAGTTAATTTAATAAAATTAATTATACAGACTTGTCTTAAATGAATGATCAGGGGCAATGTTTTTGTTCTACAAGATGAGGACTATTTTCTTGTCTTAAATTGTTCAGGATATATTACAATGTGAAATGCTGTGGAGAAAAAAACAAGGAACGCAGTTGGCAACTGACTTTCATTCTTACCATTTATCCCTTTGGCTAGAAGCTTGATGATTATTACTACGGTTAGCTGGCTGTACCTAATATTTTGCTTATGCAATGCAGTTTCCAGATCATTTATAGTGCTCCTTGTAGGTGCCAAAATATCCTCTAATAGCTTATTTGTGTCTTTGGTGATCTGTGTGATCACAGTGTCTTAAACCCACCTTCATCCCCACATGAAAGCCATCCTACCGGCAACGTTGCCATTTCTAAGCATCTACGCGTTTCTAAAAAGGTTTTTGAGGAGGCAGTGAACCGGGTTAAGGGTGAGCTGTAAGGGATAATATAATGGGATAGACATGCCTGTTCTGTTTGATAACCGTTTTAAGCTCTTTTTTTTTTTTTTCGCTTTACCCATGATTCAGAGATCCATTGTGCTTTGTGTGTGCGTGTGTGTGATGTGTTCCTTCCCAGTTTCTTTGCCACGTGTCGATCCACCTTCGGATCTTGTAACTATTCCAGATGGAGTTTTGATACGAAAACAGAACATTTAGTGCAGCTGTAGGTCAAAAAGGAGAGACTTTTTAACAATGAGTTTAAGACAAACTGAATAAAATGTTACAGTTTATATGTCGGTTGCTTTGAGTGGGAATACATTTCTATCAGAAAAGGTTCAAACTAATTATTGATTCTTCTGTCAGCAACACATCACTAAATTAAACATTACACGGTTGTATGTAGAGACAAGATAGCTCTCTGAATGAATCTAACCAGCTTGTACATACAACAGCAGCAACAGCTGTCATAATTAATATACATACTGGAAGAAGAAGAGATCATGAAGGTGAAAGGAGAAACCAGCACAACAGCGTGGAGCAGTACTCATGACGAGAATAAAATATTGGCAGCTTACAACAGAACACCCTGCTGAAGTGTCGAACATGATTACAGATTGGTAAGATCAGCTCACGGTCAGCTTATGTGGTGCACATAACTTAAGTGCCTGCCATAACACAAGCTTGATTTGTGAGAAAACTGGGTCAATGCAGCAGCTGAAGCACCAGGACAGAGCAAAGAAAAACAAAGAACAACCATAACTATAGCACAAAAACATAAAGAGCTTAATAGATAATGTGTATTGTATTGTTGGGGGGTGTAAACACTGACTAAATACGTCAAACATATAGAAAACATAAAGTATGTTACTATGTTTTTAAAAAGTGAGAAATAGGTGGAACTTCTATAATGTCATTAGGCAGTGCAGCCCAGATTTGCTACATTATTACAAGATTATTACAAAGATGCATTAAAATGCAAATATATTGATTCAAGCTCAATTAACTTTATCCATCCTCAGTGACTGATTTAAACTTCTGTCATCAAGTACTAATGTCAGTGCTGTGATGTGGAGTGTAGAGTTTTACACCAGAAAAAGTAAGTGATTAGATAGCATTATACCACATAATCATCGTGTGCATGTGTGGGTGCTCCAAAACTGTCAAAAATTACACCCTGAGAGCTTAGGTAATATGCGTTTGCCTTTATTTACACCCCGTCCCCCACCCCCCAAAAAAAACAGCTACGTTTGCATGTGGTGACACATTTGTAGAGAATGAACAAGAGTGTGTTCGGGTGTGAAAAGCAGTGCAGAAATGTCTCTATATGCAAAATAAATCCGGCGTACTTTGAGCACATCGCGGCGCTGGCACCAAGCCCCTGCAGCATCCTCCTCGCAGGCTGATGCTGGCACCATTTGGACTGTTGCTTGAAAAAAAAAAAAAAAAAGCATAGCAAAATCCATTTTCAGTCACTACTAAATAAAATAAATAAAGCTGAAAATGTTGGCCTGAAGACAAAAAGTGGAGTAGGTCAATAAAATGCTGTGAAACAGTAAAGGTCAGGGACTGGAGCAGATACCTGTGGTGTGCAGTGACACCTATTGTACACTAGAAAACACACTATACATGCTCGCACACATACACATACACACACATGTGTACAGCCACAGCCAACACACACAAAAGTACACACATGCAAACTTGCTGTAATACTCACTCGGTGACGCAGCCAAAAACCCACACACTTAGAATGTTTAATGCCTGTGAACAACTTTCTAAACTTTCTTTTTATTCATAAATGGAATTTCAAATCACTGCCCTAATTTCTCTTCCCTCTTCTTTCCTTTTCTGGCTCACTCGCTCGCGTCTCTTCTCACACTTGCAGTTGAAATGGAGATTGTGTTTTCGCAGCAATGCAGAGCAGACCTCCTTAAAATTGGCTCTCTTAATAATTCAGCATTTGAATAAAGCTGGAAATCCGAATGTCACTGAGTGTGATTGTGTGTATAAGTGAGAGTGAAAGACAGCTTGTGAGAAGAGTGAGAGGAGGAAGGGGGAGAGGGAGGGGCAAGGGGGGGGAGAGCAGGAGAGAGCGAGGCTGAGAATGAAAGTATGGAGGAGAGAAGAGCAGGAGAAAGTGATAAAGAGAATTTAGAGAGGGGTGTAATAGGGTTTGAAAAGCCTTTTAACATTAGCACTTACAGGCTACTAAGACTGTGTGCAAGCATGTAGATAGTAAGGGTGAGTGTGTGTACTGTAGACTGAATGTAGCCTACACAGTGTCAGACAGACAATCCACCTCTCACTTGTCTTTAACACTCTCTCTGATTTAGTCCTCTTTTGTCCATTTACTTATTTGAAACTTGTATATGGGCTATCTAACATTTTAATGAGCGCTTTGACATTTTGGGAAATTTATCTTAACTTTTTTGCTAAGAATTAGATGAGATAATAGATAACACTTTCGTGTCTGTACAATAAATATAAAGTCACAACTGCCATAACTTACGCTTAGCACATCAGGCTGTGTATTGCTTGTGTTATATTAGTGCTTTCTCCTACAAAAAGTAATGCATGAACATTTGTACATATCCCACCCTGATGATGAGCCAGTAATTTGTGCATAACCCACACATTTTGGAAGGCTGCAATCACGTCAAGGTCAAGATTGCATTTACTTATATAGCACATTTAAAAACAACCAAGGTTGACCAAAGTGCTGTACAAAAGTACTGGACAAAATGAACAGTTATTAAAAATAACGTGACCAATGTGCTGATGTTAGGAGGTCCTGAGTGCGGAGGCAGGTTGGGAAAGTGGATTGGTCACAAAACAGGTTTTAGAGCAAATTTAGTATTATTATTTAGTTATTTATGCACTGTTGCCCCCTGCTGGCCAAGTTATTACATAGCTGCTGACAGGATATCAAACCACTTTTAAAAAGAAGTGAGGCCTTCAGCTGCATTGTGTCTTCACTTTCATAGCATATCATATAAACCACTTTATGAGAATATGTTGAGCAAAAGACTGGAAACAGCTAGCCTGTCTCGGTTTCAAGGTAACAAATCTGCCACTAGCTAGGGACTGGCATTTTAAGTAGCTTCTGTATTTGATTATATTTCAATAAATGATTATAGAGTACATAAGGTGACATAAGGTTTTGAATGTGAACTGGCTAACGACTGAGAGTGCAATTACAAATCCATTTCTAGAACAACTAGGACTCAAATGAGCCTGTTAATCCATGTATTCAAAGTAAACATGAGAAAAATCTGAAAATTTCTGTTGCTGCTGTTACATAGGTTAGTTGCAGCACTGAAGGACTTCAGGTCTTCAGAGCTGAAAGTGTGCCAGGATTTGAAGCCAATTTTCGTAGTGGCCAAACTATGTAACTACAAATTCAGGGACCGTCAGCTGATGCCATCAACATATAATGTTGGACGTTAGCTGCAGCAGCAGCTAACATCCAACATCTATTGTGCATGTGGCCATGTGAGCCTGCATGCACACTAACAAACACAGAAGTTTGTATGAATTTTATGAGCCTTTGTTTCAAGCTTGCACATCTATGTGCTGTTTGTGTGCCTGCGTGGGTACCTGTGTGTACTCGCTCTTTGAGTGTGTGTTCAGAGGAGAAAATGGTGTGTGCATAAAGGCTTCTTTTTCTGTCAGAGCACAGTAAAACACAGATTGTGTAGTGGCGGGCTATAGCTGGGTTTAACTGAGGTGTGCAGAGTGTAACAGCATTCAAGCTGTCAACCCAGTTCACTATGAGGGAACTGAACTAGACAGAAAATCAGAAACACACCATTCTCCACTCCAAAAGAGCCTGTGTTTTAACGCTCACACTGACGGCGCTCTGAGCTCAAAGAGGCGGGTGCAGGCTGTGGGTGGGCTGGCTTCCACTGAATTTCAAATTGATTTGACAAACAACAATAGAGTTGATGTGGCATTTCCAAATGTAGGGCAGTCATTTCAGCACACAGAAGAAACACAGAAGGCAGCAAATAAAAGGCTGTGAGGAGTATATTGAGATGGGTTGTTTAGTGGGATTGTGGTTTCTGTGTAAGAAAGGAGTAGTCAGAAAAAAAGGTGGAAATACCAATTTAAAGTGTCAGCAATGCTGCATGTATTTATTTATCATACAGCCCTGCTGTGGCATATTTTCTTCATCTCAGTTCTCACATCCAAGCGAGGAACTCAGTCTGCCCAGGAATTAGCTTCAAACTGGATGATTCTGAAACGCATGATTTATATCCAATGCCAATGTTTAGTGCCAGTACAGGGGATATTATAGCGTGTCCTTCAAAGCAAAAGTAAAGATATTGGTGGGTTGGTGAATAAGTATGAGACAGCAATTCTCACAGAAAGTAGGGCAGGGCAATATAGCAATATTATATTGATGTCGCGATAAGAGACAGGATATTGTCTTACATTTTGGATATCACGTTATCTTAAGTGTCTTTTCCTGCTGCATTACAGTAAAGTGATGCAATTTTCTGAACATCCCAAACCGTTTTATATGTTCCATGATTTGCCGTCACCCACCGAGTCATTAAATCCACATTATGAGTGATTATTCATCAAAAATACTATGATTACCAATTACTCCGCTTTTGAATGTAACTGTTTTTAATGATGTTCAATCTGTTGTTGTTTGTTCTTTCTTTGTGTTTTCTCTGTGCTCTCGACATCATTGGAAATGAGGGCTCGCCCTCAATGATTCCTCGAGGTTTAAATAAAGGATGAATGAATGAATGAATGAAAAATCTCACTGTGTAAATATTTTGTGAAAGCACCAACAGTCCACCTATCAATATCATGGCAATATCAACATTGAGGCGTGCGGACAAAAATCTTTTGATATCCAAGAAATTTTGCTTAGCTCTGGGGCTGATGCCCGAACTACAGGCTGTACTTCAGCATTTTTGTATTGTCTATCGCCCACGCCGCCACTGCTGACACAAATAGTATAGAGGCAGATACCCCCCCCCCATATATACTGTAGCCATGCACATTTGGTTGGAATAACAATAAATCGGACTCAATGCAAAAGAAGGTCTAGATGCACTCAGGGCACTTTAAAGCAGACCACAGTGTTTCAGATTCTTTAGTGAAAACTTGAAACTTCTTTGGAAAGGTAATCGATCACAGTGAGCTCTAGGTTTCATTTTGTCGACGTTTTACTTTTGTTTGGGTGGTCCTTTTTCACGCTTGTGGAAATTGAAAGTGATGAACTGATTGATGATTACAAAAACCACATTTGTTTCTCCATTATTTTTAAGTTTAACATAATGAAGGTAAAACAGGGACTTTGTGTGGATTTATTAAGACTAAGGTTGCTTTCACACTTGTAGTTTGTAGGGGAAAAAAATGACACATTGCTGCATTTTAGTTCTGGTTCAGTTTCTGTTCACACAGACTTTTGGCAAACAAACTAAGAGGAGTAAACATGAGGTTCTACTGACTGACAGGTAACTCGCTGATTGGACAGTTTTGGTATTTGTCATCCTGCATCATCAGTGCCTCACCAGCACACATGGGGGGAAATCAAATTAGGTGACTGACAGAGGAGTGTTAATATTTATGTTATATGGTGTCCCAAAGAGCTCATAGAGACGTGATGAAATTCATTGTAAGCATTATTAGGCAGCTATTATAAGACTGCAAAACGATCACGTTATCAGGGCCGCTGTGGATGCATTATTGTAATTGCTTTGTTGTTATGCTCACACATTACAGAAGAAAAATCACACAACTTTATAAACTCTGCAAATATGTTCCACTACAGAAGAACAGGCATTTTTCAGCTGCTGGAGACTCAACAGAGACGCACTTCTCTATTACCTCTGCTGCAACGTCGTGAATGAGGTCGTTGTATGACCGTTTCAGAGCTCTGCATTGATACTGATGACAGAAAGACCACTTAGATGTACCTGTCCTATTGCTGAACGCAGGTGTTTTTTAATAAGCCTACGTTTTGGAAAACTTCATTCTGCATAGGCATCTGACTATATTATTGACTAATAATAACGTAGTAGTGCTCCCGTGCTGCTTCGCGTGCCCGTAGCGGTGGCGCTGGCCTTAATCAGGATCAAATATGAGATCGTGGACATATTTCACAATCAGTAGATGGATTTCTGTTGGGAAGCAGGCCAAGACCCACCTTTGCAGGCAGTCTCGGTCCCGGTTGTTTGGTCCTAACCACCAAACCAAACAGGGTAGGTGCAAAAGCACCCTAAAAGACGGACTACAGTATTCTTTACGTTAAGACAGAACCGGTCCTCCTCTCTATCACAGCCCACGTACAAATCACATACTTCCTGCAGCCACAGATCATGAAATGAAACAAAGCTGGACTCTTAGCAATTATAGCTTAAAATTGGTTTCCCTTCCCTGCTGTGCATACCTCAGAGTATTTGGATGAGTGTCAACATATTAAATATGAAAAACACCTTTGAAAAGTGGAAAAGCAATTATAGTTTTGGAGGTTGTGGAAAACCATCAACATTAAAAAGAAAAGAAAGCGGAAAATGAGAAGCAAAGTCTCATAAACGTGTATTCAATTTTACAATCACGGCTTAAGCAATTTGACTCAACATTCAAACTCGATTCATTTTGTCTGTAGCGGCAGATACTGTATGACAGGATGACTGGAAGCATAAAGTCATGGCTTTACTGTAAAGGCGGTGCGCAGGACACAGCACACTGCCCGTCTTTAATATTGATGGACCCTTGACTCCTGGAAGTGTGAAGTGAATCTGCCATGAGGTAATATTATTACCACACTTAACCCCGAGACCTCTGACCTATCTCACCTGGCATCTGATGATTTATTCATTTAGGTGGGAAACTGTCAAACAGGCAGACAGAAAGGCAGATTAAATAGGAAAGGGGACAAATGGCTTGGAGAGACAAGTAAACAAGCAGATAGAAAAACTGAATGACAGATGTGAAGGCTGTAAGCGAGAGGAGACAGAGCAATTACATAACTGACTAAAAAATGACAGTTTTGACAAGAGTTGAATTTATAAAATTGTGAAAAAAAGACAGACTGACAGAAGAAGAAAAGAAAGTGGAGAACATCGCTAAAACGAGTTCACTTACAGTATGTGTGAGTCAATATCAGATGACCCTGAGAAATCGCTGGACTACGGCTCAGTTGATGGGCCCTCCCCAAATTTGCTTTAATCATATCAATGCAAACTGACTGACAGATGAGGGCTACATAAGCACTCAAGCTGGGCAACTGATGGAAAAGTAATCGAAACCGACATTCGGCTCCTCTAATCGGTGTAATTTTGCCCATGTCGGTTATTTAGGTTTTTATTAATTTTGCTAATCCCTTCTCCACCAAGGTTGCCAGCTTCCACACATCTGGCCTGACTCTCACGCTCTGGTCTCTGTGTCACGTTCTCATGACAATGAGGCAAATCTCACGCCAAAACACTGCGACAGACACTGGAACAATTCTGTAATGCAGCGAACAACTTTGACTCTAGACAACCAAGTCAAGGTAGTCAAGTGACAACCGAGTCCTATGTGCTGGTTTACATCAGTAAAACATCTCAGGTCACGCGACTGGCTGCCTGTCATTTGTTTTCCAGCAATTGCAAACCAAAAAAAAAGACATAAATCTCACAGGATTTACAGGAGGGGGACAATAAGTACTGTATGACGTTTATTTTTGTTGTTTCAGTATGCAACATGGTGAATATTTAAGATCAAATATTAATTCCTGAGGTGGACTACGGGCCACCCCAGGACTCTTTAAAATCTGATTTCCCTATCTTAATTCAAATCCATCCCTGGATGGTACTGCATGTGTCAAAGAGGAAAAGAAAAAAAACTTTGAGCTTCAGTTTTTTACTAAACACGATTCACTAGATAATAAGATCCCCGTCTAAAATGCCACAGCAATTATATGAAACATCCTTGCATACTTTATACTATACAATGTCAGTGACAAATTATCCCCAAAAGCAACTTTTTCAGGCTGCTTATTTTGTCTGTGCAAAAAGCATGAAAACAAAATGTGTTTTGAAGCTTTGTTTTTTTTTTTTTTGCACATCAAAAGATCCAGAGATGTATTTTACCAGAAAGTTGTATATGGTATACGGAGTTGAATTATGGATGAGCAGTCTAATGAGCAAATTAGTGAGTCTGTTACAGCTGCCATGTTACTCACCTCCTGAGAATAATTAGTTTAAAAAAAATAAAAAACACAGACACACATTTCATTGAAATGTTTCCTGTCAGAATATGGGGAGGGGGAGGCAATGTGACGTAAGAATATTCCTCTTCGTTGAGTGACAGTTTGGCTCATTTGACAACTCACATTTTGAGAAATATCCAACAGTTTGATAACAATCTGGACATCCCAGACAAGGTCATGAGCACAGGATGCAATTAAACGGGGGCACCAGCCATGTCACAGCATGGGGCGCCAAGGCTCAACACTGACACTGCTGACTTGCTGATTCCAAAAAAATCTTGTCTGTGACAGTCTAACAGAACACAGGCCTGTTCACTGACATGTGGACTGAACAACTTCAGAGGCAGTGTCACTTTCCCTGCATGTCTCAGTGTCCCTGTGTGAAGGAGTAGCATTGCTTTATTCTGTCATGAGCCAATTAATATGCCCTGACACAGGTGTACCCGCTGGTAGAAACAGAGCCTGCTTTCTATTCTCAGGGTGTCAAAAAATATTAACACTTATGTATCACAATACTATGTTTTGTGACACTGCATCAATTCCCCAAAACACTACTGATTTTTTTTTCTAAATTTGTTTTCCTAAAGAATGTCAGAATGAACTGTCCTGATTGCATACAAAGCAACATTTCTTATGAATCTGATGGTATGTTCTTTATACTATGACAGTTTTCCTAAAATTAGATTTAAAAAAAAATCAGTATTACATCTTGCTTACAGTATCACAATATATCATAATATAATAAACGATAACCGCTCATGATATGAATCATATTGCTAGATCTTGCCAATACTAATCCTCGATTCATTTCATTTTATTTATACAAGAAAGGAATTGAAAGTAACATGAGCCAGTGCTAAAACAGAAGACACTCATGAATAAAAAATAGCACGTGTTGTGTACTATCACTTTTGCCCATAGTGCATGGCACACAACAGTAAATGTGGAAAAGTGAATAAAGAATAATATCCTATTTCACTTCAGTGAATGTGTGACTTGCTTATCAACCACACATAAGAAGAATTGCACCAATTTAATTAATTAAAACTGTGGGTTCTACTTTACCCTCTGCACACACATGCATGCTGCACATCCAGACACCTATTTCTACTGACTGGGAATAAAAAAATGCAACACCGCTGAGTAAGGACGGGGTTCACTTTCATTCAAGTCAGGTCAAGTCAAGTCAAGTCAAGTCAATTTTATTTATAAAGCCCATTATCACAGAACACTGTTTGCCTCAGAGGGCTTTACAGCATACGATATCCCTCTTCCCTTAGACCCTCACATTGTCTAAGCAAAAACTCCCCAGAAAACCCTGTAATGGGGGGAAAAAATGGTAGAAACCTCAGGAAGAGTCACTGAGGAGAGATCCCTCTTCCAGGATGGACAGACATGCAATATATGTTGTAAATAACAAATAAATTACAATAATGACAAAAAGGAAGGAGAAAGAGAGAGAGAAAGAGAGGGAAAGAGAGGGGGAGAGATGCAACAGCAATAATGGTAAAGATAGCATAACAATAGTCATATAACAATAGCGACAGACGTAAAATTACCAAAAGCACTCTATGACAGCATGTGATGTTACTTGCAAATATTGTAGGTGTTGATAAGAGTCCCATGCGTATACTGATAGTAGAGGCATGACTCATAATAATGGCAGTAGAAGGTCGTGTCAAGCACGAAGCATGATTATGCCAACAAATATCCAGTAATGGTGCTTACAGGTGGAACGGTTAGTCGGTCCCTGGCTCCTTACCAATCATCTTTATCAAGTCATGAAAGCCGTCAAGCAAGTATGACTGGCCAGAGTCCAACTTCTTGTCTCTTTGCCAAGTCAAGGCAGGGATATATGACACAGTGACCATGTCAAAAAAGACAGAAGTATAGTGTAGTATGATCTCTGCATTACAGTACTTTCTGTGTGTTTTATGTATCAACAATCTGATATAACATAGCTGTGTAGCTGTTTGTTATCCTCCTGTAAAATCTGCATACCTCCCGTTTTTTAATCTCAAGTATAAATTGTTCAGGTTTGCAGAGCCCAACAAGTCAAATTCACTGCATGTTTGTTCACAAGGCAGTATGGTAGAAGTCAAAAAGGTACCAGATGCCGTGCAGCCTTGTGACTTTTTTTCTACAGTAGTCATATCAACCCATGAATTAAATCGTTTGTTCTGTGATCCTTGATAACAACAACATGAACGCTTAAGGAGTAGAACATTTAAGGTTCATGTAGTGTCAGTCTAATCATACTTACTCTCCAAGCACCTAAAAAGTGTAAAACAACTTGCGTCTGACACGCTCATGACATTACAGAAACAAAGTGCACAAACTGAAGCTTTTATGGACGTGTAGTTTTTATATCCATATGGACTTCTGATCTCTTCTTCCTAATGTTTGTCATGCTCACTCTAGTGGTAAATACATCCGCTACAAGAAGGCTGGCCACTGTTGTGCTGCAGAGAAATTAGTTGTAGAAAAACCTGATTGCAACACAGTCTCTGTCTCTCTCTCTCTGAGCCTCATGGCCACTTCCCCACTTAGCCAAGAGGGGCAACGATGTTTGCAGAAGATAAGTATTAATTACTTGCTGAAAAGTATTGCCAAGAAAATGGACTGAGGCCCCGGTTTACTCAGTGAGGTTAGTTACAATGTTTTCGTCTATAATTGAAGACCTAGGAAGTTTAAGTCCAGCATGACAAGTGTGTCATGTAATGTGTATTAGGATGTTGGTTTTTCTAAAAAGCCTATTAAGAATAAATCCTCCTAAAACATGGAACTCTGAATGTTACTCTAGATAAAGACTGAAAGTCTCTCACTGGTAATATTGTTTACCACCCCCCACCAAAATACTGTTAAAAATTTAGTTGATAACACTTCTGTTAGCAGCATGCTGTGAGTTCAAAATCAAGTGCAGTGTGTCTGCTTCACTGAGCTCACTAGCAAAAAACAGCATGTGTTTGTCTCTGTGACTAATAATAGCAGCTTGATTGCAATTATACCTACCGATACAGCTATAAATATAGCCAGTAAATCTGAGAGTGAGGAGCGCACAGGTCTGATCGATAGAACACTTTCAACCAGAGCAATGCTGATTAATGACCTGATTATGGAGCACTGTGTTGACATTAATAGGTTCTAGTAAAAAGTAGTCATAGTCTGTCATCAGTCTCGTATGAAACCGTAAAATCCATAGAGTAGAATCAATTCATAAATCAGCTCCACAACAAAAGACAGAGCCTTTATACCGCAGTCTGGCCTCACTTACAACATTAACAACAGGTGCTGTGCTTGAGGTTCATTTGTGCTTTGTAACCTGTCGAAGCAACTCATGTGTATTTTTTGTACTTGCTGTGGTGTCTGATGGTTGTTGAAGTTTTCTTAGTGGCCTATTCATATGTTCTCTTGTCTGAAACTGACTTTGTTTTAAATTTCAGATGGAATATGGCCTGATAACATTTAATCATTTGAAATGGCTGCTTCCCAGCATAGTTGTTATACTCGCCGAATTGCCATCATAAGTCCGCCCCATGTTTTCTGTCCAAACTTTACTGAATTCTGTGTTTTACTATTTAAGCACATTTTGTCATTTTGTCAGTGTCCAATTGTGAGGTGAATTGTATCAATTCACCTCACGATTACAATTCAACGAGAAAATACTAAAATTGTAATGAATATCAACTAATTTGAACTAAAATTTTTTTTTTTTTTTTAAATCAAAGAAAGTGCCTCAATACATAATATAAAATTTTCATCCTTTTGCAAAACACAGTGCTTCACATCTGAGCTTCTTATTGCGCTGCTCTAAATTTAGCTGTTGGTGACAGTTTTTTTTTTGGATAACATGTCTCAGAGGGCCTCTTCAACATGACTGTAGGGTCCAATAATAACTTTCAGCAACACAACCACTAAGAATAAAGTAATTTCCCACATATTCTCACAATTTGGCATTTCTTAATTCACACAAGACGCATACATAATCCAATTAATCTTATTTCCTTTTATTTATTTACACTGTGTTGGCACCTTATTTTCGAAAGCAGATGTGACCATATGTGAATCCTGTTTTTTTTCACTGCATTAGATTAGAATACGAGAGCACTTCGACTTCGGCAGCAGCTGGTTTGACCACAGAGATGCTGCACCTGAGAAGCACAGAGGCACAGAATTTGGCCTAAACTGGCTGACTGAGATCAAGCAAACGTTAGCCCATAATCACATCTCTGTGGTCACATTTAGAGATCACGCAACAGAGCAAAGTCTCAGAGACAACCGCTCGGTACTCCCGTTTGTGGAGGAGCTGAGCCTTGCCTTTGATAAAACGCTAACACAGAAAACAGAGGTCAGAGCAATGTGCCTGTTAATGACACCAAAACATAGCGGCTTCGTTTTTTTTCCTGTTTATTCGGTTCCGGTGCTTTGGGAAAAGACAATTGACGCACTGATTTTTATTTTATTTTTTTAACAAATTGCATCAACATATTGGCAAATTCCATTTCTTTGCAATGTCACAACAACCCATATCAGAACTAAAGGCTGACTAAAACAAAATTAGCAGTCAAGCGACATCTCACTCTTACGGCGCTTGAATGCACTTCTTATTGGCTTCTTTGGACATAAACATTAAATGAATATAATGTACAGTATTATTTTGACATTCGGCAGCTAGGTCTGACTTTAAAAAGGGTGTTTGCCTCAAAAAGTCCAAGTCTGCTGAACCTAGTCATTGATTTAACTGATCGACTTATCAAATGTGTCCAAAAATGTGTCGCTTTCTCCTTCCTTGAATCTGATGGCACTGTAGTTGTCCATTATGTGCATGTCCTATTATGCCATGGGAATAATAATAACAGCAATGACAGGGACCAAATGTGCACTGATGCCACATTGTAAAGGCAGATGCTCAATTAATTCTTTCAGTCGTTCTCTAATCAAAAGAGTTTTTGTGAATTTTATGAGACGGCTTCTGTTGTTTTCCTGAGGGGGTGTTGATTTGTTTTCATCTATTGTTTAACAGTATGGGTGTTTTGAAGTACTCTTGGATCCATTTGGAGCTTTCACAAGTAAATTTGACTTTTGTAATGAATTGTTGTTCAATTAAATAATATGTGGGAATGCAGAATACACTTGTACAGAAACAAAATCAGAGAACCTTATTTGTAAAGATCACTAGTATATAGAAGGTTTTGCCTCCACTTGGCAGGTGCTATTTTTAAGTACTGACCACCACCACCACACATAGCTGAACAGAGCAATAACCAGAAAGACATACACCTACAGCATGTACGCAACTACATACCCCCTGGTACTGAACCATTTCCTTTGTTCTATCTGAACCGGCCTATTAGCTTTTTCACTTCCACTGACTTTGTGTCCCAGCTACCCAGGGTAACCAGACACAGACAACTAAAGCTTTAGGGAGTGGGAGGCTCCTGCAGCTCACAATAATGAGGCAACACACCAGGTCACATCACACACTATGACACATCGCCAAAGATGAAGAAAGGACCAACAGCAAAAACGGAGGTGAGCCGGAGTCAGGGTAATGCTTATCTTATTCTTAATTACATCTGAAGCAATTTTAGACTAATTTCCGGTTGTGCCAAACTCAGGGCAGATGCTTGTATGCTCTTGTCATGAAATCTGTTGATGTGACGGCTCGGTCATAGCTTTCAGAACTATAAATAAAACTATAACTAAAAATAAAAACAAGACTAAAGTGTAAAGTGTAGCAAGAAGCCCCTAGAGATTGCAATGCTCATTACACACAGTGATGGTGAGGACAGAATAATCATACTTTAGCTTTTTTCATTTAAAGTGTTAATATTTGATATCTACGCATATCTACGAGTATTTATTGGATTTACAAAGGATGCCTTTATTACACTAAATGCCAATTACTAATGACCGATCAGTGGAAACTGACTATCAAATACGTGAGTACTAATGAGCTGCTGTGCTGCATTAGTATCACTCTAACTTATAGTTTGTGTTTAAATAGTTGGCAAATGAGCTCCTGATAATAACCCATGCCTGAAAAAGCACTGCTCAGTTCCCATGTATTTTTTTTCTATTGCCCCGTTATCTGGATTAAATCTTATGCAACAAGCAGTAGAATCTCACTACGACCCTCACAGCAACTAAGGAATGCCCCCCCCCCCCCCAAAAAAAAAACTTTAACTGGGGAATTAAAAAATGGTAGGAAACTCAGGAAGAGCGACTGAGGACGGATCCCTCCTCCAGGATGGACAGACATGCAATAGATGTTGTAAAGAACAATAATATTACAGAAGCATAAGAGGTAGAGTGATGATGATGATCACAAAACAAGTTAATTTCTGGAAAAAAAATGATTGTGAGAATTCTTTTGGGTGCAATTCTAGGGATTTGTCAGCTTACTTATCTAGTGATGTCGGACCAACAAGAGACCAACAAGAGGCAATTTAAAAAAAAGAAAGCAATAATGAAAAACAGGAGGAAAAAACGCATGCCACTACAGAAATGCATGGATTTCTTGATTAAAACACAAATGCTTTTAATATACTGACATAATATAGGCATATTGTATCATGAATTGTATCTAAAGCAGTTATTATCACTCACCTGTTACTGGTGTGACAGTGACATTGGGTGGCAGCCAGACAGCAGCCCATGACATGGGCCTGAATTGGCCTGGTGAGCAAACATCCCCGGGGAAAAAAGTGCACTCATTTATGATGTAAGGGCAGATAGCCAGTAAACGAGTCATTAACTACTCAAATGTCAAGATGAGTCATGTAAGATCTGAATGGCGTGGTATGTTACACTAATCACGTGTGCTTCCTCTAAACCCACTGCCAGCTCCTGAAAGGTAAAGGTGCATTGCTTGATAATTTTGCGAATCATTTTTACTCGATGGCCTGGCACAAAATTTTGCACAGATGTTCATGGTTCCTTGACAGCGCTTCTTACCGACTTCAGTTTTTCCTCTAGGATTTTTTCCAGCAGTGGTGCTGAGGTGCGTGAGTTTTTTTGTGACGCCAGAAGATAATTAGCGCATCCATGAGCAGAGCTTTAGAGACTAATTTGTACACAGATAAATTACCTTTCGTAAAATGCTTCCCATAGCCCACATGCTGTCACAACCACTTTGCATGTGGGGGTATGCATGTAAAGCAGAACACAAGTTCCTTAAAAATCTATAGAAATAGATCAAGAGGTTTATGAGTAATGATATCAAAACCAAAAATTGTTACAACTGCTCTCCCCTTGTTAAGCGTTTCCAGTGAGGGAGAAAAAATAACTCAGATCATAGAGAAATGCGGATAAGAAAGAAAGCTGGTATATGTAAAGATGCCATGTCAGTCATGTGAGCACAATACAGGAGAAAACAATGCTAAATGTAAACGTAGTATATCGCAACCTCTACGAAGCGTTCAGTGTGAAAATATATATATATATATATATATATATATATATATATCTTAATCTCATCTAAAACCATGTGGCCAGAGGTCCCCAATAGCTCAGCTGGTAGAGCTGGCACCCCATACACAGAGGCTACGTCCTCACCGCCTCGGCCGTTTGCATGTCATCCCCTCTCTCTCCCCCTTCACGCTTGATCTGTCCTACCAATAAGGCAAAAAGCCCATAAAAATTATCCTACGAAAAAAAGAAAATCATGTGGCCATGCAATGCAAGCCTTCAGCACCACCTGTGTCTGCCCACACAGGTAAAGAGAGAAAAAAAGGCAAACCTGGACTCAGACCAACTAGTGTATCACATCACAGTCTGAGCAGCTTTCAGCTCCCGCAGACAGGTAGACTCGTTAAGCTCCACACTGCACCAGCAGCCTCATGACAGACGGAGTCAGAGAATCGACACATGCAGCCAGAGTCTGAAGTAGCCAGCAATCCAGCCGTCAGTAAAGTCTTTCAGGCTCGCAGCTTATTTGACTGGACACTTCCTTTTTGGATGCCAGATTCCTCTGCTGCTCTCGCCTCAAGGCAGAACCCTTTTCTGTTCTTTTTTCATGTTCCTTTTTTTTTTGCCTCTGTCTTTCCCTCGTCAGAGGAAGAAGTGCTCTGTCAGTATTTTAGCACTATATCCATCCCTCTGGCATGACACAGAAACATAGATTTTATATTCTAAATCCTGTGTGAACTGATTGCTCTGTGGCTACCTCAGCATGAAATGTAGAGAGTATACAGAACGTTTAAGGTTAAGGATTGTACTCTAGTGTGAATCAAGTCTCTGATTATTGAAAACGTTTTGTGAACATCCTACTTACATCTCACACAGAGCATTAACATAGCCCAAAAAACACCGGTCATTGTCAATAAAAAGCCCTTTCCCATCTTTTTCTAACCATTTTTAATTACTTTTTTTAAATGAATTCCATACTGCAAAGAGCCAGGAATATCAGATTTGCCTATAGACATTTCTTCCACAGTGATTTTGTCACAAAGTTCATCATAGAGTTTTATTTAGGAAAGCCTACATGATGTCTTTTTAATGATTATAAGCGACAAGCATAAAGCATCTCAAGGGAGCTTTTTCCACACCAAAATGAAATATATTTAAAAAATGAGTGACAAGTCTTAAAACTTTTTTAAGATTCATGCAGCCGTAGCTGTGTCCCAGAAAAGTTATGGAGTAACAAGGCATGTGACAAATTGAGAAGATGACAGCTTAGAAGCTGCAGCGAGAATTTTCTCTGTATCGACAGCACTTTTTAAAAAATCTTTTAACACTCTTTTTCAACTTGTCATGCCTTTAAGGATTTTTCTCTATGCTTTGAGAAATCTTACAGCGGGAACTTAGTGAAATTAGCAGTGAAAAGAATCCATTATCTTTTGAATTTACCACCAGAGTGGACAACTATAGAAGGAGCAAACGTTAACTTGAGAGGACTTGTGAACACGATGAAGACTGTCATACAGATCAGAGGTGACTGACTGTCAGTACAGTGTCTAGTTGTACTTCTCTCTTTTGTGTGTCATCCTCCTTAAAATAAACATCTTCTTAGAGCTTTACAGTGCTCGTTTGATCTATCTTTTCTCTTTCCCCATCTAGGAATCCACATGTAAAAGGATTGTGGCAAGTGATTTTCCCCCAGTTTAGATAATGATAGAAAATCAGGGAGTAAGTATTTTGTGCTCTGAACCAGTGATAATGATGCAGCCTTTTAAGCTGCCAGCTTTTAATGTGGGAGCATGTACTCTTCTCCAGTACTGAAGGACTTTTGAAGATATTATATTATATGTGTGTGTGTGTGTGTGTGTGTGTGTGTGTGTGTGTATCAGACCTCTCATACCTTGTCTCTTAGCTTAAGTTTTAGTTTTTAGTTTCAGTTTTTATTTGCACATACACATGTAAAGAAATTTTAGAATAATAAACTTAAAAATCTTAAACACTGTGCAGGAGAGGTTAGAAGCCAAAAAAGGCTTATGGAGATAATTCCCCTAACAATTAATATAATCAATTATTTAAAAAATCAAAATTCAAAATTCAGTATCAAAATTACGAGACTTAGCAGTAATAGAAATTAGATACAAATGTACAAATGACAAAAATTGATAGTTACTCATGGAAATTCATCACAAATGAATCAATTAAGTGCTATGAGTCTTTGAGCTTTTTTCAGATGTTTTGTGTGTGTGTGTGTGTGTGTGTGTGTGTGTGTTTTAATCGATACTGATTGTAATGATGGAAGTAGGCTGTTCCAAAGAGATGGTCCTTCGTATTTCAATGAATATTGATTAAGAGAGGTCAAACAATGTGAGATAAAAGTCCTAAAAGTGTCTTGTGGGATATGAGTGAATGTCTGAGGAACACCTCAGTACATTTTATCAGTTGTTTTGTACCGTTATTGTTATGCACTGAATATAATATGAAATAACCATGAATATGTCACCTAGTCAGGGGTCAACAATGTATTCAGTGATAGAAATGAGTCGTTTAAGGACAAAGGCTGGAAACTGCTGCACAAGACCTAATGATGTGGAAACTTACTGATGCTGATGAACAAATACTTTGACTGTTTTACTTGATGTCTTGCATCATTGTCCTGTCCCTGATTGACTGAGGAGGCACTCATTGTCTCACACACAATACACTGAGAGCACAAACTTCTTGGGGTATTTTCTCTTTCACAGGAATATTACATTTTCACCAAGATAAGTCAGTAATCCATTACACATGTGTTCTATTGCGAGACAGAATGATAAGAAACTGAGAGCCTTCAGCTCAGTTAGCGAGGGAAATTACAGGCCAATGTCAGCCTGACCTGGCATTTAGATTTGCGTGTTTCGGAGCTGACAAGCAAGCGATTGTATTCAGTGCTGATGTGTCTACAGGCTTGGTGAGGCAGCTGGACATGATGCAAGTCCTTTCTTTTCAAGCCTGTGGTCTATTTATTGCCAGACACACCACCATCTGTGAGCTGCAAAATGCACCGTTTTGATTCTTGGATGAGATATCACATGATGGGTTACAGATTATGCTGCAACAGAGCAGCCTGACAGAAATGTATGTGAAAAACTGCCCTGTTGTGCTCTGATTTAAAGGTGTTTTGATCCATCTTTCATGATGCAATTAAGTCATTCAGGAAGAGTGTGCTTTTTTGTCCCATTTTGTTTCTTATACACTGTAAAATCTGACAAGTTGATCTTATTTAAAATAATCTTAGAGACGAAATGAAAATGGAAAGTAAATATAACTATAAATGTCAGATATAAAGTGAACATAAATGTCAGGTTCATTTAAAATTTAGCTGTATTTGGTGAATGTTGTGAAGTTTTTGCAACTTAAAAATGACAAGTAAAATTACCTTGTTCTTCCTAAGTGTTAGCAAATTTAGTAAACAAGATAGTCTGACTTAACTCGATCATGACAAAGAGGATTTTTTGCCAATGATAGAGGGAGGTGATCTGCAAGTTCTAATTCCTTAACACGAAAATAAACAAATAATAAGTGAATATAGTTTGCAACCAGCAAAATACAGATGTATAGCACTGTAAACTTGGTTAAATGACACTGCTAACACAGAAAGATTCATTCATTCATTGTTTTTAAGTGGCACCAACTTCACAAAAATTAAGTGAATATCTGTACATTTTAATTAAACTTAACAATTACATATAAGGTAAACCTAAATTTAGCCAAACAGTTATATTTACTGACATTCTTCAAGGCCATCAGTTGTCAGTTTAAAAACAACTTTTTTAACAGATTTCACAGCGTAGTTATCAGGGCTGAATTTGGTCAGAACAGGTCTTGAAGGAAGAACGGATTCTTCGACAACAGTCGGATCATTTGATAAGCAGCAGTTCTGACATTTCTTTCTTTCCTAGTTTGCCTAAAGCATGAAAACTCTGAGAATCTGCTCATAGTTTCTGTCAGACACCTTGTTCCTTCCCTCTTATCTCACCCAATCTCCTTTGTAACCCCCACCTTCCTCTTTTATTTCACTATTACTCGCTTTCCACTATCTTTGTCCCTATCCTCATCTCACTCCCTTTTCTACCCCCGACTTCTTATTCTATTATGTTTCTGATGTGCGATGTGACCTTTAAGAGAGCAGAGCTGACAGGCTCTGGGCTTTGATCTCTGGTAGATATTTTATCTCGGCATCCATTTTGGCACCGTGGAGATGACGAAGTGTTCTCCAGATGCAGCCCAGATGTCAAAGGGCTCAAAGGGGACAGCAGCTGCACTGTCCAAGAGAGGCGCCCCTTTGCAACATGCTTCCTGTTTCTTGCCGCTTTTTCTGCAAAGCTTTTCAACGGTTCAAAAAGCATAACTTTAGCTCGAAAAAATACTTATCAGTCCGTCACCGAGATCCGAGAGAAATGTCATCTCCACAGAATATCGAAAGCAATATTTCAAGGCGAAAGATTTGTTGTGAGCAAAAGTGTTTTTATAACCCACAGGTAATATATATATATATATATATAAATATATATTTTAGCCAGTGCAGTGGAAGATCTGCTGGCTACACTCTCTGCAGCCAGTAAAAAGTGTTTTATATATCTGGAGATTGGGACTGGATATGGAGTACTCCTCCAACTTTACAGTGTGTAGAATGGGTCCTCGTAAACAAGTGAGCATGTAACTTGGCAACAGTCTTATTACATCAGGTAGAGAGATAAAATTGTGTCGGGTTTGAAAAATAATGAAACTTATTCCTGAGGGCCAGTGGCTCTGGCTGGAAAGCTATATAAGATTACACAAAAGAGTAAAATATGAGCTCCTAACTAAAAAAAAAAACAACCACCATTATTATTTGAGGGCTGGTATATGAGAGGATAAGCTTGTTATTTCCTTATTATTTTGATTTTCATGCAAATCAGATTTTTGCTGGTTATCTTTTAAGGCTGCAAGATACTGGAAAAAAGGACTTTGCAATTGGGTTTTTTTTTGTGTAACATATTATTATATGAAAACAATACATTTACAATACATAAATCTATTTGTAAGTAGTTAATTATTCTGGAATGATTGGTGTTATTTTGCACAGGTGTTCATTTTTATGGAAACTAAAAAACTGCATTAATAAAAGTCTCTTTACACTGAAGACTTTTCTGAAGGGGGGGTGAACACACTATGACTCACCGTGACACCGTTGTATTCATACAATATATCAATTCAGGCTTAAGTCAATAATCCTACATGTTATATTAGCAATGCACGTTGCTCACCTTAAAGAAAGGGGGCTCCCTTATGTTGCTCGCCACTGTTCCTCGCTTTTTTTGTATATCAGACAAAATTCTCCTATAGATTACCGATACCTTTTAAGCTTTGTGGCTCTGAACTGCAATTGTGAAAACCTCTGGTTTCTTTAGGCTGACTCAGTTAGCGTTAGCCTGGCTCGTAGCTGGTTAACTAGCATTTTCAGTCTGGAAACTCTGCAATTAAAAATGGCTGCGGTACGTTGTGATAACGTTACATAAACAGATGCCTTATTTCTCCTGCAGCAAACACAAATCAAGGCCTTCTGTCCAGTCGTTACCTATTCTTGACACTTTCTGCTGACTGCTGTATCTTCGAAAGAGCGTGCACTTCATGGTGTGCCATCGGCCCAGTTACAGTACTTGTCTACACACACGCAAGAGAGTTTAACTTCTCATAACAAGCACTGCCAAACTACGTCACATACACATGTAACCCGTCTGAAAGGGGAAGGCTTGGCCGGAAATATTCTGGAAAATGCAATGTCATTACTGAAACTACGTACAGGCCTATTATCCATGTTTTACAGAAATGCTTTACCGGGGATCTAGTTCATCAGTCTTTCAAATCCCCTTATGTGCAACATAAAGTAAAAAGCAGCAATCCCCAACAGTGTATCACTGAGCACAATTCAAGCTACTAATCAAAAGAAAAACCAAGCAGGAAGAGTACTGCGTTAAAATTACTCAGGGTTCATATTCATCACGCATGTCAGAATCATTCATAAAAAAATCCACTGGAATTTGGACTCCAGCTAAAGTCTAATATGCCAGACATGACAGACACATATTGAACCCTGTGTTGCGGTGCAGTTTGCAGTCAAGTGTGCCCTGCCCTGTGCATTATGGGTGTGCCAAACTCACTTCTGTTTTTTTTCTAGCCAGGATTTCATTTTTTTTTGTTGCACACTTGGGTACGGGGTGGGACCCGAAAGAATGGATTATCATATGTTGTAGCTGGCATGTTAGAGCTTGTGAAAATCACAGCCAATCACATTCACTACTTTCATCCTCTAAAACAAGGAGCTCTCCCGTCATACCGGGGAATCATATGGGGAGTTTTCCTCAAAGGAAATCTATTGTTGTCTGGGACGTGCAAATGATGCTGCACTGCATTACGCACCCTGTGGCAACATGAAAATAGATACGATAGTATCATACTGTATGGATGGCCTGTGTCTGAGAGATGTAAAAGTTCTCCTGTCATAATAAATGAATTCCTGGTTTTACAAACAGTCTGAGCCATAATCTGAAATTAATGATAGCATTTTGACGTGTCTCTTACACTGTGGATAAGAATGATTGACAGGCTGATCTAGTTTACTTAGTGCAGAAAATGTAAGATAAAATAAGGAAAATTGCATTCTCTCTGGGTATTATTATACTGAACTTGAAGCAGCTGTCATAAGGTGTTAGGCCATGGCATTACCACACTCCCCAGCCATTATGGTCACTGACAGACCCATGATGTTGAAAGGGTTTTACAACCTTTCATGCAGAATGGGTAAAATGATCAAAAGCAGTTCTGATACTTGACCTTTTTAACATAATATCATGCTTGTAATGCCAAATGAGGCCGGACAGGAATCAAACAATGAGGCACAGATGAGAGCGTTGCAGCTATAATTGGAGAGGTTACACTGATGGTTGTGAACTACGACTCACCACAGGACTTACAGAGTCAAACAGTGCACTGTTCGAACAATTAAAATAAGCTAGTATAAAGAGATCCAATGATCTTGTATACACCACAACAGTTTTTTTCTAAAATTAATACGATTTTTTTTCCCTCATATTTTTGGACATTTTTTTAAGAATTATCTTTGACTTCAGTGTCTGACCCACTATACAAACTGTCATAATTTATATTCTTAATTGGATGTAAATAGTTGCAAAACTATTGACTGCAGCCAAAAAACAAGATAAAATGCTCTCAAACACATTTTTCATGTTACTCTTACCAAGATGGTTAAGAATATCTCAAGGTTACATCTGTGCACTGTTTCCAATTTTTGCAAGAGGCCCATTCTCTCGCTGTTTGGTTCACAACTTCTCTCTACAAAAGCTGGCTGATCTGTCCAAGTTTCACACATTCACATCTGCACAGTGATGCATAAACAGCTGCATGCATAAAACACAGACATAAATAACGTGCGCACACACATAACATAGCCCGAAGCAGGGAAAATTATAAGATTATGTAAAGATTCATTTGCACAATGGGATTATCCACTGGAGTGCACATGAACACACCGACACAATTGCACTGATAAACACATTTGCACATATGCACATGCAAAAAACAACATGCAAAGATACACAAGTCACTTTTTGTGGAAGCAGTTGCAGTTCTGGGCCCTTTAAACAACAGGGGCCAACTACATTTATTCTGAAACCAAGAGCTTTTTTTTTTATTTTAGCCCTATGGCATCTAGACAACAAATATATAACCAGAAACAATGCATAAATCATCGATACATGACTTGCACGTGTGTCTATAGCTTACACAGACAAAATAAATCTCTGGTCAAGGAACAAATCACTATTGAATGCTTAAAAGATTGAATCACAACACTCACAGATCTAAAAATGTTCACAACAAAAGGTAGCAAGTGCATATGTTAATCATGTGACTTTTAAAAAAGATGTATCTATAAGTTTACCATAAAAAACATAGCCTTAACAGCCAACAGTAACAACTCATTATAGCCCACAGCATGACTTCAAAACAGAACCAGGAGCAAGTAATCCGTACGACCAACTATCTGCACAGGCTCATTCACAACTCACACACACCATCAACAGGTGTCTGAACAACCAGTACATTTCCAATATTCAGAGTCATGCACACTTATATCCATACCAGTGTGTGTATGCAGACAGCTTGCTGCAAAACAAGCATTTGACAACATGGCAGGACATTAAACCATCAGCAAAGAAAGCAGCAAGCAAAGACAGACATGTAGGCCTCAGGAACAAGAAAGTGGAGATGGCAAATTCGAAACTTTGAAATGTTTCAATACTTTTAATTTCAATACCATTGCTCAAAACCCGTTCGCTCTACATTGGCATTTACTGGTAGAAGCTTGCTTTGCACCCATTTATCATTGTTTTTGTTGTAAACTCCGCTTTCCCCAGCCCAAAAGCCTCCCTCAATAGCTGTCATGCAGATCAAATCAAATGCTATTGATTTAGCTCTTGCAGGATATGGTGACTATTTCATATCATCATTAGTCATGTTACCTAATGACATTGGTGGTATGCTATGCTACAGTTAGTTTGTACAACATTTTAATGGTCTGATTCATTAAGGGAGACTTAGTCTGTCCGGTCCGGATTTGGTACCGATCACTTGACATTTCGCAGCCCAGAAGTGACGAAACATTTCGATTTTCGGTGTAGAAAGTGCCATTTCCACAAGAAAGTTAACTTAAACAGGCCTACCTCGTTTGATGTTCAGGTCCATTCCCCACTCCCCCGGAGACTGAGCAGTCCATGGCCATAATATCCAAACGCTTTTGTTACTGTGTTGGTCCTGTTGCTTGTAGACAGAAGTCCTCATCTCGTCTGTCCATCGCTGCCAGCTCATGATTTCACAAAGCACATTAGCGACGCCACAAAACAAGCTAACTCGCGCGGTAGTTTCGTTCAACAAACCATGTTGTCAGTGCCATTGCTGATTTAACAGTCTATAACTGAGCTTCATAATTGACTTAAGTCAGAGTTTCTTCTTCTAGACATCTGTGGAGCCTCCTGCAGTGGCACATAACGCATGTACCGAATTGTTTACCTCTTAATTAGGCGTCACCCTCACCTGCCACCTGTCTGCAGGGTGCAAAGCCATCTTTGACCACACCGACAGACGTGTATAAGAAGGTTCAGCCACAGGAGGGCGCTGTTTCACTCATTTAGAGAAAGAAAAAACTCAGGGGAAGTGTCGTGGAAACACAGCAAAAAAAAAAAAAAAAAAAAACTAAGAAGTATCTCCTTTGTGACAAAGAAAATTATCAAATATTTTTAAAAATATTTTGGTAGGGACAAAAGTACAGGTCTACCCCAATGTTTTTTTTTCCATAAAAAAATAAATAAGGAAAGACCAATATTCAGTAGTCATTATAAATTGTAAGTGACACTCTGAAAATTGTCTGGATAACCGTAATTCCCATATTTAACACTCAATGGATCTGTAAATTAATGTGCTTCCTCAAATAGTTCCCCTCAAAGACCCAGATAATATAATTGGATCTATATTTACCTTAACTGCTGCTATAGATTCACCTTTGTTTGCCATGTTTATAATTTAATGTGATATCATGATTAACATGAGATTAAAGAGGAAAACAGATATAATTGAAAGATACTAACAGTCAATTTTAGAGTTTTGAATTAAAGTTAAATAAAGTTTTCATTTTTCATTTTGGCTTAATGAAAGCATTACAAAGACAGTAATTAAAACGTGCATACACACACATACACACATACAGAAATGCTCTACAACAGTTTAAACAATCAGTTAATTTATTTGTCACATGAAATCATAAAAAAATGCTCACAGTTAGATGCAATTGTCAGTTCCATAAATTTGTTTATTCAAAGCAGTGTCATAATAATAAATAAATACATATGGATGGGGGTTTAGCATCAGGCAGGGCCTCAATTCAGGTTAGAAGCTCTTCTTGAACCACTTAGTGCTGGCCTTGTCTTTCTGGCCTCAACAGGGAGAAAATAAATAAATATGATGATCGTTTACACCAGTAAACAACAGCAAAGCTGCTGAAATTTGCTGAGAGATGTTCAGCTCTAAGATACTTATGTTAATAATGTGGCCATATGCATGTATGCATGTAGGTGGGTGTAACTGTTATACAAGCGCATGCACATTGAGTATAGATTATGTGTGTGGCAGTGTGTGCTAAAACTATTTGTGTATTGAAGTGTGTCTAAGGTTGCATTGTGGGTGTGTGTGTGCACGCTCGTGGGGTCCATTTGTTGTTTTGTATCAACCTTAACTCCGTCCGGTAATTAATAAAACATGTATACTAGGTAGGCGTGTGTGTTTCTTTGTATGAATGCGTGTGTCAGGAGAGAGGGACCACAGAAGATCATGGTGACTGGAAATCTAGGTCATCAGAGAGAGAGAGAGGCACAGAGAAAGAGAGCGAGAGGTGGAGAAAAGAGTGCAGTAACAAAGACAGAGATAATCAGACAACAGTGGAACAGTGTCAAGGTTTTGAACTATAAAATCTTAGAGAAGATGTCTCTTTGGAGAAAGAAATTGTGTGTTACATCTGTTGAAATTACATTTGTCTGAATCTACTGCTTTAGTCATGCAGAATTACTGCAAAGCTATAATAAACTGTGTAAACTTCTGTATGAAGTTGATGTCGTAGATATCTGGCCTTTCACAGCAGAGATCTGACTTGACACACAGCTTCAAACCATCAAAAATACAACAATTCATTATACTAGGACCCTGCAATCAAAGCAATTAAATAGGATCCAGCCATTATTAAAGGTATACCATGCAGAAAATCTCAGTTACTGTTTGTAAACAGTATTGCCAAGGAAAGTGACAGTGAAAGCCAACACAAGATTAACTCTCCTTTAGAAATGAGCTTTGTCCGGCTGGCATTTTGCCATGCAGTTCTGTTTTTAGGCCCAGTGCCGGCGATTTTGAAACTTCTTCTTGGATATGCCCTGCTTAGAGTCCGACACCTGGTGCCTACTTTTGTATAAATTCCCAACCTTACCAGCTTGCTATGCCAAGGAATGTCCTGGCCACTGTAAAAAAAAGAGGAAAAACAGAAAATACTGGCAGAGCGCTGAGTCTATGCGGAAAAATACTCAGTCACACACAGAGGATCATAAGAAATGATTGTGAGGGATTACTTCTGTATGGGTTTAAAAACATATATTTTTTAATGAAAATTATGCATTGTATGTGTTTAAGTCTATTATTTACACCATTGCTTTTCTTGCTTACACGTCACAATGTCTTTAAGAAACTCTATCTGTAGAGATTTTTTTTAGTTCTTTTTGCAAAGATATTATAGTTTTGAACATTTGTTTTTACTTATTCATTTATTTTTGTGACCCAAATGAATCCCAGAATGTCCTTTGGTAATCCTGAATAATGTTTGAAACTTCTACATAGTTCACAGTAATACCTTCAAGTAGCCTATGGTATACAGACATATATGTGTTGTCCTTCTAACACTGCTTAGAAAATATATTTAAACTCATTGTAACTTTGCAAAGATATGAGGTGGGAATATAAAAAACTGCAACTTTTGGACATTCTTCAGATTCAGTTTTAACTTGCCACAATTTGCTCTGCCTCAACTACCCAAGGCCCTAAGAATAACATCTCTGAATTTTAAAATAAAGTGGTGCTCCTCTGAGAACATTATTTTAACGACTCTGTTATAAAATATTGTTCTCTTTTTGTGATTTATTTTTATCCTTGTGACTACTTTTTATTCATTTATTCTCACACAAGGCTGCCTTGCAAAAAAAAGGAAACTCCAGCCTCAGTGGAATCCTCTTGTTAAAATAAGAATACTTGAAAAAAAAGAAGAGAGAAAAAAAATACATTGTCTCTAAAATGCATACAGTAAATTTATTCTATGGGGTTTCTGCTGCAGATTGTTTTAATTGGCTGTCCATTGTTAATTGGCACTCTTTTAAAATTTCACAGCATCCACAGACCCACAGCCAAGCACTCACACATGCACAAACACCCACATCATCCTGACCCTGAAATCGGCGAATCAGCAGAGGAGCTTCATTAGAGCTATCATGAAGAGTAATCGCACCCTGCATCGGTGCATGTTCTGTGTAAGCCCCAAGGGGTCCAGCGAGCCGGTGATATTGTTGCTTTGTGTGTACGGAAGAAGTCGTCATGAGCTTGTTGAGCTGGAACGCACACTATGGAGCTTTTACACACGAACAAACGCACATGCAGCTTCATCAGCAGTTTGGACTGGAGTTGCTTTAAACAATAATATAATCACAGTAAATACACATCTAAAGAGGATGCAGTGGCAGAATGCACCAATTCAATAATGTGTTAACTGGACGCCAGCAGTAACACAACATATTTCTATAGCTCAGCTTCTGTGTTTATATGCCTGCAAGGATTCATATTCTTCACTAACCTGGCTTTGAGTCAATGCGTGTGATGTTTGTTAGAATATATTCAGTAAGCTAAGCGTTAGACTGACTTTAATGCTGTTTTGGCCATCCATGCAAAGACTCACACAGCCTCATGAGTACATTTTGATGTCAACAAAAAAACAGCTGTGAGCAGTACTTAATGTTACTACTGGGATCATCATTTCTGCCTCCTATATTAGAAGCAACCTGTTAATGCCCGTTTACACAGAGAAGAAGAGGCTGTCAGCTGCACCTTTTCATACTTCTGTGCTGGTGGACCTTTATGTGTGGGTGGGACACCACAGGTGCACTGAGTTTATTGGTTTATTCACATTAGCAGTGATCAGTTGCATGGTGTATGCTTGTTTGTTTGTTTTGGATACTGTTGGACTGCCATGAAGTTAGCTGTGTGGATTATTTTGTTTGCTTTGGCTGCTATGTAAATTGCATCACCCAGGCGTAAAATAGACTGATACCACTGATAGCCGGTTAGCTGAGCTGTTCAGGGATCTAACCAGTGTGGAGTGATCCAAAATAGCAAGAATCTGTATGCAACACTAATAAAAATGCCAGATTTGTTCCAATATCTTTCATCCCAGAGTGTGGTGTGACTAATTTATTTGTGTTCATTTTCTCACAATGAGACCAGTGCGATCTCTTAATGACCCATGATGCTTCCTCTCGCAATGGTCTTTCAATAAGTAATTACTGTAAGATATTCACCAGCATATGGGCTTTCATGGATTCTGCTGCACACACAGCTTAGTACAAAGTTGTTGTTATTTTTGCCAATTTTATTTTATTTGTAAGGTTTTCAAACAGGTATACTAAAAAAAAAAAAGTTTATTTCAAAAAAGAGGTAGCTTAAAGTAATGCCTGTCAATCATCACATATGACCCACTAAAAGTGTATTTATCTGCAGAGACTTTGCCCACTGTCTGGATTTTCTTCTTATTTTGTTATGTTCAGGGCACTTCTGGGCACAGCACTCAAATGAGGTAGGACCATAAACAGGACATACCTAAGAGGAAACTACAAAAATTGCAAACACAGTGATGGGAAAAAAAGTGAAGAATCTGGGCTTGGCTTTCACATTCAATACCTATACCTTTAAATCTTAAATCTAAATTTCCTGAAACCTCAACAATTATGTATACTCTCACTGTGTACTCTCAAGATGCTATTTATTTTTATTATTTGTTCCTTCTTTGTAAATGCATTAAGCTTATTTAATTAACCTGATTCAATCTACAGTGATACAGGGCCTGTGTCCACAGAGCATTTTTTCTCAGTGCTGGCTTCTTTTTCCACTTATTCCCAATAAGGATAGAGTATGTTGCGACCCGACCCCGGATAAGCGGAAGAAAATGGATGGATGGATGGATGGATGGATAGAGTATGCTGCATGTGGCCGCCTGCAGAAAAAGCCCCACACCTGGCATCTTTTTTTTTTTTTTTTAAAACTCGCTCCACCTTTTTTGTGTGGCCACTCTGACTGTTGAAAATATTTGAACTTTTCATAAAGGTGCTGGTAATGTCACTGCTGCCCCTTTGGCTGGGTAACTGTTGCAACAAAGACAACAAAAAGCCCATTCATGGAAGCAGGTCCGTCGGCAGACATTGGACGTTACCTGGCAAGTGTTGTGCTTTTATCTCCAGACCTTTGTAAACCTGTTATCAACTGTGTAGTAATGCCTTTGTTAACGTAGCATCACATAAGCTAAGTTAATGTCAAACTCATATGTGGCATGTCATTAAAAAAAGGGCTGGTAGCCCTTTTTATGGACTACCCAGTGCCCTGCCACCACTTTCTGTTGATGAAAAAAAAAGGAAATCATCTGTGTCATTCCAGGTCTGCATATGATAAAGGGGGAACTGACAGATATCATGTCTAGCTTTGTACTTTCATAATGTTTTTCCCCCAGCCCATTTTGTCCAATGTGATCTTTTCTCTGTTGACAATCCCATTACCTGAGACAGCTGCCAAATGTCCTCAGCTTGCTGCATGGGTAGCACTCCCTAAAATGAATTTCACCACATATTGCTGTCCATATCCATCTCCAAAAATGTACACACTGATGACTGAGACACAAAGGCTGCACTGAATGTACTGAAAAAGAGAGAACATACTCAACCCCGCAAGTGTAGGTGTATGAACACTCACCTCAAGCGTGAAGACGATGGCATAAAAATATCAAAGAACAGCAAAAGTCAGATATCAATGCTGAATGGATATGTTAAAAGACTCTGCAGGTGTTCTGTTAAACAACGGATGTGATAAGATCAGAGGGCTTGTTCGTATCTAAAATATTTAAAAAAGTAAATATTATGTCCAAATCATATTTTATACATTTTAAGGACACCCATTGGTGCAAGAGGGAAAAAAATAACTTTTCTGCAAACTGTGAAGCCTTACTCTACCTAAACTAAACCTGTTTATGGCTCAAAATCTCAGGAAATAGTGTTTTACAAATAAATCCTGAACATTTTGAATTATAATATTACTTTAATATAACAACTATACTGTAAAGACAATGCACTTGTGGCCTGTTACATTATAATGACAGAATCTGATTCAAACACGACTCATCTGCAAAATTACTCATATCAGTGTGCTGTAAGACCTGTATTGATTTAAAAACAACAAAAGAAATGATTGCACCAAAACAAAAAACAGAAAAAAAGAATATACTGGCTGTGGACTGGAGTGTTGAATGGATTTTCCAATAACGCAGAGAAACAGCGGAGAGCTGGAATACCAGGGCGGAGGGGATGATTTGTTTCCAAGTCACAGGTCACACTTGAAGATATAACGTTAACTTCTCACTTCACTTTCAGGCTAGAAATGGGATCTAAAGGAAAATAAAGACATAAAAGAAACATAAAGGGCAGTTTAGTCTGAGAACATGTACCATAACAAACAGCTCTGGATTGATTTTGTAGGCTTTCGGCTTCTCAGACTCACTGACACAGAGAACAGACTTCACTGTAGGTAACTATGGAAAAAAGTAAGAAATAATAATGACATTAATGCTATAACAACTGGATCTGTTGCAGGCAGCGAGATGACGACCAGATGTCATGAAACATAGTCACCATATGGTCGATAGGATCTGCAGAAAATTACACACTCAGTCAGTTATAAATAAAAAAGGCACACACCGTAAATTACAAACAAATACACCAAACTCCGGCCCATGTTTCTTTATTTTTTTATGATGTACACTGATGAGAATGATCAAAGTAACAGCTATTACCCTTTATGGTTTTATGTGTATCCATCAAAAAAAAAGAGAAAGAATGTTTAATGTTTCCAACGACTGACAGATTGCAAAAAGCAACTCAACATCAAGACGCAGTCCTTTTTAAAGTCAGTGAATGGCATCTCTCAGCAGCTTCACAGAACCAAATACATTTCACTTTCTCTTTGATTATCTGCTTCAACTTCTCAGTCACCATTTTAGCGCTCCACACCCCAAGGGCTGTGAGCAGAGAGAGCGGAGCGAAGGAGAGGCGAAACTACAAAACCAAAACATAAACTTTGTATGTGAGGGAGAAAAAAGAAATAGCAACGAGATGAGATGGAAGTAGATGAATCAGTTCATCCTGTTGTTTATCCAATATAGAGGCTTATGTCCCAGTTCTGCATTGAAACATTTTATTGATTTGAGACTACTTTTTCCTCAAGAGAAACAACAAAAGAAAAACGTGTGGCTATGCACATAAAGAATCAGCTTACACAATCCCCCAAAAAAGATGTTTCCCGGTGCCCATAATGGTATTTACATTTGCTGCTAAGAGTTCTGCCGTCTCCCCAATGGAGTGTATCAACCAGGTTATTTCAGAGCATGCCCGAACCATTCTCTCATGGCCTGTGTTAACCTTATTTCTCCCAGTAACCTAGTTTTCTTGTGTGCATTCAAACACAGTGATAGATTAAAGAGGTTGACCTGAAACTTTGTGACAAAATAAATTTAGAAGATGCATGTCCTCCTCTGGCAGAAGCAGCACAGAACTATCTTTTAGAAAAGTGTCTTCCTGCAAGGCTTTTCAGCGGTACACCTCTTGGGTTCGGCTGGTTTTATGCATGAGTGAGCAAGTGTGAGAGAGCAAGAGAGAAAGACAAGGTGAAACTGGTCAATAAGTGTGCCTGTGTGTGTGTGTGTGTGTGTGTGTGTGTGTGTGTGTGTGTGTGTGCGCGCGCGCACGCATGCTCCTCTGAAATAGATGGAAGGGAGGAGAGAAATAATTGTTGAATTGTTTTTATAGGGCTTTCCCTGGGAGATTTAGATGCAGATTCATTAATCTAAAAGCAAGATGCCCTCTCTGAGGATTTTCTGGTGGAAACAATACAGCACAGGGAAGAGAGCAGCTACACTTGACTTTTTCCTCCCCCCTCTTTCCCCTCATTTTCTACCCATTTCTTTATTTCTTGCTTTTCATCAGTCCCTCTCTCTCTCTCTCCCTCTCTCAGACTGTTTCTCCCTGCAATGAAACACTGTAAGTGAACACTTGACAGAAAATAGGGTGCATAAAAAATACATTGATTTGAATAGTTTATTCAAGTTCAGTTTAAGGTCTATGGAGCTACTCCTTATGAGGTACTGTTTAATTCCGTCTGTAAAATAGCAAAAACTAATATTTTACATTGTACATCACATTGTTGTAATTAATGTTTTGACAACTTGTGAATTCATGTCATAGACTACAGAAGAAGTGGAACTAGCCACCAGGATGTCACCCACTGGTTTGTGGACTATAGTTTTGCAGCCTCATGTCTGGTGTTTTGGTCATCATCATTTTGTTTATTTTGCTGGTAGGTTTAAACTTATGTACGTTTCTCAAAAATGCTGTGGTGAATATGTGATTAGGTTTAGGCACACAAATCAGTTAGTTATGATTAGGAAAAGATCATGTTTTGCTTACAACACCTATGTTTTGTGCCAGAAACACTGATGGAAACACCACGAAGGGTCACCAAAAAAATAATCTTGTCAATGGTTTTGAACAGCAGTTTGGCAGGCTTCTCACCTCGGTAACATATATTTTGTCACTTTGGAGACTTTGATATGAAATGTATGAAATTTGCAAATGTAATGTATTTATGGTTTGCAGAAATGCATAATACAAACATTTCTTCTGGCAACTGGACTGTAAACTGAATGAAAGACGGTTTATTTTCTCATAGACTTCTGTACGATCAGACACCATCTCTTCTATTTGCACCAAACTCTGCTGCATTTGTAATACTGGAATTGTTTGGTTTTGCCAGCAAAGACAAGGTTGACGACCTTAGGTGCCAGTTTGAGATGAAATATTCAAGCATATTTTATTCAGTGGCGTTAATACAAGGTAAAACCAAGAAAAAGGGAACACAAACAGTAATTGAAGCCCCAAGGTGAGCGCTACTCCTCATGAATTGAGCTGAGTTCACTTTATCAAGGACTAAGACTCACATTTTCATGTGCCCTCTGCTGTGGGTGTACAGTGTTCCTTTGGGTTTTTTTCCTCACCCTCCAATTGAACCAAACTTAAAGGGAAAACACTCAAGAGATTGACTAAACTGTTCCAAACATAAACAGTGTGAACACACTTCAGTGCCGGATGCCTACACAAACACCCACCACATCCTCAGATTACATCAGCCTCTGGTGCACTGAAAGCACACACACAAACAGCATGCACGCACACATGCATGCACATATGCATGCGCGCATGTACGCACGCATGCGCGTACACACCCACCCACCCACCCCTACACACACACACAACAATTCAATCACAAGCATATTTTGCTCAGCTCTCGCTTTTTTTTTTACTGGACCACATGGGTCCCTTAAATTCTTATTCACAAGAATGACCAGGCAGACAGCTTCACATTTATCACTCATCAAATTTAACAGCACATCAGTATACACACATAGATTCAACAGCTACACTGCAAGCATCAGCTGATGGTATATTTTACCTTTTCACATTGATTCCCAAAGGGCAAAACTCTTTTTACTGCAGTAAGTGCTGCAGCTGGAAAGGATTCGGATCTTGCTCTTAGAGACTTCAAAACAGTATTTCAACGCCATTTCTGCTTTGTTGCGAGGACACTCCCGTAAAAAAGATTTTTTATTTTAGTGAGGCCATTTGCTAGTTAAAGGGGAACTCCACCAATTTTACACATGAAATTCACTTAACTTTTCATGAGAAGTGCCTCTCATTCTGTGGAAACAGCTGTAAAATGTCCTCTGGAGCTCTAGAGGGAGCTTTCTCAGGTGAAGAAAATGTCTGATTTGGTTTGGGACATACATTTTTACATAAAGCTGGCATTACAAACAGAAATGTGGGATTTGAGAGAAGTTAGCGTTTATGAAGCGGGGGGCTCAAAAGAAAGATCCTATTTAGATGCATTATTAGATAAATCAGACCAGAAGGCTTAAAGGAATACTATGCAACTTTTAGTTGATTGTTTAGTATCATTCCCAAGTCATCAAATACAGATGTAGTCTGACCATCAACCAAATGTGTTAGCATTTTACGACCTGGGAGTGAGACTCAACATTAAATAAAAGTTGTATAATGTTGCTTTAAGAGTAAAAGGCTGCATATTAGCCATAAATGTTAATTATTCTTTTAAAAAAAGAAGCCTCTTATGAGTCACAAAGCTTAATGGAAGTGCAAAGTACCCCTACCCCTTAAATAAAATGAATCAACCAAAGCTAAAATCATTTCTGGTTATAAAATCTAAACACATTATCAAAGTTAAGTGTATTAGGACAAAATGAGGGGACATTCTCAAACCTAGATTTTGGGCATTACTGGAGCCATAAAAGACTGGGTGAAAAAATCCTGATTGAGTGAGGTCTGACACTCCTTCTCAACAAACACACACTACCAAAACAAACCTGTGAACTCAAACATTTTCAATGAAACCCACAAAGTTGATGAACTGTTGAACATGCTATTGAGACCATAACACACTGACTTTGACTCTCAGGAGAAAAGTTATTGAATTTTGATGAAAACAGCCTCTAGGGGGCATTACAGGAATGGCAGGCACGTCAAACATAGGCCTTTTTTTGGTTTGTTTTCTAGTTTTTACATACTCACTGCCTTTCCTCACCTCCTCTCCTCCTGTCTTAATCCCTTTGGCCTTTTTCACTGCAGACATTTTTGAGTTGTCAGGAAAAACACAGGTTTTCTAAAACCTTCACAATGGCTTCCTTTTCTTCTGGTGTCCCAGTGAGAGTGACACGGAGCCAGTATTTACAAACCAGGACCCTGAAATCACAGCAGCTAAATATAATACAGCCATCATTAATTTCATCTTTTCACACCTGTGCTTTTCCCACTGTGACATGTCAAAATATCCTCAGTGAAAAAGGCCTGTGAGGACTAACAGTGTGCCACTTGGCCTTTCCTGCACTGTACACGAGGAGGAAATCCACCACGAACAGTTCAGCTGTTGAATAACATGGCAGGTTTTTATCTCTTACATTCTGAATGTACAGGTGGATGTAATTGTTCTCCAATTACTGCCTGCATTGTGGTGTGTATGTGTACATATATAAGCTTGGTGTGTGTTGACTAAACAATGTCTGACTGGTGACCTGCTCTTCTCCCAAACCTGCTAAATTGAGTAGACTGCACCTGCAGGTGCCCCATTGGCTTAAGAGCACACACTCATACACAGACACTCACACACACACACACACACATGCATGCATATATGCGCAAACAAACAAACACATAAACGTGCACAAGGACATACAGACGTACACATACGCACAAATTATGACAAGTGCTGATATGCATGAATGCACAAGGACAAAGGACACACACACGTGCCCACCAATGGACATACACACAGACACACATACACAAACACTCATACAGTATACACCTGTGGGAAAATAAAGAGGAGCTCTGAAACGGTTGGTTGCACAAGGTCAAACCCTGCATGTGAGTATGCAAACCACACACGTACACACTCAAATACACAGATACACACACAAATTAGGCCATACAAATGCATACTGGCACTTGGATTTAGCCACAGGGGGTGAGGAGAGAGAGAAAACAGGAGCGAGCAATAATGAGAGAGAGGAAGAAGAAGATGAAGAGCAGAAAGAGTGAGATGAAGGAAAGAGGGAGGTAATTAGATGAGCAACGGAACAGGAAAAACAAAAAAGGCGAAGGGTGTGCTCCATTAGGAGTCATGGGGTTGGAAAAGGGTAGAAAAAGAGTCTTACCCTTAATTTGCACAGTCATTAACTTTTTGATTAACTGTTGGACTATTTGCCAAGTACTGTGGTTGCTCCATGGTTTATCTTTGCTATTAAAACGTATTATTATATGTTAAATCCAAATCATTTTTGCAGTGAGAACAACAAAACAATTAGATTTAAATAAAACAATTAGGAAGTGTAGGTTTAGATCAGTACAAATGGTTAAAGTAGGTTAGGATAAGAAAAACAAACATTGTTGTGACACACTGTAAAATAACTCAAAGATCACTTGGTTTACACGTCTCGAACACCAGTCTACCCATTAATTATAAAGATGGACGACACACCCCCACTTACCCCCGCTATGCTGAAGTGAGGTTAAAGTATCCGAGATACGTCTGCAGCCATCTTGCAAGGGTGATGTCATTGAGAGCCCGCATCTGCACAGTAGCGATATCCTGCCAAACACCCATCTGACCAATCATGAGCAGCTCCATTGAACGCGAGCACATGGATTGGCTGTCACAGCTGTCAATCATGGTGGAAAAGCCCCCTTTTGCATAATTTGATAACTCATTAAAACCGAACTTAACATTAAAACAAACAGTTGATCAAAAATCAGGATGATGAGAACTACCTTCAGTGACAGAAAACGTCTTTGGGAAAAATTTATTTGGTGTGTACTTTGAGTTTTTAGTTTGGCCTATGTCCATTCACTAACATGGAGGGGCGGGCTTTAGGACCTACACTGCAGTCAGACACCAGGGGGCGATCGAGAGTGAACAGCCTCACTTTGGGGGAGCTGTCATGTCGTCCATCTTTATATACAGTCTTTGAGTCTACTGGTGAAAAGTCCTGTTTGTTTGACACGTGCCACACCAACCCACCTTGTTGCGAGGACTTTCGCTCCTTTTACAACTTCCTAATTTACTTCCATCAGTGCATTGTTCACATTACCGCAACCTTCCTGATCACGCATATTATATACAATTTGTGGTGCATTACTTTTTGTAGGTATGGGTACAAACAGTGCATGAGAACAGCCTGAATGGACATGTTTATTTAACTCACAGTTAGAAATAAATTTTGTTGATTGATTTTACTTTGCTTCAAAAAAAGGTTTTCTCTTATCTTCATATGGTTCATGCCTAGTTTTTCAGATTTGTATTTTGAGTGATAGAGTGTCAGGAGCACGGAAACTTTGGTTTTATGGTTTACCCAACGCTTCATTTAACAGAGAGCCTAATTACAGGAGAAGATGCCAAACAGAATCAGCAATGCACACATGCAGTACATACACACGCATGTATGCAGAGCGTTTGATCACCACACACTTTCCCATTTCTCTCTTTCTTCTGATGTGCCTTGCAGATATTTGTATTTCCCAGTGTGGTTCATTCAAACAGAGAATCTGGGTGAGCCACTTTCCTCCATCAGTGTGTACAGTATATGTTTGAAGGCTGCAGTGGTTTGTTAGGTTGCTCAACAGAGAATAATGGTTGGCAAGAACAAGAGGCAGAGGAGAGGAGGGGATAGGAAGTGGAAAGGCGATGAGAGACCTTAATAATTCAGCTTCTGGCATAAATTTCTGAAACTGAAAGTATAGCTAATTACTTTTGAGATAAACTTCCAGTGAACTTTCCAGTGTTGTCAAATGTTTGCTGCAGAATAGGAGGTGTAGTGTGTCAAATGCAAATATTTGCTTACTTTATTTACAACAGGAGAGGTTCTTGATAATATAGAGATAAATATATTTTCAGAAATAGAAACTAACCTAGATTGACAAAAAAAAGTGTTCATTTATTTGAGTGCTGGCATCAGTATAAGTTCAAATTCTGGATGATATTTTTGGGAGGTTCACAGGTTTGAATTTAAATGAAGCAAAGCAGATTTTTTTATTGTCCTTGGAGTTAATTTAACATTAGATTAATGTTACACTGCAAAATTAGGTTTAAATAGCTTGAGTCAATTCAGTTTTGCTTGAGCTGAAAGTTCTCTCACACTAAGCAATATCAATGTCACATACTCTTAAAAATGTTTATAATGAAATTATTAGGCTAATCATGACATATGTTGCAACTCCACAAAGAACACAGTTTGAACTATTGATACTCTTGTCTGCACTGCATTCTGCTTGCAACAGTTTTTTTTTTTTAAGATAAACTATGCAGGATTTTCCTAAAAAAAAAAATGTATAGAAAAAATGTATAGACTCATCAGAAGTAAGCTCTCACTGTCATCACTTATGACCCTCTGGAAGTGTGTAATGGTATATTATTCTGCAGACTGCTCTCCGCCTGTATTTTTTCTTTTCTTTTTTTTTTGTGTGTTTTGGACATTTATGGGGGTATCACACCACACCACTCAAATGAAGTTCGGGCTATATGAAAAGGTAGCAACTATAAGCAGCAGATGTCTATAGCCCCTTAGCCCCTTTCACACTGCCTGTTCAAGGTGGGAATGTTATTATGCCACCTTGCCATTCTGTATCAAAGGTACAATCGCTGCATGGTGGGACAAAGTCTTGTCTTTAAAGAAGTATATTGCTAATATAAAGCGGGCCCTAATATAAAACTAGGCTGCTGATGCAATGGAGAGCCTTGTACTTTTAAAATTGATTCTACATGACCAGAGAATACAGAGAAAAAGGGTGCTTTTGCTCAAGAGGTAGAAAACCTACAACTACCAGAATGCCACACACCTGATGTAATGTGGAATGGTCCTTGTGAAACAATGGCAGCCTGTCGGATCTCGTATTACAGTTAAATTGTAAGTGAAAACATTTTTCTGAAAACATTTGAGGTGAGAAATATGCAGCTCACTAACACAATCTTGTTTTTTTATTCGATCAGCAGTCTACTTTTACCATTTGATCAGATTAAGTCTGAGTTTGAGAGACCAAGAAAAGTGGGTCTGTCTCTTGATTGGCTGTATACTCTTTGAGTATGTGGTGGCAGTGGCAGGGGTGGACGATAGGCAATACGAAAACGCAAAAGTACAGCCTGTATTTTGAGCAACAGCCCCAACAGCCAACAAATCTCCGCCAAATGATATAAATTGTGTAAATTGAACAAAAAAAGTTTGCCGCAGTTCATCTACACGTACTACACACATTGTTTTGACACAAAGCTGGTTGAAAATCTGTGAAGCATCCTTTTAAGCTGACAAGTGAGGAAGCAACAGCACTGAAACTGTGTCTGTCTAAAAAAGACAGCAAAAAGAAAGGATGGGAACAACACAGGACAGATGTGATGTTCTGATCATGAGTTATGTGTGCGGCCCACCACGGGAGTTTTAAAAAGCAGCCAGTGGCAGTCAGCAGCTAACTAAAAGAAGAAGAACAGTGTCCTAAAATGTCTAAAATGAGCTCCTTACCCACTGAGCAGATGGTGAGATCAGCTGCCATATAACAGACGATAAATGACTGTTTTTCCCATGTTATGCCAATGTTATTGTTTAAAAAAGCACTGCCGATGCGTATGTTATGTCACACTGAAAGAAGATGGTATTCTGTTAAATGCTATGCCTCTTTTGCCTTTGCAATGCCAGCATGCTATATACATTCACACACTGGAGTGGAGAAATGCTGCTCTGTGTAAAAATGTAAAAGTAGCATCAAGAAGGACGTTGCAGCAGCCATATAGTGTGATCTCTTAAATATACAAATATCCAAACACACTACCAAATGAGATGGGGTTGGCTTTTACTTTCACTACACTACACAACACTAACCAACAATATTATAGCACAGTATACCTTTAGAGGTTAGGAGATTTTTTTTATTGTTAAGTAACATGCAGTTCTTCCGTGAAGGTACCACAGTAATGACAGAGTAAAGACTCAATACTTGCAGTCTTAAACCTTCCTCCAGCAAGCATTACTGTGGCAACTTAGGTGTTCATGACTTCCTTTATTAAAATGATGTAAGAAGAATTTATCAAGATAAATCTATGTGATGTCTTCTTTATTAGAATGGAGTAATAATATCACACTGTAATACTAAAGGTACAAAAATATCAAAGCTCCAGTATCTTTACAGATTAGACCAGTTAAAAGTCCTCATCACACATTAATTTGGCCCAAATAATATGAATATTTAAGGATTGTGCAAAAGGGGCTGAAAATCAATTTTGTAGGTTTTATATATTTTGTTTTTATGATTTAGGTTTTGGTTTAGGGATATTCTAACTGTAATTCTGCCTGTGGCTGTGACTTAATTATATAAAGTGGACATGCATGGGTAAATGAGTGTTAATTATCCACATAATAAATTATCATTTCATAACAGCCAGATGTAATTTAATTACAATGCATTATTGAGAAAATTATAGTCATCCATGATTTTAAGAATTCATAAAATATTAATACTTTATAGTTCAATTTTTATCTTATTTTTCATACTGTACTAGCATTAACAACACTCCTAATAAATCCTCTAACTATAAATCATGATCTTCAAGGTGGTCTCACATTCGTTCCAGCCTGACTTAATGTAGCTCCTCCCTAGTCCTCCAACCACAGAAACCACTTAAAAGATCCAGTGTGAAGAATTCAGGGGCATCTATTGGCATAAATGGAATATGATTTTCATAACTAGGCCTTTGTTTTAGGTTATAATTACCTGAAAAGAATAATAATGGTGTTTTCACTACCTTAATGAGCCTATTATATCGTCATATGGAGCAGGTCCTCAGGAGTCTGCCATGATTTGGTTTCAGAATGGTTTTGCATTTTTGCGTTGGCCATCATAGTTCTCCTGCGTGCTTGGCATACAGCAGCCTCACCACTAGATGCCATTAAATCCTACACACTAGACCGTTTATATTACATGTCACATTCACTTACACACACACAGACACACACACACACACGCGCACACACACACACACACACACACACTGCTGGCCGTGGCTACCATACAATGTGTCACTTGCTACTCAGTTTAAGTGGTTTACACGTACTCACATTTGAGATTCAGTATCTTGCTGATGAAAGAGCTAGGGATCGAGCCACCGATCTTCTGATAAGTGGACGACCAGCTCTAGAGCGTCTAAGAGAGTCTTATCCACACACAACCCATGGATAAGACTCTGGGCTGCTGTAACACTTGAATTCCCTCCCCCAGCGATCAATACAAGTATTATTTTATGTGACAAAGGCTCCCAATTCAAGTACAGTAGGCCCTACAGCTAAAATGGAGTCTTAACAGTGCAGTGGGGTGCAGCGGAGCTCAGGCGATACAATCAGTCCCACTGGCTGAAACAGTCGGTGCAAACAGTGAGAGAGCGCCACAGAAAGGCAGGAATCCTGAATCAGTGGAGGTTGTCACCCAAAATTACAGCTATTTTAGAGTTTAGGGTTCATGTCAGCTCATGGAATTGTTGATTTCCGCTGAATTGACTCAGACTTTCACAACTAAAAGACTGTGAAGGAAGAAAGGAGGGGATTATTGACTAACAGGCGGAGGATACAAGTGTGATGACAGTAATACTGTGCCAAGAATGACACTGCAAAGAATGGAGCAAAATGAGGTTTTGAGGTTCTATAAGACAACCAGTTTTGTTTGTTCATGTCTTTGTATGACGTGAATTATATTTGTTATTGATCTTTTCATTTCTCAGGGATCAACTGAATACATATTTTTTTTGTGTCCACCAAACTGATATACTTGTGGAGTCATGTGGAAAACTAGAGGCCCACACGTGCCAGTTATATTTGACATGCTTTTATGGTTATAGTGCATAATCTTTTTATGGGAATCAGCTTTCAGATCACTGAATTGTGAAGTGTGACAATATGCATCAACATTTTTGACGTTACTGAATTTTTCCACATGCACTGACCTTTCCTCACTGCCAAACAGCCTATACAGCTTGACAATCTTAAAATCTGCCATCTTTAAGACTGAGATAGATGGGTGATAAGTCGGCAGCAAGTCTGACACAATATGCTCGCATCGGTGACGTCAGGTGTGAAGGTCTATAGGCTGAGGCAGCCCTCAGATTTATTTTTTAAGTGGGAGCACCTAACACACCTAATCCTTATACGGTAATGGTCTTTTTCTTTTGAACAAACAGTCCTTGTCAGTGTCACAGTGACATAGCAGCAATGCAATTGAATAAATCATGTTTATTTTTTGCCTCCTTAAATGTCTATTTATGTCTTATTAAATGTCTCTCTCATGGTGATGGGCTGTGATCTTTACATCTGTCAAGTGTTATTTCCACACGTCTTTACCACAAATAAAAACAATAAATAACTTAAAACAGACACCAACTGACACCTACACCTCTATGTGCACGCCATACAATTTATAGCCAGCAGTCCTTGAATATTACACTGCATTTATGCTCAAGCTATAGATCTAGTCCTATGAGGCAGACAAAAGAAAAAGGAAGCAGACAGGAGGAAAGAAGAGAAGATGAGATGAATGAATGAAGGACAGAAGAGTACTTGAAAAAGCCAAGTACAGTAGAGGACATGAAATGACAGAAGTAGAGAAAGCAAGAAGAAAGAAGAGTGGTGAAGACAGAAAAGGATCAAAAGACAGAGAGAAAGACAACAAGAGCAAGAGGGACACTGGGGGTGGACATGGGGAATAGATAGCCAGGGGCCTAGAGAGAGAGAGACACAGAGACACAGAGACAGGGGGAGAGAGAGGAGACAGTTGGCAACATTTTGACAAAACAACGGCCAGAAGCGCACTACTGCTGAACAAAAATCGAGCTGCCGCCAGAGGGGTGGCTGGGTGAGGAGGAAAGAGAGACAACAGAGAGAGCGAGCAGACAGAGGCATATTGATGTGTATGTGTGAGACACCAGAGGGACTGTGTGTTGGGAATGTGTTGGCAGGGCGGCACACTTTCCAGAGGACGGGCAGAACATAACCGTAAGCAAAACTACTATCCAAGTTCAGCAAAAGGGCAAGAAAAGAGGAGGAAACAGAGGAGCACAACATGGACACAAAGTGACATTTTCAGACATCTTAATAAAATTTATATGTAAGATGGTGGTGAAGGAAGGAACAAAAAATGCTATGATGCATTTTGCAAGATAAGAACAACATTAGCATTTACTTGGAGCCATATTTTTGTCCCTATGACAAAGATAAGTACAATATTTCACTCTCATTTTAGCTCTGTTTTGGTTGCCACCAACTCTTGAGGGCAATATTTAGCTGTTTTTGTTTAAATACTTTACTATTTACACCACGCCTGTCTACCAAAACAAAGAAGCTCAGATTACAAACACACGGCAAACTCCAAAGCTGAAAAATGAAACCAGTGCAAAAGTGTCAAAAGCTGTAGTTCATTGAATGGCCTCTTGAGGCTGACTCCAAAACAGACCCAATCCCCATAGACCCCTCATGTTAGAGTGCCCCACTTAAATATTTAAGGGCTATGATTACAACACACACAGGGAGAGAGTTACTCATTTTACTCTGGATGCCATTGTTCCACTACTTCTTTACATGGCAAACTTGCTTATGTATTGATGTTTTGGAAATATACGGCACCTCTGGCATTGTGAGATAAGGCATTTGGCCTAAGATTTGCACTCTCTTAGTGCCTTATAGTCTGTGGGATCCTTAAAATGAGTGACCCCTTCCATATCAGAAATAGTCATTTATTTCTATTGCTACTATAAAAGTTTGATTATCGCAGTTTTTTTTTGCTTTCAAAAACCACAATACGTCCCACCAGCTGTTTCAGATGAGTGAGAAAATAAAAAAACAATTTGAAAATATTTATGCTAAAAGGGAATGCATTTCATTCAATTATGTAGATATCACATGCTAACACATATTATGCAAATACTTTTGATATATACCATGTTGTATGAAAACCAAGCATTGACAGCCAAGTCAACATTTGCTGGGAGCCTTGTGTGCCTATTAATGCACACACTCTTCCTGCTGCGTTTGGCTACTCCAACAGTCAATTTGCAGTGAGGAACTCTAGTTTAGTAAGTATATGTGAGAAACTAAACTGACAGGAAAAAAAGATGTAACAGCTCAGTATTACAGAGACAACGACAGGAACGCTGCGATGATGGAGTTGCAAAACTGAACCCATGTCATACTCCCTTTGCCTCAAGAAAAGTCCAGCATTTGGAGGTGCACAACACTTTTGGAAATTCATGACTATTTTCAGGGTGTGCAGCTCTCTGTACATTATTATGTGGTGTGATATAGTTCGTGTTTTAGCAGTAAAGGAGAGAATGTTGGCCTAGAAATGTGACGGTGCCGTAACTGTGACTAAGCCGTAGAGACAGTCACTAATCAATCCACTAACTGATAAATGTTTGTGCTGCATAAATTAGATCATTATGACTGTCAAGTGAATTGCCAGTAGAGATATGGACTTATATGTGGTTAGGGTTAATCTAACTGTGGCAGAGCTCAAAGGGATTTTTTCCCAGGTGCTGCAATTATACCCGGCAGCCCTGCAGACTAATGTCATAAACTGATGACCTCACAACTCATCATTTATCAAGATCGATTTCTTATCAAGCTTGTTGCATGGAGGCAAAACTAATCGCACAAACTGCTCATTCAAAGACAGTATATAAAGGTTCCTGCAGGATGAATGAGAATACACAGTCTGTGCACACCTTCAAGAGCATCACTTGTTTCAGAGAGCCACGGCTTGGCGGAAATACATAAAAGTGTGTTCTGTCGATGGGCCTCGCAGCAAACAGTGCATCAAAGCTGCATGTCTGTCTGTTTTGTTTAAGCCTATATGGCTGTCTTCTTTTGTCTGTTTGTCTGCTTAACTGGCTCCTGGGTGGGAAAAAGAGTTTAAATATTGATGCATCAGGAGTTTTATAATATAATGAAGAATCCATGCCAGAGCCTCAAGTTTAATAGCAGCACATTGACATTGAGGGAAATACCCTGTGTAGCAATACATGCCTACACTTTGGTTAAATAAAGCTTCCCTTCCTCAGGTAGTCAGGCAATAATAAAATGTTTAATTTGAAACTCTGTCATGCATTCTTCATAATTGATGGATCATAGCGTGATTCAGGGAACACGCAACTCTAACATTTCAGGATTCAGTGAAGCTGTTTCTCCAAGACCTTTAAAGCCTTTGCCATTGAGGAAACAAAAAGATAGCCGTGGCTGAAGGCATTATGTTTCAGGTTGTCCCTCCATTTGTCCACCCAAATGCCCCATTCATATGAACACAGTATCTCAGAATGCCTATAGGGAATTTCTTAAGATTTGGCACAAACGTCCACATGGACTTGATATGGAAATGGTTAGATTTTGGTGGTGATAGGTGAATGGTCAAGGCAGACCTCACAAAACATGTTTTTTGGCTTTAACTCCAAAATCCATTCACTAATTATGACAACATTTCACACGAATATATAATAGCACAGAATAATGAGGTGATGACATTTTATATCTAAATGGTCAAAGGGCAACTTCACTGTGAAATCATAATGTTCTGCAAAAACCCTATTTTTCTGGCTATAAGTTAATGTCATAACTCAGGAACAGAGGAGTACTAATAGATACTAATACTGGGTGATCACCTTATACTGTACTGTTTGCAGGGACATATAATCGCAAGGTGGTAATTCTAGTTCCTTAAAACTCCTAATTATCGACATCACTATCACTGACATTTTACTGAGAGTATAATATTTCTTTCTGTTCTTCCGGGGGGGGGGGGGTCACATCTTTTAGAGATCAAATTACTTGTTTTGAAAAATAGTCATATTACACCAACAAAATTCCTTTCTTACTTCTTCTTTACCCTTGCTATCTCATGTGCCCCTTGCTCCTCTCTCTTTTCATATACCTACTCTCCTCTCCATGTTGTCTATAATCTCTGTTGATATTCATCAGATGAAATGAGGTGGAGAGACAACACTCCATTAATATCCTGTGCTCCCCTGAACATCTGCAGCGACACGTCAAAACATTAGCAGTGACAGATGAGTGTGCTGATCTGCAGCAAGACTGACGCACATCTTACTTCTCTCTCAGTATTCTCCACTGAACACCAACCACTTCGCAGACAAACAGAAGAACAGCCGGCGAACAAACACCTAAACAAGAAAATATATACAAACAGATTGTTCATTACCAACCCTGAGAGGATTTGGAGGATACGTATGTGCGTGGCATTCACTCTCAGGTGTATGTTTGTTACCAATCACATTGCAAAGACAGAGACAAAAACTTACAGAGACAGAACTATTCAGAGCCAGAGAGGAGAGGAAAACATACTGAGGTAAAATGTGTTGTCAGCCTCATCAGATTAAAAATCTGTTAGTTTGTCACTTGAGGGAACATTGTTATCTTCGAAGCTGAGTGTAAAATAAGTGTTCAGTGTGATGAATCCCAAGCAGGAACATCTAATTATCTGACCAGTGACTTCATCAGCAAAACAAAAAATGTTTGACTGGGAGGTTGATTTTGATGGAGCATCGCTGTTGTCATCATCAGTGATGAGGCATAAAGAACTGCTGTCTCTGATGAATACTGCAGCAGAAATATTGAGACATGAAGCAAAGTGGAAACACAGCAGTCTTTTTTTTATTATTTACATCTAATAATTACATCTAAAACTGGAAAACCTTCTGAATTAAAGTGTGGTGTCTCATGCAGTGTTAAAAGAAAACTAGGATGATAAATGGGAAAACACGTTCTCATTCCCAACTCGTCAGATATGGCAGCTTGGTCAGTGGCCCTAAACTTAGGGTGTTATTTACATTGGTCATGATTGTTTCATACCGTGCTTGAGCACAATTGCTCTCCCCTCCCCTCTACCCCACCAGTCAGTTTTCACATCATTCTGTGAGTACACTTGCGTATGATCAAGTGTAGCAAACAGACAATGGAGTCCTGCTTCACAATCTACCATGCAGCTCGGGGGATAAAATAAACCCATGCTGCGCGGATACGAAGGTTTTGGAAGCAACAGGAGGTGTTGAGGATGCCTTTACAACTCTACTTGGTGACTACAACTTATGGTTGTGAGAAACAGACCAGTTATTGACTAGAATAATCTCTTTGGATTTCCACAGTGGATTTAAAAAACAAAAAAAGGGTGGACAAGCACACTAGTGACAGAAGTTATGTTATTAAAACGGCAGTGACAGCGGCACACACACAAAAGAGAAAGTTTGCTTTCTCACCTCCTGCGGAACATACGCGAGCACACACGAATCGTGTCCAAGATCACAATGTCAAGCTGACTCGAGCATGATCTTTTTGAGTGGGGTACACTTGTGTTTGCACTAATTAAATGAACTGGACTTCAGGCCCAGGTCCCTATTGTTAAACCACCCATAGACCATGGCGCTCTAGGTACCCTTCTAGTATCAGTTTTTATGTGTCAGTTAGTCCTCACCGGTCTATCCAGACCTTAGCTTCTCTTGTTATTTACAACATTGTATTCCATGTCTGACTGTCCTGGAAGAGGAATCCCTACTTTGCTGCTTTTCCTGAGGTTTCTACCATTTTTCCCATGATAAAGGGTTTTCGGGGGAGTTTTTCCTTTCTTGGCTTGACTAGCATCGAAAATCCATCTCCAGACCCACACAGGTTTGAGTCCATGTCTTAATAAGGTAAATTGGATCCGGTTTGTGTCAGAATCAGGAATACATTTCTTAATTATTTGGGTTCAGGTCCATAATTTTGGACCCATGATGACCTCTAATGTAACATGCTACAATGTCTTTTCAAAATAAAACTTCTGTGTTTATAGGATGTTACATTTAACAAAAAAAAGTTTAGGCAACAAAATTAATTGTTAGCTTTAGAGAAAACACTGCGGTTTGGATTAGAAAAGGTAAGTTTGTTACATAACTTAACTTTTGGTGTCACATGGGTCATAATCAGCAGTGTCCTGGATGAAAGTGTCCTGGTTGAGTTTTAAGTTCGATTGGACCAGATATTGATTAACAAATCTCGCTTAAAAGAAAAAGAAATTCCTTTTTAACATAGCATGGAATAATTTCAAGTTTTCTTTCTTTTTCTTTTAACCGTACGACCTCAGAGGAAAGATTTGTAAAACAAAATAACCACCAGGAGTCTCGTGAAGCGAGATAAATGAGTTAGTGAGCTAACTTTAGGCTTAAGCCCAGCATCGACAGCCTTCTGATGCCAGCTCTTTTTTAAGGAGGTACATCACCATGGTAACTGCACTGGTTATAAACATCTTTCAGTACATAAAAAAGCCTTCCTTAATCTTACCAGTCAACTGGGGAAAAATGGCATTGCACACTACTCCTCGAAAACGATGGTGATTCGTTTGCATAAATAGTTTTTTTATCTCACACTGATGAGATACACTGTAGTTTCTATGACAAGTGTCTTACCACGTCCTAATATTGGGACAGCAGTTTTTTGCACCACCATCACTTTTCTTTTGGGAATTGTCTGAGTCTTGGTAACAGAAGCACACTTTCCTGTTGCTATTTTGCTATTTTATTTTTTTCTTGTGCTGTGCAGCATATTGATCATCAAAGATTGTTACAGATTTTGTTTCTTAGTCATGTTGAACGTCCAAGCACCACGTTTACATAACCTCACAATTACTCATGGCCTAGTTTACTGAAATGTTTGATATTAGTTGCAAATCCACTGCATATTTTGTGAGATTCTTTGTTCAAATTCTAGTTTTCCATTGCAGTGACATTGTTGCAGTGACATTGTTTTCTAAGATATCATTAGTGTCCTTTGCTGCTTTGCCTGTGACCTTGTTACATGAGGAAACTTGCTGTTTGTTTGAGGTTTTTTTTTATAGAAATATGCACAGATATCCTCCAAATTCAAACATCTATATTGTCACTGTGGAAGCAAAACACCTTCTTTTTAATAATCTCAGTAATAATCAATGACAGAATATGAATTCAACCACGTTTTTACTGTGTGCTCCAAATGTGTACCCAAGATTCACAACAGCATGCTTATGTTTATTTAAGACATCTTTTCTGCATCATGTTATGAGAGATAGCAATGCCACCAAAGAATTGAACACAACATGAAAAGGAAAGGTTTAAAAGAGCCGTTCACCAGTTTAGCATCAAACTAGTACAACTTTGTCAGACTCACGATGAACAGGAAAAAGGTATCAAAACAGATAACCAGAGACATTACCAACAACGTAGCTCAGCCCCCAACAAGGGAAGACATCCTCAAGGTCAGGACTCAACAAAGGGACATCACTGAACAACAGTTTACCAATATAAACTCTGAAAAACTTTGGTACACACGCTTGACACAGCCAAGCAAACATCACAGTTCCAAACCCACGATTTTTCCAATCAGTGCAACACTTCCAGCACAGAAGATACTGAACAACTCAACACACATCCTGAACCCTGATTTTTTTTAACAATAACTCAGACACCAGAACGCTGCAAACTGACAATTTACTGTTTGAAACAGATCAATTCTATGTGGAATATGTTTGGTTTTATTCGTTTTAACTTCCCTGATCTATGTGTCTATGTTGTATGATGCAGCAGTTTTGAGTTCAAAACAAATTTCTCTGTGAGACAATAAAGTATACCTTACCGTATTTTACCCTACAGAGTTGGAACAACAACTCTGAAAGTCTCTGAATCGTTTTTGGTTTAAGAGTTGCCAAGTTGGCCTAAAATATTCAGAGACCTGTTGCTTGCATTGTAATTTGTTTTATGGTATTAAGTTGTAATTGCTAGCTGCTGTCCAAGTACAGTGACCTAGATTAATTAGAGAGGTTATTTATTAGCATTAGTCAGGTAAAGCAGTGTTTTGATAATTTTAGGGTATGTACTGGTGCAGCAATAAATTTAGGTTTGATCCACTAATCAAACCTAAATATGTATATTATTTTGTATGTTCATTTTCATTATTTCCTAATGTGAATTTGTTTTCAGAGAGTTGGGTCGGTTTTCAAAGATTACTTTTTCAGTCTTTTTCATGTTAGTCTCTGTCTCTCTCTCTATTTATCGTTAGTAAGCCAATCATGTCATTGTGGATATGAGTAAGCTGAAAGAGAAGGGAAGAAGAGCTTTCTACGCCATCAAAACAAAAATTCCTTTTGACATCCCCATTAAGACCTGTCTCAAAATCCTTAATACAGTAATAGACCCAATAATATCATACAGCAGTGAAGTGCGGGGTCCACTTACCAGCCATGAACTCCCAAAATGGAAAAACACCCACTAGAAGCCCTGCATGCAGAATTATGTAAAAACATACTCGGAGTTCACAGACACACAACCAATAATGCATGCAGAGAACTTGGTCAGTTCCCTCTTATAATTAAAATTCAAAAGCGAATAATCAAATTTTACGATCATCTGCTATCTAGTGACCCCCACTCTTAACATCACAAGGCCCTTCAGTGCCAGGAGCTGAACAAAGACAAGAGTCCCTCTACCAACTGATCCTGAAACTCTGCCCAAACACACCAAAGCTTCAATACAGACACTTAACACTCCCGCCCAACAAAATCATTTCAAAACAAAAAGAAAATTATATCAGATATTGGCATGAAATCACTAAATCACAAAGTAAATTAGAATTTTATTTGACCCTAAACAGAGAATACGTGCTGGCAGAATACCTGACCGCCATGACAGATATAAAACAAAGAAAAACGTTGACAATGTACAGAATGAGTGGACACAGCCTGGCCACAGAAACATGCCACCACATACAGAATAGACTCAGGGAGGCCAGACTGTGTTCACTCTGTCATTAAAGAGAAATCGAGACTGAATCTCACCTCCTGCTGTACTGTGACGAATACAACAATTTAAGGGAACATTTCTTCGAAAAAATGAATGACATATACCCTGGGTTTATCCATTTACCAAATATTTAAAAACTGCCTTATATGTGAGGGGAGAGAAGTCAGTGTGCAGTTTTAGCTACATGATATGTTTAATATTGTCATAAATGAAGAGAAACAAGCTCTACACTAAATGTTTCTATGCAACTAAAACAGAATGTATATAATATGTGTCTAAAATATATTTCTGTAATGTATGTAATAATTTAATAATCTGTTATTGTGCTTTGACAACAATGTGAATAACCCTGTCTAAAGGCGGTGTTTGGTTTGTCTGTTTTGGACTACTGTAACACAAAACAGTGGACTCAGTTGAAGAGGAACTGCTGCCTGTGTAGATATAAACAGCTTATTCTAAGGTAATGAAAACAAAACAGATTCATCAGGACTTTTTAACTGAGCTGTTGTTGGAAATATGAATTTCTCTTTTGGGATTAATGAAGTATCTATCCATCCATCCATCCATCCATCCATCCATTATTTTCAGGTGATTATAAACCAATGAAAAGCTAGCTTTCTCTGGCAACAGATGGCCAAGATGTAGTGATAATTTACATTACGAAGTACACTACACTATGTCAGAACTAATCTGAATTCACCAATGGGACTGAGTGAGTTTCACAACATCACGCTACCTTATTTCCCAAACCTCACAACATGGTTGGTTTAACAACTGCACGCTTGTATAGCTCATAGCCCCCGGTGTATATGTTAGCATGTCATTCTGTGGTTGCTCTGTCAACATGTATTTAAATGTACAACTGCGGAGGTGGGAGACAGAATCAGGGCAACAGGTTGCCTTCTGCAACTGCACATTTGTTCCCAGTGCGACCAGTCTTACAAATAAATTACCTGCTTCACCTAATTAGATGCAACACACACACAAAAAAACCTTTGTGTGTCCAGAGCATCACATCCACACACATAGTAATAGCCTAATGAACACCTAATTAGCACCCAACCCAAAAAACTTTCCATCTATTGTTCCCCCTAACAAGTTGTCAGACTTAACATTAGGTAGCCAACTCATTCGAAGTGTAATTATTCTACCTTTTTTTTTCTTGCCGGAAAAAAAACCTTTCATGTCGATTCAAAGCATATTTCAGATTCTGATGTGTGAAATATTGTTGCATTTGGTCCCAGGCTTCAGAAACAGCATTCTCATGTGTAAACACAGGGTCGACAAGTGTATGTCAACATTTGCATAATATTTGGTGTTTGTAAATGGTTTGTGTTTATCTTATCCCAGTGTATGGTATAGCTTTTGGAGAATTAAATAAAACCTTTGTATTTTTTGAATGTTCTTTTAATTTACTACAAGATGTCATGGTATAAAAGCACCCTGCAAGGTCTTTCTGTCTCGCCAAGAACAATTTTTTTTCCCAGCAATTCTGACTGAAGAATTCAATTGTTTTCGCTCGGTAGTCAGGACAGCAGCTCTCTGTCTTTAGTTGGAGCTTGAAAACTCATCTCAGAGCTACAGCAAACCTCAACTCCCCTCTGAATCGTAACCCTGCTCCTACAATGATTTTATCTGAACAAAAAATATCCCCTCTACCTCACTATTCAGCCATTTTTGTAGTGGAGGCTATTTTATAGTATTTCCCCTACCACATTAAAGGTCACAGTAGTATTGTCTGGTCACTGTGACTCATGTAATCTCTCCAATGTTCTCTTTTCTTTTTTTTTCTTTTGGCCACCTAAAAATGTAACAATATTTTACTGTTGTCATCACTGTAAGTTGCTGCTCCAATATGCCTTTTTTTAAACTGTTACTGCATCTGTTAATACAAAAACATTATATCAATTATAGTTTCTTTTCTTTAGTAATGAATACTCACATTTTTTACACTGTATATAAAAAAACAATAATTATAATAAATCACATTTATTTGACATCATAAACAGTCCAGTATTTGGTGAAATTATTTTCGGCCTATCTCAATAAACCAACTAACAAATAAAAATAGTTAATAAAATGGAATAAGAGCAAAATTAAGCAGAGAAGTTGGTTTCAGGTGATTTTAACAATATCACCTACACATATGCAATGTATGACGGATGGCTTAATTATAATTATGAGTTATAATTATGAGTTATAAATAAATGATAGATTATTGTAGTGAATTATAGATGGTGAAAGTCACTGGTTCAGGAACTTTATGGCCTATGGCCATGGCCTATAATGCATGCATCTTATACATTCTGAACAGACAGTTTTAACCAATGCATATGAACATCTGCAATAAGAATGAATGAATATTCATGATTATGAATCAGCAATTTTTAAATATATGTACCAACATTAGTTCTTGGGGTCTTTAAAGGACAAGAAAGAAACTTTGTTTTTTTTTTTTTTTGCTTCCTGCAAACGGTTACTTGGTGCCATGTCCTCATAAACTTATCTTAAAGCACAGAATAAAGCATCTTAAGGACACTGTTTATTGTTTCTGTCTTCAAGCTATTGCAGTCAGAATAACCAGGAGAGAGTTTTAGCAGTACTGAACCCAGCACACTTGGCGCCCTAGGCAAGCTTCCCCTGTCAAACAAAACTATGTCGCCTATAGGAAGATTTGCCACTGTGCTTTAGAGCTGTTTTCACCACAAAACCTTCACCAACCATTTAGACAAGAAGCGGAACCAAACTTTCTTGCTTTCTCAGCAAATTAAAAGCATATTAAACTGCACTAACACAAGCACAAATATCTATAAATTATCCAGTGACCCTGCATAGTACTGTAATACTGAATGTCATTTTTATATCTAAGTAGAGTCTTGGAAGTGTAAAAATATAAAAATGCACCACCCTGCAGATGTGCCAAATCATAGCCTGCAGTTCTTGGCATGATTTCTATTGGCTGTTCCCCATCTAAAATCTACAGGCAATGGGTCTTTGCCATCAAGGCTAAGTCAGAATTATCTTACAAATTACTCTTTAAAAGTAGTCTTATAGATTTTATATTGCCTTTATGGACCTACAGTACCTTGCATTTTATTTTCTTACATAGTTTGTGTAATGGGCGTGAGGAGGACCCAAATGCAGAACAGTACGCTTCACTGGCGCTTGGTAATAACTTTTATTAATACCAACACAAATGGCAGACTGGACACAGAATGAAAGTTCGTTCTTCGAGCTGTGAGCCCAAACAATGTCTCTGGAGATCACCAGTAACGAAGACACGAAGCTCGTACCCGCTGTAGCCGGTGGCGAGGAAACCCCGTAGCTCCGTGAGCCGACAACACGTGTGAGAGCGATGTCGGGGATCGAACGGAGGGGTGGTCGAGGGCAGGCAGGGGTTAGGTTACCGGGAGGTCCGTCCACGGAAACAGCAGCACCAGCAGGGATCAGGCGGAAGAATCGTCGAGACTGAGCAGAGAGGTCTTTACCGGGGAATCCGTCAGATTTCAGGAACGCCGAAACCGAGTTCGTGGTCGGGGACAGAAGGCAGGTCGGATCACAGGGAGGCAGGCGAGAAGAGAGGGTCAGGGACAGGCAGAGTCGGCAACGGAGAATCTGGACGGAGAGTGCTGGAAAGACGTGCATGCTGCAGAGGACGATCTGGCAATGAGTGTGTGAACAGGAGTGTCTTAAATACCGGGTTGATTGGTGATGAGCTGCAGCTGTGGAGAGCAGGCTGCAGCAGTGGGCGTGGCTAGGAGGTAGAGCAGATCAGAGGAAGGTGAATGGAAATTTACTGGCAGTGAGGGGGAGGAAGATGCAGGAACCATGACAGAACCCCCCCCTCAAGGGACGGCCCATGACGTCCCAAACCAAGGACACCAAACCCGGGAGGGCGGAGGGGGCCAGGAGGAGGGCTAGAACTCCTCGGACCCCATGGAAACATCGTCGCCGTCAGCGTCGTCGTCGTCGTCGGCGTCATCCGAGGACGGAGCAACCCTCATCGGTGAGTCGGAACCCCTCGTGCAGGACCCCAAACCAGATGGACCGGGAACTGGAGAAGGAGGAGGAGAAGAGACAGAAGACCCACCTCCAGGAGCGGCACGGGAGGGCTGATCAGGATGGCGACGGTGGAAGTCCTCAATCAGCTGGTCGTCCAGGATCTGCCGAGCCGGGACCCAGGACCGCTCCTCCGGGCCGTATCCCTCCCAATCCACCAGGTATTGCAGGCCACGTCCCCGGCGACGAGAGCGAAGAAGGCGCCGAACAGTGTATGCCGGGGCGCCATCGATGAGACGAGGAGGAGGAGGAGGCCGGACGGCGGGCTGCAGAGCGCTCTCCCTGACAGGCTTGAGCTTGGAGACGTGGAAGGTCGGGTGAATGCGCATGGAGCGGGGCAGCTTGAGACGGACTGCGACCTCATTAATCACCTTCTCGACCGGGAAGGGACCAACAAACTTGGGAGCCAGCTTCCGGGACTCCACCCTCAGGGGAAGGTCTTTGGTGGAGAGCCACACTTTCTGTCCCACCTGATATGGAGGTGCCTGGGAGCGGCGACGGTTGGCAGAAGAGGAGTAGCAGGCGGCGGTTTTCAGGAGTGCAGACCGGGCTTGGGACCAGGTTCGGCGACAGCGGCGGATGAAGTTCTCCACTGACGGGTAAGCAGTCTCAATTTCTTGGGCTGGGAACAGGGGGGGCTGGAAGCCATAAGCACACTGGAAAGGTGTGAGTCCGGTGGCCGAACTGACCAACGAGTTGTGGGCATATTCTACCCATAGGAGCTGGGAGGACCAGGAGGTGGGTTGGCTGGATGACATGCAGCGAAGAGAGGTCTCCATCTGCTGGTTCATCCGCTCCGTCTGGCCGTTGGATTGGGGGTGATACCCCGATGACAGGCTGGTGGATGCTCCCAGCAGGCGGCAGAACTCTTTCCAGAACGCAGACGTAAACTGGGGCCCTCGATCCGACACCACGTCAGTAGGCAGGCCGTGCAGACGAAAAACGTGGACCAGCATCAGTTCCGCGGTCTCTTTGGCGGAGGGGAGCTTGGGCAGAGCGATGAAGTGGGCCATCTTACTAAACCGGTCCACCACCGTCAGGATGGCAGTGTTACCATCTGACAGTGGCAGACCGGTGACGAAGTCCAAGGCGAGATGGGACCAGGGACGATGAGGGACTGGGAGAGGTTTCAGGAGACCCGCAGGGGCTTGGCGGGGCGTCTTACTCTGGCTGCAGATCGGGCAGGCCTTTACAAAGTCTTTGGTGTCTTGATCCAGGGTCGCCCACCAAAAGCGTCGCTGCAGGACCTCCCTAGTCCGAGCAGCTCCAGGGTGACAGGTCAGACGAGATGAGTGGGCCCACTGCAGAACCTCAGACCTGAACTCTTGTGGCACGAAGAGTCGGTTCTGCGGACAGGAACTGGGACCCGGCTGTTCCTCCAGCGCTGTCATGATCCGTTCCTCCAACTCCCAGGTGAGAGCGGCCAGGAGACGGGAAGCAGGGAGAATGCTGTCGGAACGAGAAGCCTCCTCATCCTCCCCTACCAGGAACTGTCGGGACAGCGCATCCGGCTTAATGTTCCGGGAACCAGGCCTGTAGGAGAGCGTAAAGAGGAACCGGGCAAAAAACAGAGCCCACCGGGCCTGGCGGGAATTCAGTCTTTTGGCTGACTTGATGTATTCAAGGTTCTTATGGTCAGTCCAAACCAAGAACGGAACCTGGGTACCCTCCAGCCAGTGACGCCATTCCTCCAACGCCAACTTCACCGCTAGCAACTCCCGATTCCCGATGTCGTAGTTCCGCTCGGCCGGGGACAGGCGTCTTGAGAAGAAGGCACAGGGGTGCAACTTCCCGTCGTCAGCCGAGCGTTGGGATAGGACGGCCCCCACCCCAACGTCAGAGGCGTCGACCTCCACCACAAATTGTCTTTCGGGGTCAGGGATGAGGAGGATAGGTGCCGAGCTGAAGCGTTTTTTCAGGTGTAGGAAGGCCTCGTTGGCGGCCGGGGACCAGTGAAACGGGATCTTAGGAGAGGTGAGTGCAGAGAGGGGGGCTGCCACAGTGCTGTAGCCCCGGATGAATCTTCGGTAGAAGTTCGCAAAGCCCAGGAAGCGCTGGAGTTGTTTACGGGAGTCAGGAACCGGCCAGGCGGAGACGGCAGAGACTTTGGCGGGGTCCATCTCCATCCGGTTGTGCCCAATGATGTAACCCAGGAAGGAGACGGAGGCGACGTGGAATTCACACTTCTCCGCCTTGACGAACAATGAATTCTGTAACAGGCGTTGCAAGACAGTCTGTACATGATGAACATGCTCTTGTCGGGACTGGGAAAAAATCAAAATGTCATCCAGGTAGACAAAAACAAACTTGTTCAGATAGTCTCTCAGTACGTCGTTGATCAGAGCCTGAAAAACTGCAGGAGCATTGGTAAGTCCAAACGGCATCACCAGGTATTCGTAATGCCCGTTAGGTGTGTTGAACGCCGTCTTCCACTCGTCTCCCTCTCTGATCCGAACCAGATGATATGCATTGCGGAGGTCCAACTTAGTAAAAATGGTGGCACCTTGTAACAGTTCAAAAGCGGAGGAAATGAGAGGGAGAGGATAACGGTTTTTCACCGTAATGTCATTCAGGCCCCGGTAGTCGATGCAGGGGCGAAGAGAGCCATCCTTCTTCCCCACGAAGAAGAAGCCTGCCCCGGCCGGAGACGAGGAAGGCCGGATGATGCCAGAAGCCAGAGAGTCACTGATGTAGGTCTCCATGGCCTCCCTCTCTGGCCCCGAGAGGGAGTAGAGACGCCCCTTGGGTGGAGTGGAACCCGGAAGGAGGTCGATGGCACAGTCATAGGCTCGGTGAGGAGGAAGAGAAGTAGCCCGTGCCTTATTGAATACCTCCTTGTAGTCGTGGTATTCTGGCGGCACCATGGAAACATCCGGAGGGGAACCGGAACCGGGGGATGGAGCGGGTTCGCTCGGTCGTTTGAGGCAGATACGTTGGCACGACGAACTCCAGTTCAGGATCGAGCCCGTGGACCAGTCTATGTGAGGGTTATGTCGGCGAAGCCAGGGATATCCCAGGATCAGGGGCAGGTTAGGGGACCTCAAAACGTGAAACTGGATTGTCTCGTGATGCTCCCCCGCTAATTGCATAGCGATGGGAGTAGTTTGATGAGTGACGGTCCCCAACAGATGACCATCCAGGGCGCTGGCAGGTACAGGACGAGGAAGGGGAACCTGTTGCACCCCTAACTGACGAGCGAGCTCCTCGTCAATCAGGTTAACATCGGCCCCAGAGTCAATAAATGTGGCGAGGGTGTAGAATCCCTCCTTGAGCTGGAGCTGGGCATGGAACAGAGGACGTGGATCGGAGGCCGAGTTCCGGGATCGGCTCAGCAGAATGCCCCCTTTTACTGCTGAGCCCGCCCTTTTACCGGGCAACTGGAAACGAAGTGTCCGGCTTGACCACAGTACAGACAGAGGTTGTCCCGACGCCGTCTCTCCCGCTCCTCGGCTGTCAGCCGTGTGCGACCCACCTGCATGGGTTCTGTCCCTTGTACAGAGTTCGAAGCCGGGCTGGAGGAAGGACCAGGCCGACTGGAGAGGGTCCGGCGAGTCTCCCCCTCCCGGAACCGCTCTCTTCTCCTCGCCAGGATTCGTCTGTCTAGACGGGTGGTGAGTTCGATCAAGCCGTCCAATGACTGAGGAAGATCAAACGAAACCTGTTCGTCTTTAATGTACGGAGCGAGGCCGTTCAGGTAAGCGTCACACTGGGCAGCGGGGTTCCAACTACTCAGGCGAGCCGTCGTGCGAAACTCAATGGCGAAGTCCGCAACGGATCGATCTCTCTGGCGTTGATTCAGAAGACCCCCAGTGGCATCTGGACCCACAGGAATCGGTCCAAAAACCTTGCGTAGTTCCTCAGCGAAGGCATGGAACGACAAGCAGGCCGGCGTGCCCCTCTCCCATTCCGCCGTTCCCCATAGGCGAGCTCGACCCGTGAGGTGGTTGATGGCGAAGGCAACTCTGGCGGCTTCCGAGGCAAAGGTATGGGGTTGCAATGCAAACAGGATCGAACAGTTAGTGAGAAACGGGTTGCAACCCTCAGGATCTCCAGCGTAGCGTTCAGGAGCCCCCACCCGGGGTTCAGGAGCGGCGCTGGATGATGACGTAGGAGCTTGAGCGGGCTGGACGGGAACTGGAGTTGGAACAGCGTGTTGCGTCAGCGTGGTTGCCATCTGTTGAACCTGCGTGGCTAGCTGAGTTAGCGCCCGTTCCAGCGCCGAAGCAGACTGGCGAGCCTCCGCCGCGTTCGAGGTGAGTTGTGCTTCGTGCTGTTGAAGCATTCCCTCAACTCGGGCTAGGCGGGACTGAAGAGCACCGGAGTCTGCTGGGTCCATTTCTGGCCAGATCGTACTGTAATGGGCGTGAGGAGGACCCAAATGCAGAACAGTACGCTTCACTGGCGCTTGGTAATAACTTTTATTAATACCAACACAAATGGCAGACTGGACACAGAATGAAAGTTCGTTCTTCGAGCTGTGAGCCCAAACAATGTCTCTGGAGATCACCAGTAACGAAGACACGAAGCTCGTACCCGCTGTAGCCGGTGGCGAGGAAACCCCGTAGCTCCGTGAGCCGACAACACGTGTGAGAGCGATGTCGGGGATCGAACGGAGGGGTGGTCGAGGGCAGGCAGGGGTTAGGTTACCGGGAGGTCCGTCCACGGAAACAGCAGCACCAGCAGGGATCAGGCGGAAGAATCGTCGAGACTGAGCAGAGAGGTCTTTACCGGGGAATCCGTCAGATTTCAGGAACGCCGAAACCGAGTTCGTGGTCGGGGACAGAAGGCAGGTCGGATCACAGGGAGGCAGGCGAGAAGAGAGGGTCAGGGACAGGCAGAGTCGGCAACGGAGAATCTGGACGGAGAGTGCTGGAAAGACGTGCATGCTGCAGAGGACGATCTGGCAATGAGTGTGTGAACAGGAGTGTCTTAAATACCGGGTTGATTGGTGATGAGCTGCAGCTGTGGAGAGCAGGCTGCAGCAGTGGGCGTGGCTAGGAGGTAGAGCAGATCAGAGGAAGGTGAATGGAAATTTACTGGCAGTGAGGGGGAGGAAGATGCAGGAACCATGACAGTTTGCGCTGATTTTCAGTTCACATGCATTGCAAAACAATTAAAAAGACCAGCAGCACATCTCTGTCAAGCTAGCATAGAAACCCATTAATATGCAAAGAATGAGAAAGTAGGCCATAATCCATTGTCAATAAGACAATCGGAAAATACAGAAAGACAAAGACAGCAGAAAGCACAAAAGTAAGTAAGTAAGTAAAGCTTTTTCAAATAGCACTTTTTAAAAAATACAGTTACAAAGCGTTTCACAATTAATTAATTGAGTTTCAGTGAATTATAATTTGGAGAACAGTATAATGAGGGACAGACAAGACCAAAACAAACAAAGAAAAACATCACACATGGAGTTGCTATGGAAACTTGCCTATAAAGGTAAGGTTTTAGTAGATGTTTAAAGCAGTCCAGGGATTTGGCAGATCTAATGTAGTGGGGTAGATTGTTCCAGAGGGTAGGGGCCAAACCAGCGAATGTACAATCACCTTTTGTTTTAAAGTAAGATTGTAGTCTTACCGATTCACAGGCAACACATTCTTATACCGAAGTGTTAAAGACTGCAGTTTGGTCAGTGCCATTCACATCTACATTTGATACACCAGATGCCTCTTGCATTTGCTGGTTGAAATTTCAGGATGGCATGACAATTTATGCCTGTTAAATGCATTCTGTCTTTTTAAAACACAATTCTGTTTTTACAGGAACATGTACAGTTTCTGCTCATACGATGCACAGTCTTTTACAAAATAAAGGTATGTCAGTAAAATACCTCGTTTTTATGTTTATTTTCTTGTGCAAAAGAAGCATGTGGTTAGGTTTCCCAGATGAATGTATGGGGTTTATTGGACCCATCCACTACCCCTTCCAATCACCCTAGAAGGACTATCCAGCTTATATTATGTTATTATCGGCAGTGTTTCAAACTGATGCCATCCAGCAATGTATCACTGTCCCAACAGGTGCTGTCTGGCTGCATTATACATTGAAACTGCCCGCCGGCGTATCATAATGCAGCAACAATTGCTGTCTGGCTGACTGTCGGGGTATCATACTGCCCCTGCAGGCCGGGGTTTTACACTGAGGCCATCTGCCGGCGCATCATTCTGCTGCAAAAGGTGGGTTTCGATGTCCGAGTTTGATGCTGAATTCACTTATGAAGCAGTGGTTTTGACATGTTTAGAATGAGATCGGCTGACGAGGGATATACACAAATCACTAAGCCATGATTATGTGGCTCATATACAAATTGTGGTGCATTATTTTTCGTAGGTAAACATACCAATGGTGCATGAGAACAGCAAGCAAAAAGTCGATACCTGTGTGAAGGATAATGCTACAGAACAGCAGTGTCAGTATTCAGGATGGCAACACAGCACAAGTGTAAAAGAGGATAAGACTTGGGTCAGCACCTCTTGCGTTTTATGCCGTAAGGGCAGCACTCTCATCGACTGCCAGGTGGAGGACTGTGTGATGATGCGATTCTTCCAGCAGCTTATGCAGGTACAGACAGGGACTGTTGCCCCTGCACCCACTGCCGGGAAGAAGCTCTGGCCCTTTGTAAAGCATCTTTTTAAAAGTTCAATTCATGAAATATGCTGCTGGACCTGTGGTTTTAAGCGTGCACATGCAGTCATCTGCATGAAAAAGGTGGAGGGCATCCTGTTTGTATGATTGGGTACTCCTAGCTGGATGGCTGCCACACTGGTTAAATCAATTAGGACACATTTCCATAGCCCTGCCACCTGTGCTTAGTTTTGTTTGTGCTGCTGCATTGACGATGATTTATATCAACCAAGCTCTGTGTCAAAGGTAATTTATACGTATGCGTTTTCTGGGGACGGAACTTGACTTCCCATCTGATCATAAATTTAACACTGCAGCAGAACTAATCTAGCATCACAACAACTTGGCTGTGCAGACAGTTTGAAGATCTGCCCTTGCCTATACACAGCAGAGCACTTAAAAAAAAAAAACAAGCAAAAAAAATGGTTTTACTGCTTTATTATATTTTTGGGCTGGCTAGTCACTATATTTGTGCTGGTTTATCATATTCAGTATTTGACAGGGCATAAAATTGTGGGAAAACAGCTGCTCAATTAAGCACTCCGATTCTTTAATCAGTGGTTGCTATGGTTTCCCTGGAGGTCTGTGGTCCATGTTCCATATGTTCTGCTTTAGCAGCATGTGCTATCTAGATTATATGCCAATGTGTGTTTGGGAGTTTGAGTGTATGGGCATTCGTACGTCTCTCTGCCTGCATCCATGTGTGCCAAGCTGCATGTGTGGCTGTTTGTGTTATTACTCCAGAGGTTGCAAGTTTGTCCCTCTAGAGAGGAAATTGAAATGCAGGATGCCTCCTCTTGCCCACATGTCTGTTTAAATAAGAATGCTGTGTGGATGAGTGTTTATCAAATGCCAGTTGTACTGTCCAGTGCTGTGTTAGATGGCTGCTGCACAGCTCTCTAAAGGACAGCCACTTTCAAAAGCTGTACACATCAATATTATACACACACACACACTGGAATATGTGGATGTTTTGTTTTGTATGTTTGTGGGAGTCTTGACATTGAAACCTAGGAATGAACAGTATAGGACTGCTGTACATGTACAGCTTTACTTAAGCTACATCCCAATTCAGGGAATGCATTCTTTGAAGGACACACCCAACATAACTTTCTGAGTTACCTTCAAACTGCAGACAAAGTTAGAAACTCTAGTGCAAAACCTAAGAGCTCAAAATTATTGTAGAGCGTAGTAAGAGTTTTACGACACACGTAAGACAACTAACAAACCATGTAAGTTAATGCAAAATACAACCATGTCATTTACTTAAATCTTTAATGCCCCCCAATTACAGGAATAGTTTATTTTAACCAAATTGCAAGATTAAATATTTGTATCGTATGTTTCTGGTAACATTAGAGATGTAACATGTTATCGTGTAGCCGACATGTTAAAACTTGATGTTCCAACAAAGGTTTGGTTAATGCATTTTCAAAAAACACTTTGTTATGGTTAGGAAAAGCTCATGTTTTGGCTTAAAATACCAAATTTTGATGGCACAATCATCACAAGAAAAATATCCAGGGCCAGATGCATAAAACTGTGTGTATGTGTGTGCACAAAGGCAGAAAGATGCATTATTTTTGTCAGAGTTGTAAAGCTGTGTGTATGCATGATTCTGTATGTGATTCTGTAAATGGATTGATTGCATATCATTACTTGTGCCTCTTGAACACTCATTGGACCTGTCAATGTGAAATACTCAAAAAAAGCGCAATTTCACCAACTTTACTGCATCAGTGAGGTTCTCCATCAGGACTACAGCAGCCATCTTTATAGCTGTGGCAATTTGTATCACTAATTTGTCACATTTCTAAACCATCATCAAAAAACTCTATCATCATTATTATTAAATGTCAGAGTGATAATCAATGATTCATTGAACTGACTTGATAAAGTGCTTCACAGGATAATATTTAATGATCGCTAACAGGGAGATTAATGTAAATTTTAAAAATGAGGTAATTAATCACTCGTGAATAATTTGAGATTTACTTTATAAATGTCCCTCTGGTTGACATTTTCCAGAACTCCATGAAGCCTGCCAAAATAAATAACACAATCAGAAAAAATGGCAAACAACCTAAAAACAATGCTATCTGTCTCTCAACTTATATTAAATCTTGTTCTTATCATTTGACCCGCAGTGATCTCAGCTATAACTGTCTGTACGCCTGGTTTGACATACTGTATGTATGAGGTCTATACATTCTCACACCCTCTGTCTTTATATAGAAAGTTTGACTATCCAAACATTTTCATTCACTTATTTGGAGGCGGGTCCTGGGGGCAGCAGGCTGAGCAAAGTAATCCAGACATCCCTCTCCCCCGCAAAACTTGGGATCTCGATGAAGTTCCCAAGTCAAATGAGATACATAATCCCTCTAGCTTATTCTGGGTCTGCTACAGAGCCTCCTACCAGTTAGAGGTGCCCAGAAAATTTCTAATGGGAAGCGCCCAGGAGGCATCCTGATCAGACCTCAACTGGTCCCTTTCGACACAAAGGAGCAGTGGCTTTACTCTGAGCTCTCTTCAGATGTCTGATAACTAAGGTTGAGCCAAGCCACCATACAGAGAAAACTCATCTGCTACTTCATACTTTCAGTTACTACCCAAAGCTCATTACCATAGGTGAGGGTCAGAGCAGATGGACCAGTATATTTAAAGCTTTGTCAAAGCAAAGCAAACCATACCAAACTGTGATTGGTGCTGCATCAAATACAGTTTTTTAAGTGAAAAAAAGCACATGCATGTTTTTTGTGTATACGCATCTTTCCACCATCTGACCCCCGATTTTGGCAGCACAATCCCTGCTGGAAACACAGTGATGTCTTTGTGGTTTGAAGGTACTGAATAGTGGTCTGTAGTCTGCAGCTTGGCATCCATCTCACTTCAGTGTCTCTCCATCCACCACCCCCAACACCTCTGGATGAGAAAGTCAGCTCATGTAATTAAAACTTCGTCACTTTAGAAACCATGATATGGCACGTTTAAACTGAATAAAATTATGTAGTTTTCAGAAATATACATTGCTAAATATATGGTGCCAACAACATTTTCCTCTGGCAACCAATCTGTGTATTTGTGTAATCAGGCAGCTGACGAAAACAACAGTGAAGTTTATGGCATTGATCAGGTTTTATGCGAGGTATTTAGTACTTAAGGGTAAATACCTGGTAAATATGGTATGTCATGGTCAGATATTCCCCAGACAAAAAACAACAAGGATTTTTTCACTAAACCATTTGTTGCATACTGAAAGGATCCACCCGTTTCATCCCCTGAATTCAGCCAAAAGGTGTTATTTTTTTTCTGCTACAACTGAAAGAGCATTTGGAGTGGGACAGGGTTGTCAAGCCTTTATGAGGTATTCATTCTTCAAAGAATTAAGCCTCTTGAATTAGGATGCAGAAATAGACTCTGAGGTTGCCTGGCACAGTAACAGAATCACCTTGTGTGAACAATAATTTTATTATGATAATGCATGTCATAGTGCATGTTACTAGGACCGCAATACCATTAATATGAACAGTTTAATGTGGCTGTTAAGTTGTGGCATGGGGCAGGACAGCAAAAGGCCAACGCCTTGTCACATGAGTGCTCAAGCGTTTATAACAGACAAAGAAGAAGTAAACAAAAGAAACAAAATAGTGTATGTTTGGGCTGCAGACTGAGGTTTTACAGCTGGTGGGCAAGCCAAGGGGCAGAAAAGAGAGAGGAAGAGAGGCACACAACACGTCATGCTTAGCATCTAGAAGGAAACAAACAAAAAGGTGCCCTCAGGTGCCTGTATTTCATTATATTGGGCTGCATTAATGATTGGAGCACTTGCTATTGACGGGTGCAGGTAAAAGCTGTCCATGGTCCTGATGTCTTCACTAACATTAAAAGCTCCCTCACACATTATACAGTAATGACTAGAGGATTATATATGTTGCCCAAGGACAAGACCATGTGTGGTATTGAAAATAAATAAACATAGTGTAATATTTAATTGAGCAATACCAATGTCAGCAGCAAGGTGAGAGTGTTGGTTGTCCTAAAGGAGAGTGACTACGGAGCTGACCCAGTTCTATCTATAATTAAAACTTTGCACTGTAAAAGGTGAGGTCCATATAGCATCACTGAAATGATAAATTTAGTCATTTGAAAAGTAGTCACATCTTGTAAAGAAAGTACAAACATGTTTTGTTCAATGACTAAGGTTGTTTTGTGCATTAAATATAGTTATTAGTGAAGCCATTTAAATTACGATTATGGACTAACTTTAAAGTAGAGTTGTTCTGAGAATGATACCAGTGTTGGAAATGTCTCTAATGATTCCTAAAATGTTGGACTGGATATTATCAAGTACACTACTCTATGAGCTGATGCAGTTTCATTTATAAATACATGTAAAAGTAGCATCACACATGGATAATCAAGTCTTCTATGTAAAAAATGTAGACTACAAAACAGGTTGCCCTGTGCAGCGACTGGCAATACTGTATTAGAGCGAATAAAAGAACTGGTGAATAGTTAAATGGTAAATAGTGTTAAGGTAACCATTAACAAAATGTTAGCAATATCCACTGGTAAAATGTACAGTATGCAGACTTTAAGGGTTAGTAGTATGCGGCTATTCATTTTTTTTTTTTATTTTTATATGCAACAGTATTGGATGGGTACTTGGTATTAGCCTATATGCAAGTTCAGGTCGGTAAAAATGGTATTGGAGCAACTCTACTTAAAAGTCACATGTGTTCCTTCTACTATGTCCAGAGAATCTGAAATTAGTAGTAAAAAAAAGAGAAGATAATAATAGAGTAAAGTAAAGGGAGATTTTTAGATTAAAGAATCTGTTTTCTTTTCTACACTAACTTAAACAAAGCACCGGGGAGGAGTTGTCAAAACACTTCCTGCTCTCAGTTTGATGACAATGCAGCAATAATGTCACTTTAAAAAAACACATGCAGAGCAGATATCAGTGGCTGACTGAAAGGAATATAATACCCCCAGTTTCAAAACTTATTGTCAGCGTTAGGTGTTCAGCATGAGGTGATAGTAAAATGTTTAAAACCATACACTTTTAGAATAAATTTTGCCTTTGTCAGACCAAAGTTGTACTTTGCAGCCTCAGGTGCTGCAGAGAATGACGTGAAGAGAATGATGATTTAACAGGGAGGCAGCTGTTGGCCTATTATTTGTGAGGCTTTGCCAGATATGGCAGATTTTATGTTGGGTCTCAATATATTTGGAGCATTATAAATATTAATGACTTAGGGGGGGTGTCATAAAGTTGATGTGGAATGTGATGAATTTAACTCAGAAAACAAACATAACCACAAACGAAGCCAAAGCATATAATTCACTGGGCCCTTTTGTGCTCTTTTGATTCAGAGGACTATTTCATTTACCGGTAGAAAGGATGACAGACCCGTCAGCAGAAGACAATACTGGCTTTGTATACTTCTGCAAACCACAAATACATTAAATTTCCATGTTTCATATATATCATACCAGTGCTTCTATGGTGCTGTAATATATAAGCTGAATTTGCTCAATTAGACTAACTTGGGAGATGAAGGGCACTGTAGAAGGCGTGTCATGCAGCAAACCACTATTCAGGACCACCAAAAAAACTATAATTACTGCCTCGCAGTTGTATGCCTCTTCATACCAGTCAAGTTACACTTGCAGTTTCCATTCCTGGCTGTGAAAACATTGATACTTCACACACATCTTCCCCCGGCAGCACAGAAGATCTATACAATCAGCATACTTTCAAAGTGGGCACCCAAGCTTAGTGTCATTAATTCTGCATCCCCCGCTGCAAAGATGGACGGACGGACAACCTGAAAACATAATGCCTCTGGCCACTGCTATCACCAGCATGAAAAAGGCATAAAAACCCCCAAAAGTATTGATTTAGTGAGTCATTAATGCGTTCCCAGAGGCTTTTTTAGGCACTAACCCTGGGTGTTTTTAAGCGATCAGTTGCAGTTTTTCCAGTTTATTTTGGTACGAAAAGCAGTTTTTTTTCACTGAGATATGCTTTTCTGACCCGGTTCCAAAAACAGGATAGTTTAAGCCAAAACATGATCTTTTTCCTAATAATAACCGAATGGTTTTGTGCCCGAAATGCAATGTATCAGTGTTTTTCTGACGCATTCAACGCCAACGATGAGGTTGAGTATGATACATACATGCCTCATATATATATATAATATATATGATATAATATAAATACGCACCAGTTAATGTTTGGGTATTCTTAAGATTCAGAAACAGCGCAAATAAATAACCATACAGTCTGTAGAAAGGGTAATGTTAAGCTGAAATGAGCTGATAATACACTCAATTTTAGCTTGTGGACACAACACACAACTAGCCTTAAAGATGTATTTCTGCATTGACTTGCAAAGACATTTGGCTCGATCCAGTGGGGATTGGCTTTGTTGATTTTGCTGCTGTGCAGAAGATCACTGCTGTTTAGACTGTTTGGAGTGTCAGAACAAAATGCGAAAAATAGAATTGCCTTAAATAGTATTTGAAAGCTGTTGCTGTTTTATGACCGTATTATGGTTCCATCAAGCAGTGTTTTGTGGGGAGCTGATATGGATTCTAAAAAGACGGCGATCTGCTTGTTTCACTCCGCTGTTTGCTGCAGGGACAATTGCGAGGATTTAAAACCACAGTCACGATTTACTGTATAACCTGACAGCAGCCACAGAGCGCCCAGGGGAGAGGCTGAACGAGCCCAATGAAGATAAATAGCAAACGGAAGCTTAAGTAGCTTCAGTTAAAGGCAAATACCACAAAATCCGGTTCAAAAATGAATTCATCTGGCCCGGGGCAAAATAGTTTGTCATAACGAATAATATCTCCTATAGCAAGAAATAAGAAAGAACATTATCCTGTCAGGCCACACTGATGCACTGTACAACTCCACTGAGAAGTAATTTGGAAAAAGTCTCATTTGAGTGTGAACGCTCTTATCCATTTTTCAGTCTTGTAATAAGTTTGGTAATAGAGGAGACCCAGGTTGCACATTTTAATAACATCAGAGAATAGAGTCCTGGTCCTGTGGTTTCTTTGAAAAGGAGTTGTTTATATCCATTAATCCTGGGTCACAGGCTGGATCTGAAATGAAAACCAACATGACCAGCTAGCTGACACTTCACTTTTAAGAAAAATGTACTATTGACCAAATGTAATTCCGGTCAAGAATAAACAAGAACAGTTCTGAGATACACTGCAAAGACTTGTGAGGTCCTCAATGGTTGATATTTCCCTGTAGCATGGCTCTGACATGAACCAACATGCTTTGAGAAAACAGAAAAGAGGGGGGGGGGGGTCCCCTGAAGTGTTTGTCATTATTATTTTATAAAAATATTTAAACTGTGTAAATCTGTCAGGACAGTAACACTCATTACCATCACCCTCACGCACCACTCTTTTTAGGCATAAAGTTTATTTGCTGTATTTGGGATATAACAGCAGTTCCTGACTATTTTTATCTGTAATAATGGACTAAACGTTCACCAGAGTCATACAATTCTGCCTCATGTTTTGTTTTAATGTGCTGTTTGCATCTGACAAGCCTCCTGGATCTAATACTCAACCTGGACTTTCCAGATCATATTTCATTGTCTCACCTGGACCTTAGACAACAGGCACCTACCACTGCAACCCCGACATTAAGGGCTGTGTTCTGTCTGAACACCCACCAAGCCAGAGGCAGTGAGTGTGGTCGTGAGTGAGAATTTTGGCCCAGACATCCCCTGTGCACCCATGTCATATTTTATCTGTCCTATCAAAGCTGTAGTCATTCATCAAAATAATAATAATAAACTTTGTTTGTAGAGCACTTTTCAAGCAGAAGCACAAAGTTCTGCCATCAGCAGAGGTGTTGACTTGAGCCACATGACTTGAACCCTGTCAAGACCTGGCATCAATGTGCACCTTGGGTGATGTGATCACAACTGGATAGCGCTAAAAACTGGTATGAATGGCCACCAAGGAACATTTCCAATCCCATCACTCAAACCAATTGCTGAGGTGCTCTAGGACACATTTTGACCCCATATGATTTGTAGTATAAAAGCTAACACCATCCTGATGCGTCTCTGACATTGACAACATCATCAGTGCAGTACGTGGTGGTTAGTTTGGTGACAGGACACTAATGCTCTGTAACTTACCCATTTTATGCTGAGTTGGACAAGTGTTGCGTGACGATGCCTCGTTTAGCCCTACGGAAGGAGACATGTTGATCTCTGCTGATATCTCCTGCTGTACTGACACAACTGCAAGCATGCTACAGAGCAGCTAGCGAGAGTGTGGATGTAATAACTGTGCGCGGGGCAGTAATAAACTCTGAACACAAGTTGCCAGCTGGTGATGCATGAGAGGCACAGGTATGAACCGCGACGTGTCTTTGCTGATCACGTGCATTCAGATCACCAAAAAGCACGCTAATACCAGGTCAGGTAAACAGGGCCTCAGACTTAAATTACAAATTTGATTATTTTTTACTCAATTTAAGTAAATCCAAAAAAAGACTTGCAACCTAAGTTTGATTTTAACACGAACAACTCATGACTTCACTTGGACTAGAGCCTTTTAACTTGAAAATACTTAATACCTTTCCCCCAAGCCCAAAGGTGAAAAAGAATGTCATTTTAAAAGCGCGCCACAAATCAGTTCATTTACCGTTATTTCCTGAATCATCTCATGTTAGCACTATTCATTCCCAAGTCGAACCATTTTGTCTAAACCATGAGGAGAAAACCATGAAGAACCAATATTATTGAGCACCAGTTTGGGAAAAAACAAAACACAGATCTGAATTAATTTCATTCACGTTTAAAAACTAGGCGGTGATCAACAAAAAACAAATTGCCAAACGCAAAACGTGCAAAAATTAAAAATGGAGACTCAACAACTTACAACAGATACGATTTATCAAATATGCACAGTTTTCATCTTAATATTTTTGTATAAATCTGTTGTAAAATTTGCATATTATTTATTTATATATATTTGCAGATTATGACTTGATTAGGAATCGAGACTCAGAGTTCAGGACTTGGGACTTGACTGAGGACTTGCCTGTTTTAACTTGGGACTCGAGTGCAAATACTTGAGACTTACATTGGACTTGCAAAACAAATAACTTGGTCTCACTTCTGGTCATTCAGTAAACATAATGTTATCAATCACACCAGGCTTCTGTGGCTCCATTAATGACATAAAAAAATGGTAACTCATGCGATTCAAATTTCAGAATATTCCTCGAAAATAAATTATTATAGACTTCTAGAGGGTGTTGCTGTTTTTGTTGTGTCCTTAAATCTCACAATTTCCAGACTATACTGTAATAATGATCAAGACTTATTTCTGCTGTAGCCTAAACCTTTTTAAATGTATTTGGTCGCAGCAACAACTAATATAGCTTGCTCTTGATTTCCAAACCAATGCCATTTGTTACTGTCATTTGATTGCTACAATGGGTGTGGCTGCTCCACTCGCAATCACTGAAGCAAACAAACAAGCTCCTTGGCAGCAGTTTGGGGGCATCACACAAACAGCTCACGAGACAGGCTGCAGGAAATGCTCTGTCTTTGTTGCAGTGTGTCTTTGTTCATGCATGGCAGCGTGACATGTGATGCGGTGAAAGATGTTTTTCTTTGGCAAATCGGGTTGACAGGTGAAAACCTTACGATGGGGAGGTCATAAATTATAGAGCTGATGCAGTTTAATTGTATGTCTTTGAATTTATTGATGCAGTCATCTATAATTCAAAGCTGTGTGTGTATGTGTGTGATGTAGATTTCTGTTGTGGTGTAGAAATATGGACAAGGATGAGGATAATGACTAGCTTAAATGAGATTTATTAATGCATGTGTTACTGGAAAGGAGATTCTGGAGAGCAGAAGTGGGAGGGAGAGAGAAACGATAAAAGAGAGAAATTACTTGTAATCACAGTGCCGGTGTCCACTTGAACAACTTGGGTACACTTATAAAGAATTCATAGTAGCTGGTGATGCATGTAATTTCTAAATAATGACCTAAAAGACATGTTCAAGAAAAAGGAGGAGGGAGAGAAGAGACTGCACGCAGAATGGGAGAGGCCTCACTTAGAGAGACAAGAGGGAGTGTAGTGTGTCAGCGGACTGCGCAGCGTGTCCAAGGTCAGGGGGAGACAGAAGTGCCTGAAGGGAGCTGGCAGAAGGAGCAGATCAGGGCAGAGAGGGAGTCAGGAAAGAAAGAAGGTGGCAGGAGGACTTCTGAGGGGGATATGAGAGGAGTGACACGGGGTAGAAATGAGGAGGAGATGACAGAGGAAAGGAAGAAACAAAGGATAAAGAGAAGAGGGACATAAAGGAAGGAGGGAAAAAACTGCAGGAAGTTTTCTGGAGAATTGAGGAGGGTGTGAATATAAATATGATAATAACCCTTTAGAGCCTGGATCCAGATCAGCTTTGTTGTGTTCAGTCCCTTTTCACAAGCATTCAGACCTCTGGGAGCTGAGAAAAGGTGCCAAGAAAATGATCTTGATGACTTTTTGATATTATCCAAAAAAAGGAAAAAAAATCTAGAAAACTAGAAAAGTGTATTTTTATTTTCTTTAAACTTATGTAACAGGGAAAAATTTATTTATTTATATTTAGCAATTTCTTGAGGTAGTTGTTTTGTGTGTGTGGTTTTTTTTCACTTTGCTTTTTTTGTTGCTTAACTTTACTTCTTACTGATTTCTTGCTAGTTTTTGGGCCATTTCCTGTTAAATTGCTCATTTCCTTCTTTCCATTTTTTTAATGAAATTGACGTCAAGCTAATTTGCTCAAGTTGTAAAGGGTTAAACAGAGGAAAAAAGCAAAAGAAGCTGGAGTGGAAAGGATGATAAAGGTTGAGAAAAGCAGAAGCAAAGCATTCATTATGTTGGGTGTAAGTGAGAAGAAAAGGATAGAAAGAGGAAGAGACATGCACAGTAAAATCTTAAACTGTGTCTTGCTCCTGTGTTTTCTACCTGCATTTTGAAGTTTGGGTGAGTGAAAGGAAAGAAATGCAGTTGAGGGTAAAGAGTCAGAGTGAACACAGTGAAAGAAGTGGAGGAGTTCTTACGGCACATCCTGTATTACATAAACGGACACGTGTTGCTGGAGAAGCTCCCACACAAACACATGTACTTTCTTTCTTTGTCATTCTTTTCTTTTCTTCTTTTTTTTGTCTTTCCCCCTGTGCTTTCATTAACTCGACCCTCTCCATTTCTCTCTCAGATTGCCTCGCTCTCCCCTCTGCTTTATCTCGTCTTTTATTCTCTGTTGGATTTTCTCCCGAAACAAGCACTTTCTCTTCTAAAAAGGGCTTTTCTTTGGCTCTCTCTGTCCCTCTATCCCTCAACGTGGCTTTTGTCCTGCTGCACAGATCCATTCATTTTATTTCTATGAAAAGCCCACACCAGGACAGTCGTCAAAGCAGATTACTCATGTACAGCACATTCTGTGGATAGCTATTTTTCTCTGTGTCTTATAGTGCCAACCACCCACAGATAGGGTGAGGTACAAGCATAACTACCACCAATGAAATTCAGACAAGCATCTAAATGGAGAGAAAACAATTCAAACACTGGGAGATGTGTTCATTATTTATTTTTTTCACCCAGCGAGTGCAAAATTTCTACTTTCAAAGAAACCTTGGCAAAGACTATTTAACCATGTTAAACCACAGATGTCACCGCAGTGTCCATGTGGTTGCAGAAAGAGTGATATGCATGACTCAGAGAGAGGAGCTTTTAATTTACACATTCACAGAATCTCAGTAGTGCTACTTGTTAAAAAGTAACAGGAGTCAACAGCCGTGCCAGCAGCTAGAGGCTGTTGTCAGACACAGCTGTGCTTTATGCTAAACCTGTCAATCAATGAGTCAATCATTTTTTTGTCAATGGAATCATACCAGGTAGGACGCCAGTACAATGCCATCTCATCAGCTCCTTCAGCTTGTGCATTGTAAGTTAGTCATTTTTTGTTTCTTTTTACTGGGGCTGTTCCAACCTCAGAATTTATCAGTTAAATCAGATTCAACCATTTAATATGACTATTCAGCGATTTCTAGTTTGTTTTTTTCCATATAAAGTTTTAAAGTTTAAATAGAGGGAGATTCAGTGTGACAGTAGCATTCATGTGGTATAGTCAACAAGCTAGCGGTGCTAACAGATCACAAATGCGCAACAACATCTTCTGCTGACACCAGATAGCAAACAAAAGTAAGAGACTGCATCGTACTAAGTTGTACTTTACTAAGTAGTGTGACAGTCAAGAGCACTCACTTTGTAGCAAAGTCTGTTTACCAAAACATCCCCAGAAGCACACTTCACAGCACACTGACTGGCAAAAAACCTCTAACAAAAAAATCGAGATTTGGTGAAGCTGACAGAAAGGTGACTGGGAACATCCACACCTATGTCAAAAATTAAAAAAAAATAAAATAAAAAAAGGGAAAATAGCAATAATGTCCACACGGACAAAATGCTCACAATGACATTTTTGCTGATAATACCCAGGTACAATGCTTTTTCACGATCTTAGATCAGCATGTTAGCATGCTACCCCTTAATTATGAACACTAAACACAATAAAACAAACAAAAAATAAACAACAAGACAAGACAAGACAAGACAAGACAAGACAAGACAAGACTTTCTTGTCCGTTTCCATGGAAATTTGTCTTGCATCCACAAGCTCCCAACAACTGACAGAACAGCATAAAAGATAATAAAAAAACACATTAAAAAAAACCCATCTGTAAGGTTGCCCTCCAGCAGTCATCCAAAAGACTATACAATGAACAACTAATGGCCCTCCGACAAACACGGTTATGTGAGAGACACATTCACATCATAGACATCACACATTCAGAGAAATCCCTGTCCAGTCACAGAATACATGTAGGATATAATTCTACTTTGGTCGTAACTCAAAATATTAACCTTTGACTAGATGATAGAGCACGATAAAAATGTTAATGGACCACCAGAGTGATTATAATTCTTTTGGAGGGGGTTTAAACAAATCCATCCTATAACAGTTGAGACATTTCATTCAAAACCACAAATTTTAACTTCATGGTGGCCCAAAAGTGCTGTTTAAATCGAGCATCGCAAAACAACTTTGAATGTGGATAAAGCAGGAATATCTGTAGATCAGACAGCATATCAATAAATTAATATGAGTGATTATTTCAGTATCTGTTGTCCACAGCTTTCTTTATACTGAGTGAAAAGCTTTTCCTTCAACTCATAAAATAAAGCTGTGGACAACAGATACTGGGGGGGGGGGGGGGGGGGGGGGATTACCGGGGCTCATTAATCCTGTACGTCACAGCCTTTTTTTTTGCATTTTTTTCCTCCTGAAATGCATTCGAGGCAAACACTGCTGTATCACATTTTAGAATAGGATGCAACCATTTACAACATGAAATACAGTAGAGTTATGACAAATTGATGCAATCATACAGACTGCTTTGCTACTGGCTGAAAGCAAATTCAATAATCACCACACCCTCTGATCTATAGTCCGCTTCACCCAGCCCTTTTGCTCTGCTTAATCTACATGAACCAAAATAACAGTGCACACAAGTCAAGACAATGCTAAGCCTGAAGGGCCAAAAGCATTGTCGCTCCAAACTCATCTAATACTGGTGCTTGGTCAGAGGCCCTTAACGTCAAACTATGATGCTCTAGGTACCCCTCCAGAATTGATTTTGGATGTTTAGGGAAGGCATGTCCATTTGCGCTTATAACATGAATTATGTCTTTTCAAAATAAACTTTTGTTTTCACAGGAAATCTACAGTTTACACTTTAACTACAAAATTAAAATAGGCTGCGCCAACAGCATTTTCTTTTTTCTTTCTAGTGTGTGTATATAAGCATACATCTGGGTGGTCGGTCAAACTTGATCAAAACTTTGTGGTTAAGTTTTGCAAGCATTGAAGTTGCAAAGAAGAAATGGAAAAACCAGCAGCCACAGATAAGAGCTGAAGGTAAAAGGCACCTGCGCGAACTCAAACCACCAACATATCATCAAGGTAAGCAACAGTTTTAAACATTAACATCTCTGAAGGATATTCAGGATGTTGTAGCTGAAAATGGTCGGGGAGGTTTACTACAACTTTCATGGCGCAGCATACATCCTCATTTCGGGGAGAAATGTGCATCTAATACAGAAGTTGGTGTGTGTGCGTGTGTGTGTGCGTGCGTGTGTGCGTGCAAGCTATTACTAGATGACTTGATAGGCGTAATGGCTCTGCCAGTGCATCAGAATGATTGAAATGGAAATAGATGGAAGCTGTCAGAGAGGTTGAAAGTCACAGAGTTGGATAAATTGTTGCTGTCGTGGGAAAAACCGTGCAACTCCATAATTTAACCTTTACTTTAACCTTTTCTTTTTTTCTTTTGATGAGTAAGTTCCATAATCACAGCTTTAAAAGAAAGCCACCAGAGGCTGCATAAATATACATAAAAGTATTTCCAGATTTATATTATAGAAAAAAAAAAGCTTTTAACAAATACTTTTACCGCTGTAATTTAAATGTATGTATTATGCATAGTAATTCATAATTTGAAGAAAGTCTCTCTCTCACTTTCACAATCACACAAGCACACACCCACACACACTGACAACACAGACACACTTAGAGCCATATGCCTGACATACTGTAGACGGACAGATTATTAATGCACTTGCACGCAGCTCCATGTCCTCGGCTGACTTTTGGTAATTCTGCAGCCAGCAGCACATCGCACAGCTGTATGTTACCAGGTGGGATTAGGAGGAATACATTATCAGAAGTGATGAAAACCGGTTTCAGTCATGACCAATAAAATCATTTTAAAAAGCAGCACACTCTTCTGATGAAAAATAGCTGCATGAAGTGGATCTGCCACAAAGGTTTCTCCCGGGAGGAAACTGATGTTGTTGCGTGGGAAGTGCAGACTAACCATGACAGAGCATACAGCACCTTATTTTATATTACTGTGTTGGAGGTGTTATCACACTTAGTCAAAATGTTGCTCCAGTCTGACACTCCACATGTCATGATACACAAGTCTACAGTTAAGGTTTAATGCTTCAAACAAAGTGCTTGTCAGATCATCCAGCAGAGACTACCTGAAAATTCTGCAAAACATGCAATCCAACATGCCAGCTTCACAAGGCCATTGGCCAGGTGGGTTGGATTATTAGGTAACTGAGGTTTAAACTTGTTTTTGTTACTCCCGCACAACCATGTGCAACAACATAAATACCTTTAAAGAAAGTCTGCCTGAAAGTGTGGGCTGTTTTCCCCATTACTTAATATGTTGTGTCAAGACAAAGTCACACAGAATCATGGATGGATTACTGAATAGGTCTTTTGGGCTCAAGTCCAGGGGTCCAAAGTGTCAAGGACCCTTGGCCTTCATCTGCAAAATGTCGCTGAAATTAATACTAACTTGGAAAAGACACAAAAAGACTAGTCACAAAATAACTAGAAAAGGGGCAAAACAAATACAAAGAGACACAAAACAATGACAAAAAGACCTAAAAGAGGCATAACGTTACCATTAAAATGGGCAAAACAAACAAAAAGAGACACAATATAAATACAAAGACACAAAACAACTGAAAGAGACACAATTACCTACAAACATTTACTCAGAGAAACACAATATGACTACAGAGACATAAAACTACCAAAAAATACAAAATTGCCTATAAAAAAAACTACAAAATGTACTCAAAAAGACACAAAACAACTACAAAAATGGGGTAAACAACCAAAAAGAGATACCAGCAGATGGATCCTAGTTGGTTTGAAGCATACTAAACACTTGCGTCGAGAAATCATTCCCTTTTCAAGATACCAGAATTTTAAACGTTGATACCAGGGGGAAAAAAGTAGTAAGAAGTGAAGAAGGCACATGGACAGGATTTTTTTTTTAAATTAACAACCTGGACACAGTGCTGGTAGAGAAAAAGACAGTGAACACACGCCTGCGGTCATATGGGATGGGTCATTGCTGGAGAGCATGCCGTTACAGCCACAGGTGATTTTCTTCCCCGTTGTTTCATCTGGGCAGCCTTGCATTGAAACTGTGATTGTAGATCTTTTTTCTTTTTTAATAGCTTCGGTACTGTGTGATACAAATCTTTCTTCAAGCAAGCAAGTTGCATTAGATCTCTACCCACAATGGTTACTCCAATAAAGACAATGGAGTCTACCAGAGTTCAAAGTGAAATAGGTTTACTGTGTCTTCAAAGGTTACACACAAAAAACAAGCTGGTCCCTGGAGCAGACTGACCTGTCTCAATATTACATTCACTTTCATGCTGTTCACCTTCCCCACCCATTGAGGGCCTTGTTGGTAGAGCCCATCCCATCATTCCGCCCTCTGATCACGACCCCCTACCTCTGCTGCCATTGTTTTTGAACTTGGACCACCATTACATCACCTGAGCACACACACACCAACTTGACCATGGCAGGACTTTCGATACTATCAAATGTATAATTAACGGAGATCTATTGTTTTAAACATGCTGTATTGAAAACTATCAAAATATCAATATTTTTGACAACCTTAAAGTAATACGTTGGTATCTAGATATCATTACCCATACAGACGCTGATAGTAGTCGTACATTTCTGATACTGGCACCAAGTTTAATGTATCCAGCAATGTGCAGCAAGTTTTGATGTTATATTAAAAAACTAAACTAAACTACTTTTGGTAAAACTAAGATTATGAAGAAGGGTTTAGGAGGTTTAAAGGGACATTTCAATCTGTATTTGAATACTTTATATATTGTATGAATTAAAGCTAACCATAACTATTTCTTTCTGTGAATTGTGCTTTATTTTGATTGGACCACTGACCATGTTTCGTGGAAATATTGTGAAGTATTGCAAGTAATGGAGGGCTTGGTTAATGCTTGGGAGCAACTTTATGAGGAGTGGCAGGAGGGGCACAATGAAACAGCTGATATCTCTTTATGAGGAAATGAACGTAGTACAATTTTAAGCACAAGAAGGTAACTGTTTAATGCTGTAATGCTGGTAATTAAAGTAGGTATGAGTAATGGATAAAAGAAATGATAAATTGATGCTATTTTAACGTATATGCACATGCACATACATCATGCCACCCCTGCGTAAGCCTGTGCCTTACTTGTGCCACCCAAGTGTCAGACGACTATCAGCAGGGTCCATCATCCCATCAGCCCTTTGCTATTGAGGTGAATGATCAGCAGGGTTTAAAATTACCTGTTTTGATGCTGGAGGTTAAGCAGAGGAGCAGCACATCGTTGACTGGACGCAGGTCTGATGAGCACTGACAGCAGAGTCGATTGCAGTAGGTATCATGATGCTGGGATTTCATTTGAAGCTGCCTGTAGAAGCATATCAACATGATTTTACAAAACAGATGTGATGGGTGATACCACCTTTATGACCCTGATAATGTATCTCCAGAAAACAGACACACACAGAGGTGTCTTACAGCGCCCCTACCTCTTTTCCACGGCTGTAAATTGAAAACTCTGACCCTAAATTGCTACATATCGAAGAAAACAACCCCTAACAGGTTATTATCCATTTCCTACCTGTACTATTACATGGGTGGATGCTTGAATATCTCCACAATGAGCCGCCCAGCCCCTGTGTGAGTTCCATGCCACAACTGACAATTTGCACAGAATCCAGTGGTGATTTCCAGTCGAGCATTTTTGTTCTGTCATTTAACAGACTGTTTCATCCTGAGCCATGAGAGACTCACATGTCACATGTGGCACGAACAGGAGACCCCCCACAGTATTTAAACCCTCCATGCAGTGAAGCTTCCTGACAAGATCTGAAGCTAATCGCAAGAGAGATGGTTGCTTTTTTGTTTGAGCTCGCACCGCACACAGCCCAATGGCAGAAACCAAGTTTTTATCCATGAAATGAATCCTGCCAATGAAACCAGAGCAGAGAGAACTAAACAACATTACATTGTTATATAGAAGCGGCGCTTCAAACCTTTCACATTAATGACTAACTGGTATATTACCTGAAAGACTTAATTAAATGATGCTGAAATCAGATCAGCTGCCGTTTTAGGAATGAAGGTATGTTTATGGGTATGGAGCAACAAGAATTTTCAAGGCATGTAAAACACTGTTTTTTTTTTTTTTTTAATCTTAATTCACCAGTAGGGACTCTGTTGTGGAACTATGCCCTCATTTTCTTTTTATTTATTTATGTTTTTCGTAGAAATTAAAGAAACATGATACATGTTAACCAGTGAGGGTCAGAATCAGGTAGGTGCTCACGATCTCCAATTTCCCAAAATGTCAACCTATCATTTCAGTGGATTCAGCGCATAAAAAATATCTGCCTCTGTAAAATGTGATCAGCAGAGAGGAAAGCAATTGTGTGTCAGATTTGTTTAGTGGCTCCATTCCCCTTAATAAAGTTTAACAGAGTGCATATTGCCAGCAGACTCTTCAAACAATACAAATTTGATTCATGTCATTGCATCCTGCACATCTTCTAGCTGTTGTCCAGTTTTATTGCATCAAGGCTCAACCAGCTGCAACCGGACACAACCCCCGGCATGGCATTACACGTCACACTATGTTAAAGAACTGACAAAGTGTCCAAGTGTCAGCTTCAGTTTTTGCCACTTCGGAGCGTTGGTGTTACAGCGTGGCATTATAGGCTGGTAATGTCCTGCGGAGGGTTTATACTTTACAACACACTGTAAACTTGTACTTGTTTTATCCTTTTAAAGCCTGTAAATGTAACTTAGATTTATAATCAACTTCTTAAAGTATGAGCGTGGATTCCTAAAAACCTTGTTGTGGGAGGGGAAGACAAGGGCCGGCAGAGGGGGAAAGAAATGGCGAGAGATAGAGGGTGGGAGTGGTAGAGAGATGAGCAGGAAGAGACAGTGAGTAAGAGATCAGATAAAACAGACAGTGGAGAATTGAAGTTAATTTGTTTCTTTGATGACAGCAGGACACCCAGAATCTGACTTAAAACATTAGCAAATCTGATACTGCTTCTATCTCTGCCCTCACAATACAGATCCGCTCTTGTCTCTGTCGGCATCCATTTATCTCCCAATCTGTTTCCTTGTCTACTAAAGTCTCTTTTTTCCCCAAAACACTTCATCGTCTTTTCCTTACAACCCACACAGATAGTCGTCTCTTACCCTGTTTCTATCTCTGTCATACTTTTTCTGTCTTCCATTTCTTTGCTTTTAACACACTTCCCCGCCTCTCCTCATCTTTGAATCCATCTCTTTTATGTCTCCTTTTATTTTCAGCTTCTCCAGTCCTTCCTCAGTCCTCTCATTCCTCCCATCCCCCTCCCATCCATCTTTAGTTCCCCCGTGTACCTTTTCCCTTCTGCCTCTGGTACCTTTATCCCTTCCATTCCTTCCTTGCTCCCCCTCTCATACCCCTCTTTCCTGCTTGCTGCTTCTCCTTCCTTTTCTTTCCTCTCAAAAATGTATTACTGTCATCTAGTGTTTAAAAAATGAACCACAGCAAAGATGTCTTTGATCAATGGCAAACCTGCTCTTCTTCTCTCCTCTCTTGAAAAAAACCTGAAACAATTAACATCAACAACAAGAGTAAATATTCTTTTATTATGACATTAAAAGGTTTTTTCTTCGCTGCTGCATATGAAGATAACATTCAGTACTGTATGTCCAAAAAGCTTAATGACTTATTTACCTGCTCAAACTAACCTCCATAATATGCAAGTCTCGCTCTAGTTATCTTCAGTTTAAAAAGAAATGGTGACTCCCTGAGCAATAGTTATGATGTGAACACCGCCTGTGCTTTAAATCTCACATAAATACTGCTGTGCAGCAAAACAAGTTCTTGAAGATAATTCTCACTTTTTATTGCAAATTGTACCCGTGAGGATCGACTACACTATTTGCAGCCATTTACTCTAAAACTGTAGATTAACAAAACTATATGTCCTTCTGTAGACCTATTGGATAACCATCAAAACCATTTAATAACTATATTGAGGATAGCTACACAGTGTGATAGAAAGTGATCTTCACAGGTTCAAGTCTGTACAATTAAATTCCTGCAGGGTTTCATACACAATCATTTATTTGTGATAGGCCGCCACAACTAAATCATTCAGCACCACAAATAGATTTTTGGGGCTGGACTAGTGATTTGGAGCACTTTTGGAAATACATACACTGTTGTGTCATTTATCGCACAGTTGGGGTAGAGACAGTGTAGCAGAACGTCAGATGCACTGAAAGTGAAACTTAATCATTCATTCTGCTGGGTCTTAAAGTTTACTTTCACTTACAAACTGCTCCTCTCATCCATCGATATGATCTGATGAGCTGTGAACAGATCGACAGATCAATGATCCACGCGCCAGTGACAAACTGCTACAAGGGAAAAAGAAAGAGCTCCGCCTGCTGTGTGCTGCATACGCGCCCCTAAATATGTGTTTGGAGAGATATGATATAAAGGAATACGCAGGCATTTAAAAGATGTCAAATAAATAGATTAATAAAGAAATAACTTTGGAACCTGTCAGCTATCATCAAACAACAAAAAGCCTCTGAGGACAGTGGCAAATATTTTAGGGTTTCCAGTATAGCCAGCGGATCTCCTGGCCAACACTTCGTCTTCCGTGCACTGACCATTGTTTGCACTTTGATTAGCATCCTGAGGCAGATGATAACAAATAGTTACATATGATTGCAGGTAAAATAGGGGGAAAAAAGAATAAAAAGCTAAATTGTTATCAGATGAAAGCTGATGAGTTCAAAGATTGCATTCTGGCAGATGTGTTCTACCTATTCACAAGGATAGTTTACTTGCAGGCAACCAAATCCCGCTAAAACATGATATGACATGTAGTCCAACAGACTACAAACATAAACAAGAATGCTTATGATACCAAGATCTTGTCCTGATGCCTACAGATTCTGCATACATAAGTGCATATGCGGAGTTTAAGTGGCGGAAACCTGTAAAATTTCCATAACCATGATATTTTCTTTGAATATTAGATGTCTACCATGTATCTAAGTAACACTTCATCAACACTTTGTCTGAAATGGGTGAAACTGGGTGTAACTACATGATGCATTTTGCAGCCGTAGCTCAGAATCATCCTCCTCTGTTATCTGCCTCAGGCATCTCATGATGACATTGATGAGGAATGTAAGTGTACATTGGGTGCTGGCCAACAGCTGTACATTTTGTGACACATCAAAGTTTTTTGGGTGGAGGTTATTGCCCAATATCCTGAAATGGTTTCCCAATATCCTACTGACAGGAAGACAAATTTGCGGAAACAACATGGACAGAAAATCTGGGTAAAAGGTTTCAGGTTTTGACAAAGTGTGTTCAGATATGTTTTGCTTGCCTGGTCTTGTTTGAATCGTAGAGCTATAACCACTGAGATTTTCTTCAGCTAAAAGTGATTTGGCATCTCTCAATGAAAAGAGATCACCATGAGGTAAAGATTATTATGAAAATGTTGTACTTTGATAGTCTTAAAGCAATGATGCCAGTGATTACAGTTATTATTTTAATGAATACAAATACAAGGCATTGCGTCTCTGAACGCCTACTCCACAGGCTGCCCTAGCAACAGTCGGCTGAAATGGCTTTCTGTGAGTTATAAGACAGATCTCATTGTGTGAACAGCAGGCCCAGCTGTCTTTCTGTCAGGTAAGTGAAGGTTAATGCTACTTTTGTTGGGTGAACTATTCATTTAAGTGAGCGATTACACTATGCATCAGCTCAAGTTTCAGTTCACTAATTCCCTCCTGACTAAATAGCTAAAATTACAAAAAAACAAAAATTAGGAATGTCAGATTCAAAGACTGTGTATTAGGAACAGGGAATATAGTTGTAGCTAATGAAACAAAAGGACTTTTTTTGCTTGACAAATCAGTGTATATTCATTGGAGGGTGACAGAATATATGGAGTGACTCTGTTAATCTGACTTGAGCAGTGAGATTATTCGACCACAGGATTTGGGGCAGGGTGTGGTGATGACCAGCCTGGTGCAGTGAAATTGGAGCCAAGCGGCATGGAAAGCAGAGCACGGACTCGTGTGTCTAACCATGGCCCGGAGGTACAGACCGTAGATCCCTTCACAGCCATGCGTGCCAAACGCCAGGGATTTTTAAGAAGTATGAGCAGCCACAGGGAGCCAGAGGAGGGAGTGTAGGACAGAGCTAACATGAAGGAGGGTTTGGGGACAAAACAGGCTGCAGTTTGGGATGAGTTGGAAGTTTTTCATGAGCCAGACTACAAGGAAATTGAAGTAGGGATACTGTGAGCCCTGCAGAGTACCTGCAGAGGATTCATCTAGTCTGATAGATGTTGGAAAGTGTAAACCTGCAGGATCAGGTGGTGGATGTAACAGCATGACTTCTAACGCTCATCCTGCAAACATATTTAACATACGAGGACAACCAACTGGGGACCCCCAGGAATATTCCCCCATCTTCTCAAAACATTATGATTCATGTAATTAAGCTGTGTGACATTTTGCACAGAGCAGATGGAGTTCTCTTGCTAACAGGCGCTGTATGTGGAAAAGAGATACGTGGGCAAATGTTTTTAAATAGCTAAAATATGGCCACAGATCTTTGATCCATGTTGCTCAGAACTGGACCTTTAATGGTATTAATTTTGTCTGTAGGCTACAGCACAACGAAGTAAAAAATAACAACAAACACAATTTCTCATTTATGATTTTATAAAAAAGTCTTTCTGACATTAATGTCTCTATTAAAGTGTTTTTTTTATTTTAATTGAAGCAGGGTTTTTTTTTAATTAAAGTGTTTTCTGTTTTGAAATTAAAGTGTTCTTTTTTAGGAATTAGTCATTTTTGACACTGTCATGCCACCCTTTGACCTGTTTTTCTCCAGTTTGTGAAATAAAATTGTGTCACTCTGGTCTCTCATTGGACACTCCCTTTGTCTCTGTGCCAGTCTGGGACAATAACTGGGACATGACCAGCGCCCCCATTGCAGATACAGCATTGGCTGATATGTGTAAGAATGTATATGGCTGGTTATTTTATTAATTTATTTATCGTTTTCTTTTTATACTTAACTTATTTAAATTCTGTTTGTAATGTGTTTCATGATGAGCCTGATGAAGGCCACAAGCAGAAACATGTTGGTCTTATAATAAAATTGTTCTAATCACTAAAAGTGATGCTTTATTTCTCAATTTAAAAAGACCCAAAAAGAAACCATTTAACTACTTAGCTTCACTAAATATGAAGGAAAAATGACCAGATCAATAAAACATGCAAGTCTACAAAATTGGGCAGACAAAATGCTCCGCTTTCGAAACACTCTTGGTGTGCTATGACGCCATGCAGAAGATGGAACAAAACGGAGCTGCAGCAGCTGCAGCTGGCTTTTCTCTTACAGTCACAATGGCAGCAAATATTATAATTACTAAACATATTCATCTCATATTGTGCCTCACTTTAGTTCATGTGGTTCATAATGAGACTAAGCTTTTCTATGAATGTTTTTGAGCCATGACAGAGGCTAAATATGGCCTACAACAGATGGTAATGGTTGTTGTTTAAAGCTGAGACTATTTCTGGAAAACTGCGTCCCCTACCGTCCAATTAAGAGGAGTGAGAAGTTAAAATGATGGAGTAAAACGGTCAATGAAACAAATGTTTCAACATTTGTGAACAGCCACATCCACAAGTGGTCCTTAAGCAGACAGTCAGAAATGTACACACTAAATATTAGGCCGATTTGAGGTTGTAGTATTTGAGATTAGAGGCGGACGAACAGATACACACAGTTACAAAATGAATCACATCATCCTCTCTAGCCTTGACCTGACAGAGATAATGATATTAAGTTAGAAACAATTTGATCGACAAAGTCATGAATATTGGAAAGATAGAAAAGTATACTTCTGGGGTCTGGTGGTACCTTCATCAGGTCAGATAAGGAATGACACTAAATTTTAGTCAGTCACAGCAGAAACGTAGTTTGCTCCATAACCATGACAATCAGTCTTTTATATTATTTCCATACAGTCCAAAGTGAGGTGAAAAACATGTATATAAACACAAAATGAGCCTTCAGGACAGAGACAGCTGTTATCTACCAAAGCCAACAAATTAGCTGGAAATCATTTGCCTCTACAAATGATTCACACATTGTCAATTTGTCTATTCTGTCTTCACTGAATAACAACAGGCACAGCAGAGTCACAGTTGAGCACAGTTTCTTTATGGGTTCCCTGTTAAATGTAGTTTGCTTCACCAATGTGTCTTTTGGGTTGAACTTGCTGTTTTGATTGTACAGTCATTGCCAGTTATTGGTCAAAAGACACAGTACAAATTATGAGTTTACTGGGTTTATTCGGTGCTCCATCTGCAAGTGTGCTGGCTCAGCTGTTGAATTGACCTCATTCATTAGCATATAATAGTATTGAGCCATGCAGTTGCTGCATTGCACCACAGGTAGAAGCACTGCTGGCTCTAAAATTATATATACAATTCTTTTTCACAAAAACGAATCAACAAGGGGGGTGAATAATTTTAGAGAGGTGGTCTTTTTAAACTGGTCACCACCATGCATAAAAGCAAGAAAACTAAAAGCATTCAGAGCACATGGTGCCCACCTCTGGATGTCTGGTTTGATGTTGGTTGGATCAAGCCATTTCAGAGAGCGAGGCCTTGTCAGTTTGTGCAGGCTCATCGTGTATACTAATTTAGGCTTACAGTGCAGAAACTCGATGAGGTGTGAAATACCTAGCCATTTTATCCATTACAGTCGGTATTACGGGGATCTGCTCTTAAATGAAGGCAATATTTGTATTTTTGTCATTGTCAACATATATGAAAAGACCAAAACCAATAATGTGTTTTTACGTCTCTTAATATTTCCCACATTCCTACCCAGTTTGTGCCACTCAGCCTCGAGCAAATTCATTTTTTTTTTAAATTTATACGTCATTTAAATTGCCTTTAAAAATAGTTATTAAAAAAACATAAATAATTTCGTAAAACAGCACATGTAGATAACAAGGAACCCACAGACGGGTTCTCCAGCTCCAGGGTTTCATTTGCACTTGCAAGCCAGTCAGTTTGTTCTGCTAAACTCAGTATATATTAATGGCTAAAAGGAACTTGTATAATGTGTAACCAAACTTCACAAGCGCATCACTCTACATACCATGTATTCTGCACCTGCACTGGAGTGTGACCCTGTACCGTAACGGTTCAATCCAAATACACGACCTGTTACAGCCCTAGTTCCAAGTGTTTTTGAGCAACAATGCAGAAGCAAAAAAGGCTCAGTGGAGTAAGATATGTGAGGCTTTGGGCACACAGACAATGCTCGTTACACGGATCAATTCACTGTATTTGTTCTTTTCATAAGAACTCTCGACAATAAGAAAAAGAATGATTTATCCTTTAATATTGAATTGCATTTCCCCTTTTCTCAAATGAGTAGTTCTATGGTTTATAGGTGTTATGTTCTGCACAACCATGCAACAACACAGAGTTAACATCACATAATGGCCTTTAGAATTCCTTCCTCATATCACCAAAGTCCTGGAAGGATACAAATCTCAATCTCGCAGTTGAGGTATGAGATGCACTGCTGGGACAATCCGGAGCACTGATTGCATTTCTGTCTGTAGATTGTTCGCTAGATTGATAGAACAAGTGAGCATTTTACACCGTAGTGTGCTATTTTCCACACCAACACTTTTTTATTTCTCTGCATTAGCATCGCTCATTTGAGCTAATGTCCATTTTTATTCTATTAAAATCTCAGAGTGTCTCCTCTAACATGCACTTAATTTTTCACGTCCACACACATCTGCAGCCATGCATGTACATAAACCAGCTCAACTGAGCTGGTAGCATACTCTTTCAGCACCCTACTTTTTTGTCAACATGATAACCTGAAATAGAGATACCCTGCTTTCCATGGAGATACACACAGCAGCCCACACATGTACCATCAGCAACATAAGGATGCTTGCACTAACACAGATCTAAACAACCTTAAAACACACACCTCTCAGAGTAGTGGTGAGCGGACACGCACATTTGTGCACACATAGAGATGAACTGTGTACAGTCTGATTTGCTCACAGGTGGGAGCAGAACTGCAAACACACAACACAAACACAAAGACCGGAGCTTGGATAAGATAAACATACATTGAGATTCTGGCAGATGAAGCTGAAGATAACTTTGGAAAATCCACCAGTTCCCTAAACATATAAATATATGTTAGTAGAGTGGATAATGACATGTAAGGTACAGGTTTGGTGTGAGCATCCTTAAAGTAAAACTTTTAAACTGTCTTACTTGCTGCACAGCAACTCCACTGACAACTAGACCAGCATGCTCTGCTTCTTAAATTCCAATGTTTAGAAACCTCCCTTTGAGCTTTTATCAGAGCCTATGGATCATTTTAACCACTTTCTTTCATAACACAGAATAATGAAGCCGCATTCAACCTGTATTTGACCCATTTATACGAGACGACTGTCAGGTTAATGCTTAATTGTTGCTTTTTAAGCAAGAGTGCGCAGCTCCAGGTCCATATGCTCCATTTCCAAACAAAAGCCCTTTACAAGACCTAACATAATTATATTTGCTGATAAGAGGTGTCTACTTTCAGTTCATTAAAAGTAATTGCTGCAATGTTTACCCTGAAGATAAAAGATGACAAACAGTGCTGATGAACTGGTTTAATTTTAGTTTTCTGTGTTTGGTCTCCCTTCGAGAAGTTGATTCTAAAACCAACAACTTACAACAATGTTCAAATGTCTCTAAATCTGAGAAGACGAGAATTTATGTTTGACAGGCCTAAAACTAATATTCCTTTATCTGTTCGTTAATCTCACAGTTATCATACGACACATGTTCATTCTAAAGTCAAGCCGTGTAAGCCCTGGGGGAACGGTCGCAGAAAAAATTCAGGTAATGTGTGTTGACCACAAACATGGATTGAATTTATCAGTCACACTTCAAAGGTGACACCCAGGAGGCTCAGTATCCATTTCTGTAAACGTCCTCAGTCTGTGACAGTAAACATCAAACCGTTATGCAGCATCAAGTGTTAGAACCAGAAAATAAACATGAAAAACTGAAAGCAAAATGGAATGTAGGAGTTAACGGCCACCTGTGTGGCTACAGATTTACAATTGTGAGTTTTCATATGGCTTTAAAGAATATTCTTGGTGGATGTTGTGTAATGATGGTGCTTTGTGCTGATTCTGCTGTATTGTGAGCTACCAGTTGCACTCTTTCAACATGTAGGGGAAGTACATTTATGGCCCATTTTCCCTCGGGCCTCCCACACAACCAGCATAGATCAGGAAAAGGCCTGAAGGAATAATTTCCAGGGTTTATGCTGGCATCATTTTGGTAGGGAGAGCAGATGGAGATGTGAGGCTGGTGCTGCTGCAAAGTTTTAAGGTTGAGGGTGGATAGCGGTAAACAAAGCCCTAGACAGTTTCCTGAGGCATGAGTTGGGATTGCTGCTGTGCAGACTGACACCCATGCAAAATGCAAATGATTGGCATGAACTTGCCCTCCAAAAAAAAAAAAATCCCTGCATAATTTCTCTCTGTGCGGTGGGTTTTAGTTCTGAGGTGCCAGAAGATAATTTTCCTGTAATGGTCACAAAGAGTTAGCTTAAAAAAACCTCCACTGAACTGCAAGTGTATCAGAACCAACTGGGGAACCCTTAATTCCCTCTAAGAAAGGAAACGTTCCTTAACATCCTGCTCAGCTGTTTGGTGGAGCACATTGTCTGTCACTATATCATAATAAAAATGTGTTAAACTTAATTTAGTGTGGTAAAGCTATTTACTGTTAAGCTCCCATTTTGTTTGGGTATGTTATGCTCAAAAAATCCACTAGATGTCGCCATTCCTTTACATAGTCTGCCTTCTCAGTTTGCCTCGTAAAGGGAAGTTAGTAATAAAAAAAAGGTCTAATCAGATGTAAGGGCTTTGTGTATATGGTTCAAATGTAGACACTTTTTTTTTTTACATGTTGCAATTTCAGAGGTCTTGCTGAAAAGATTTATGTAACATTATACAAAAATCTAAAATCAAATACAGGCCTATTTTTTTTTTTTTTTTTTTAAAAAAAAAAGCTCTACCATATGTTTGATTTTAATTTTTATGGTAAAAGTAGTGATGCTAAGGTAGTAAATTTACAGTTTTTATGTGATAAAAAAGGATGAATGTTCACTTATACAATTTATTAAATGTTTTCCTTTATACATTTAATAAAAAAATATATCAATATGATTCTCCCCCATTTGTGAGATGTTTTTAAAGTTCTATAATAATAAATATTACGACTAAATATGTGTAAAAAATACTAGTACTGGTAATACAACAAATACCATGGTAACAAACTGATATATGTTGGCATACTAACATAACACCACCACCATAATACCACTAGCATGGAGAGAAATCTTGATCGTTTGGTTGAGGCCTATATTTAAAAGAAGAAAAACTATGGGGCTTGTTTATACACACACACACACACACACACACACACACACACACACACACACACACATACATATATATACACAAATTGAATTTTGTTGTTATTGCCCCAATAGGAAGAAACTAGCGCTCAGTAGCAATAATGAAAAAAGAAATCTGAGGTGGAATTGCCAAGGTGGCAGCAACTTCCCTTCAAAAATACACAAGTTCAACCTGCACGCACAGACTGCACATCTCTCTTTTAAATATTTGCCTTTGGTGCAATGGACAGTAAAAGTGAAAATATCATAAATGACATGGCAAGAAAGAGAGAGAAAGACTTCAGTAATCTCTTGTTTATATAGAAATGTATACTCAAAAGGCATTTACTGCTCATCAGTAAAAAATCAGGTCTGCTCTCCTTTTTCAGTGTAAGCACTTGTTCTTTTGTTGTACAGTACACTGCCTCTTTTGTCAGTATCTACTTTAACATACAGATGTAGAGGCCGAGGCTAATTAAGTACAAGTGTGTCTTGTGATCAGCTGAACTACTCCCCACACTCAATCGTTGCCCTCTATTCCACGGTTTCCTGCTGTGCAGCCGAACCAGTAAAGAGTCTGGCTTCTCCTGATGAATTTATTTATTTATGATTGGGTGGATGTTACATAAAGTCCAAATTCTCCTGGGATCTCTTTTGTTGAATAGAGTAACTCATTTAGTCGCGGATGCATCTGGAACAAAGCGTCTGCTAAACAACGCGATAAATATGCCTTGACGAACAAAGTGATCGCTGGCAAAGCAAATGTGTTCATTTGTTGTCAAGAGTATGTTGGGTAGTTGCGATCAGAGAGCTGTGATACTTTGAGCATACTAGCTCTTTGATCACATTGCATTGATTGGACTTGTGATTATTTTTCAGCGTTTTCTTTGGGACCAAATGTTAAATTTGGGTTGCAATTAAGTGGAACTTGTTGATGATGTTTGTGTAACATCAAAGTCTGGGTTTGTACTTTCACAGCACAGTCTAGCTCAAAAGTATCATTGTAGGAAGTTTAAAATGATCACATTCATGTGTTATAGAAGAATAGCTCTGACAGATTTTATGCTGCCACAGCTTCTTCTTCTAAATAATACATCATTCGCTTCAGGCTAGAAGTGGTTTCGCCTAAAACATGAGCATTAAGATCAATTCAGCTCATGTTTAAATTTAAGTGCTCTCTTTTATAGTAATATTTAGTAAGTTGCTTCATATTTCATTGTGCGGAAAGGCATTATGGCAAATGGGAACTTCAGAATCCACCCACTGCTGTGAGACCATCTGGTACATCTCAGTCATTCATCAGGTTAACACCCATGCTATGTGGTCATGTATGTGTGGTGAAACCAGTTCACAACCCTTGACACCAGTCATTCCTTCATGCGTTCCCACCTACATTCGTGCGTACTCGCCTTCTGCTGCCTGGCTGTCCGATAAAAAACAGCTGGGATTTTTCCAGTAGGCTCCTGCATGTTTACAGAGGACACTTGTGATATTGTGTAATGGTTCAAATGTGAATGTGTGGTGAGAAGGTTATGTAAGTGCATCTCTCACGTCTGATTCATGCATTCTCAGATCTGTAAGAGTGTGTTTGTGTGTTTGTTCGGGAAGGGGTGGTACTCTGAAAACGCTGGAGTTGAGACACCTTTCTCTGCCCCACAGCGTATAAACACACACCACCAACATTCAAAGTCTTGGAGAGACACTAGCAAGGCCAAGCGAGTGGGTAGAATATAAGATTGAAAAGTGCACACTGCACACCCACAGAGACGCATGCACATAAACACCTGCAGAACTGCCTCAACAATTTCAGTTTCACTAAGAAGGTCAGAACACAGACGTGCGTGTTGTGGCAATGATTCAGTTCCCCAATGTGAGGAAACACATTTGCCTTTTCAAACCTGCATGTGGAGGGAGCTAATTGCAAATCCAAACATGAACTCTCAGGCTGCCCTCATGCCCAGTCCTGTTAGTTCAGGCAATTATTTGTTCTTCCGTGTTTTTCCTTTTCTAAATACACATCTAAACTCCTACTTCTCTTGACTGGATAAAAGTGAAGAGGAGTCAGATCACTACCCACGTTAACCTTAATTGAGAACTAAACTGAAAATTAGAGTAAAAGAGATTATTCTGTGGGTGGTGATTAGCGTTGTGATTCCTGTAACCAATTTGCCTCGCTGGATGAAAGGGGTATTCCAAAGTTTTTTTGAGTTTCAGAGCTTTTGTTAATTTCATTGTCTGTGGGCATGACTATTTTCCCTCAGCCCCCACTGTACTTTTGCTATTGAGGTAATGTTTTCGCTCCTGTTATAAAATGGGCCACTTTAACCCTTTAAAACTTGGGCAAAAATTTATTTCTAAAACATGGAAAGAAGACAACGAGCAACAAAAGAAGAAATTACCCCAAAAAAGCAAGACACTCATAAAAAAAGTATAAGAAAATTACCTGTAAATTAGTGGCAAAATGAAAAGTAAAATAAAAAACAACAACAACAAAAAACAAACAAACAAGAAAATTACCAAGTCATAATCAGTGAGAAAAAAAGGAAAAAGAAAGCTAAATAAAAGAAGGAAAATTACCTAAAAATGACCAGACACATCCTAAACACTGGCAAGAGGTGGCCTTTTTTTTGGAAGGCCATGAGCTCACCTGGCAGAGCGGTCACCCTACGTACAGAGGCTACGTCTTTGCCGCATCTCATCCCCTCTCTCTTTCCCCCTTTCACAGCTATTGTCTAACCTATCTAATAAAGGTAAAAAAAAAAAAAGCCAGAAAAACTAATCTTTAAATAAAAAGTGACATTTTTGTCATAGAACAGCAAACTTAACCGCAAACTCCAGAGTTACCAGTCTACGACTGGGCATGATGGGAATGTGGGCGTCGCTACAATATCAACCAAGACACACATTCACCTGCATCTCAACAGGATTTATACGACTAGAAGTTACAACAAGTAGAGGAAATTCAGCTGTATGTCATCAACACAGGTTTAACAATGCATGACGCAGCTATGAAGCTATGCAGCTATCAATAGGCTATTGGCAGTTTTGGGGCCGTGTTATTGCTAATCAGATGGGCTGACCCAGCATCAAGTGAGTCGAGCCGGCCCGTCCATCTTTCTACATAATCTGGTAAAAGGTCTTTGTAACAAAATATTGCAAATTTTTGTAGCAACACTAGCAAAATGGCTCTTAGGAAATGTCTGTCAGTCAGTCAATTGATCAATCAAGTTGATTCTTATTTAAGTATTGGATGGATTGCCTTGAAATTTAGTTCAGACTTTCATGCCCCTGAGATGAACTGTCAGAACTTTGGTGGGCATTTGACCTTTTCTCTGGCACCATCATCAGGTTGTATGTCTTTTATTGTTAGTGAAATTTAGTGGAATATTACTTTGCTAGTAATGTAATGTGATTAAAGAAAGAAAAACATTTTTTTAAAAACCTGCGGTAAATCAGGCGAGGTGTAGTAAAATTCTGTGGGTGCGGATTTCGTTTGGGTCTGCCAGTGACATACTTTTTGATGGTGCTAATGAGCTAATTCTAACACACTAAACTAAGACGGCCAAAATGACACCTGCTAAACATCAGCATGTTGGCATGGTCATTGTGGGCATTTCAGTTAAAAACTAGGCCATCTTTGCAGAAAAAAGACACAAAAACTTTTGAAATTGGTGCTACATGACGAGAAAAAAGGGTTGCTTTTGCTCAAGAGGTGGAAAACCTAAACTACCAGGATGATATGTGCCTGTTATAATGTGGACTGTTCCTTGTGAAACAATGGTGGTTGTCCAGATTTCATATTAGAGCTAAACGGTAAACTAAAACGTGTTTCTAAAAACATCTCTGTAAACATTTTAGGTGAGAAATAGGCAGTGCAGTAACATAATCTTGATTTGTATTTGATCAGCACTGCCTAGTTTCACCGTTTGACTGGATTTTGGGTGTCTCTTGATCAGCGGTATATTCTTTGAGTATGTTGGCGGCAGCAGGTTTGGTGGCGGTTGGCGGGCAATATGAAAATGCGTAAGTACATCCAGTATTCAGAACAACAGCCCAAATTATTTAAACTATGTCATTTAGGATACCTACGCACTGGTTAGATGGAGAAAAGTTTATCACAGTTCATCGATACACACTATCCACACTGTTTCCAAGTATCCATTTAATATTTAGCTCAAAACACTGTTGAGCTTCACATACTTTTGTTTCACTTTCGCACATTAACAGAACAACCTTTCCAATTTCCTAGGAGTGAAATGCTATTATTATGCACAATTTTTTTATTTTGTTTTATGGACTCAATTTGACGAGTAAATCGTTCATTTTTTTGTCTTTTGGTTTGAATATGTTGTGACAAACAGGTTCTAATGACAGCAGATAATGTCAGTTGTTGGTTGATATGTTATGTTATCACAAGAAAAAAGAAAAGCGGGTGTGGGAAAAAGATCCCTTGTTTCAGTACTGTGTCAGGACTCAATCTTTGTTAATCACATCTGGCAGCTTTTGTTTACAGTGATGGGTTTTCCCAACTGAATTACAAGTGTTTCCTGACATCTCTAAAAATATATGCGAGTGAATGATCTCATGACTTACAGCCAAACAAATTAAAAAATATATTACAGTAAACTCTGCCTCTGTACTTGTATGGCACCGGTACATAGAAGGACCTGCAGAAATGAACCACTCGTGTGGCTTCCTTACTGTGTTTTTCATACATACCTGATTATTGTTTGTGTGTGTGTGTGTGTGTGTGTGCGTGCACACGCATGCATGTTTTTGATTTAACTGACCTGAACACTACAATCAGTTTACAGTAAACTGGTGGGGTTTCACAGTGCGTAAGTATTCCTGGATATTGGCAAATATCAGAGGGCGTCAGCATACTGTACAACATATCTTGTAAAAGTCTTTGATCGTGTGTGTGTGTGTGTGTGTGTGTGTGTGTGTGTGTGTGTGTGTGTGTGTGAACTGATACCTTGCTGGTGAAAAAGGCTCTGTTACAGAGGAAATAACAGGGCTCGATTTCCCAAAATGTCCCTGAATAATATTGATACCTTTGTCCACTGACTTATTAAGCAATCTTAAGCAGAGAATAGAGCAGGACATAATGACATATATGAGTCAAGTAATGAGGACATACTGTGGGATGATCACTGAGCAAAGTACAAAGTACTGAGGCTTATTACATTAAATAACTACTCAGTTTTGTGTCTAATCATGAAGTGCTACACATGAGGTCTAATCCTTCCAGTCTAGTTGTTATATGATTTTATATCAAGGTGTCAGTACAAGTCATCTGTATATACTGATATCAAATATGTCTGAGCTGCAGAAAACAAAATAGAGAAAAGCGTGGCCCATTTCATTTTCAGATCTGTTTCACCTGCATATAAACTCGGGACAGATGCAAATTAATCTAAATGCCGGTGATACCAGCTCAATTTTGTTTTTTATTTACGTATGGAGTATGGAACATGACGTTCACAGTCTGGTTGTACATGTTTATTTAAAGTTCAGGAAAGTCAGAACCCAAACAAACACAAGATCAGACAGAGTGACCTTTAACTGCAACTAAAACACATACTACAATCTAAAGTGCACTTCAACAGAAAAAAAAGTTTATTCCTAAAAATTTACAGTACAATCTTGAAAAATTTCCATAAACCATGCAGTCTTTTCTCCAGCTATGTTCATTTCTGTGTTCTGATTTTAGTTTATTTTAATTTGATCAGTTAAGGTCCTCACAGAAACAATAAGCATTACTTTAAAAGTTTTTAAGTAAGTATTTGTGAAATTTCTACTCATTTCTGTTTTAAATACGGCTTTTATGTCAGTGTGATGTGTGCAATGTGACCTACATGAGCAATACAGCAAGTGTGACTCAATGTACAAACTGTACTATCTGCCAGTAAATTTGCCTCTAATAATGACTCTTGAGTCTGTTCTGACGCTGAGCAGCAGGTGGCAGCACCACATTAGTAAAGCAGACATTAATTGAAAGAATAGAAGCTACAAACTGAAACACACCTTTCCAAAATTCAGAAGCTATTTATGTGGGTTAAGTGTGAAAGCTCACAATGCACTAAATTACTGGCAACAGTGAGAAAAAAAACGGTGTTGAAACTAACAAGTGTATCTCAGGAAATGTGTGGGTTTTGATTAATGTGTATTTTTTTCCAGCAGTGCTTTTATTTTCCAGACTGATTTCTATTCTTTCCATATTGTGCAAAGCAGCAACATTGGTAATTATGATCGAAGAGAGCAGATTTTGTATTGTTCTGCAGTATATAGGATTTCCCAACAACATGAAAAACAAACAAAGTTGACCTAAATATGTCCTGGACAGGTGATGTATGAATAGTAAATAAAAATGGAACAATATGTTTAAACAGTTCAGCAAATTCAACCATACACTTTTTTTCTTTTTCTAAATGATTACAGATCTGATGGAAAGCAGACAGACATGATAAGCAGCAGACACATAGGAAAACATTATTGCATGGCAAAAAATGTTTCTGTACTTCTGCTTTAGAGATCCACTCAGCCACCAATGTGTTATTTCTCCCTGCCATTTTTACCATGTTTAGTGAGATTGTTTTTGTTCCATTTTTCTGCTTTTGTTCACATGACCAGGCCTTCCTCTCACACAGAGCGCCAACGCTGCACAGTCGAATCTGTGTGGCTGGGGGGTCACCATAGTTCAAGCAGTGACATGAAATAAACTGCTAAGCCTTTTTAAATGGTTATATCGATAAAAATGTAATGCAAAACATCTTTTTTATTTTCCTTCAATTCAGTTTGTGTGAAGTCTGGGAGCTTATTGTGTCTGTTGGCCTTACTGAGAGTTCACAGTCCCAGTGACATTTTCAGTCTATTAATAACAAGGCGTGCCTGCCTCAAAAGGTCAATAACCACTTCTGTTGGCAGCTTTAAGCTATGCTGATATGTTTTTGAATACTTTGTTCACATGGTGCTATGACAGTGAGAAGAAGCCTGGCTGTTGTCTTCACTGAACACAGGCAAAAACAATTCCTCAGTGCACTGTCTGTTTTCAGCCAGTCACAATATGCTGTATATAAAGGATGCCAGAAACAGCTTATGGGTTTAGTTACAACTGACTGTCTGCTGGCTTCAAAACACAAGCAGAAATCTGTTTTCATTGCATAAAAAATATTCTGGGTAGAGCAGAGTCTGTAGTTTTGCTTTTGAAGCAGAGCTGCACCTCAGACAGACAGGAAATGGAAAGGCTTTAAGAAGAGGAAGTGAGGCCCCTTGGTACGTCGGAAGTGAGGCCCCTTGGTACGTAGGAGAGGAAGGTTCCAGTGGGGGGAAGAATGCTATTCAAATCATATCAAAAGCCTGCATGGTACATAATGTACTGTACATAATCACATTTCAGCTCACACGCCCTCTTCTCTCATTCTTTCTGTACCAATGAGCAAAGAAATAGCTCCTCCTGTTGAACACCTTACTGCTGCCCCTTTGGCCCTGATTTAGCTCCTGCATGCTGTCACAGTGACTCTACATGGATCAAATCCAGGTCTTAGACCGTACAGACATTTGTGCTTTACACAGTTAAAGGGTGGATGCTACAAATACAAATACCACTGCTTTGTCAGTGAATTCAGCGTTACACACCAACACAAATAGGCTCCTGTCCCAGCAGTATGATATGCACCAGGCGGCAAGTTTGTTGTATTTTCTGCAACTACCATAATATAAAGAGCTAAAAAGACCCTGTAGGGTGGGTGAGAGGGGAGGTGGATTGGTCCTGCAAACCCTAAACTTTCACCCAGGAGCCTGTTATTCGCTTCCATGTGGACCATGATGTTTTTTTGCTAAACTTAACATCGTCCTTCATTCTTGCACAATCAAATTGCCTTAAAATGTAGTGTTTCACCTATGTTGTAAATGTATTAAAAAAAACACTGTATGCATCTAATGAGCAAAAAAATGTATGTTTCCTTATTTTCTTTTTTGTTGCAAGCTAGATAAGAATATGTATGTCAATCTCACGTTTGAGAGGGGTATCGATTTTCTCATCAAACTCTGGGCAAGGAGCAAATATTAATATTTCCCAAAATGTCAAACCTTTTCTTTAAGGTCTGCTCTTGCAATAAGGAATCAGTCTACAGGTAAGAATGGGCGTCTACAGTTGTAACCATGCCTGAGGGTTTCACCACCTTATGCTGTTTATGTCACATCTTAAATTTGTACTGATGCAACCAGGATTCATCAGACTAGACAAACTTTTTTCTTTTTTCTAAACCCTTTTTCTTTTTTACTTTTTTAACCTTTCCAGTCCTTAACAGTCCAATGCTGCTTTCTCACAACATTCACCCTCATTTGTTTAACATGAACAGGAGAGGTACTGCATCTCAGTTTCCTGCTATGGTCAGAGTGCAAACGTTTTGATACCGTGTCTTGTGGTCCAACAGCTCTTCACTTTCAGCAATGCTCAAATGCGCCCTCCCACTGCTATCACACCTCTGTCTGTGAGATCACACTTTAAGCTTCTTTTGTTATACAGCTTACATGTAGAGTCAGAGTGGAAATAAGTAATGGAAAGTAAGGGCCCACTTCTTCCGCAGGGTCAGGGTCTTTATTTTTGTTTCTGGTCTAGCATGTGTTGAAGTCGTGGAAAACCACCTACAACTCCCTGACACAACTCTTCAGTCACACGTGGTCAAGCCACAGGGTTTCTTATTATGGCCTGTTATATTTTCTAACTAATGTTTTTTTAGGGGGTTTACCCTGAGTAAATGAGCATAAACTAAGAAAACGCTGACCCATCACTAAGTTGTGCCCCCCTTGGTTATTGTTGCCAAGCCTGTCAAGCTTTCACACCCAAGCATGTCAGAAGTGGTTTCAACAATATCAGTGGGAGATATTCCAACGTAAATAATGGTAAATGTCTCAAATAACAGTTCTGAAATATCAAAGAAAAGTAGACAGAAAAAACTGTGATATGCCAATGACAGCTACATCCACAATGTAATTTGTTGATGGGAGTGCTGCGAATAGAGGACGCTAAAAAAGGAGGGAAAAGCCGACTGGTCCTAATGAAAGTGTCAAGCACCCCACGAAAAATACTGGAACAAAAATGTTCTTGCACAGCAGGGTAAATCATATTGTTTTATTTTAAGCTTAAAGTAAGTTATGACTCCCTATAACTGTCACTGTATAATATATATTTTATCCCTTGAAGAACTCCAGTAATGAGTCCTAAAACCCGTAAATGAATTAGCATTTCAGCATCTCCAGTTCGACTCGTTTCAAATCCAATGGGTTTTTTTAATCGATTTTTGTATGAAGCCTCAAGGTCTGTGATTACAAGCTAAAGAGATTTTCGCATTTTGTTCTTCGACGTAAATCACATCAGTAAATACCCCACTCAGGAACTTTGACGATTTTATGTTTCTTAATAAAGATGGATACTAAGAAATGACTAAATGAGATCACAGAACGTCATCATGCCAAACCGTGCCGATCACTGCTTCATAGTCGTGCAGTGGTGGCGGTGCGATGGTTGTGTACTTTGTTTTAGCCTAGCAATAGCTTTTTACTTTTGGCAATTCCATTTAGGCTTCAAAATCCTGAAAGTGGTGTTCATTTGGGAAGATTATCTTGCTAAACAAAACGTGTATCATAAAAGTTTGTTCACTACAGTGCCTTTTTTCTGTAGTGATACAAAATCTAATGGAAAATCCCATGTGCTTTTTGACGGGGGAACCGAGGCAATGTTTCCAGGTTGGCCTACAGAAAAACGACATGGGACACTCTGTTGTACACAAAACTAAACTACCAAACATTGCTATTTGTTCACAAACAGCTTCAAAAAATTTAGAACTAAAGTTGAAACATAAGTAGGTTAATTTACAATTAATATAACACCTTTTTTGTTTGCTAATGTGCTAGTTAGTCTCTTACCATGGAATAGATGGGAGAGTTTTTGTTGACATTTGATGGATTGAGTGGTGAGTAAGGTCTTTCACACTCTTAAATCCATATCTCACATCTCTTGCAAATTTGGCATTGGAAAAGTGAAAAATATGATAACCCCCCCCCCCAAAAAAAACTTTGAAGATATATCAGCTATCAGCTGTCCTGATAAAGTAAGATAGGATTTAGACAGTGGCTGTTTTAGGGATGGGGCTTAGCAAACAGTCAATTACACAGTATTAGTACAATATATATAACTAAAAGAGAGACAAGAGACAGATGAGGTTTGAATTCAGGTTTTGTTAAGTGTCAGGGATCTTATAATTCTTATTTTCCCAAATTGTAGTTATAACATTTTGTCTTACCTATCATGTGTTTGCTGATGTTCCACTGAATAGATTGAGAACCTGTTTTTACACAATGTTTTCTCTCTGGAACAGTTTATTGCCATGATGTAATGTATCATCTGCTCTATTACCATGGTGAAAATAATATTTGGTCGAAAAAGAAAAAAAACACCAGTTATTGATTAATCTCTAAAAAATATCCAAGCTTTCTCAATATTGCACTTCTCTTTAAACAGCTGGAGATTTGTGGGAAGAAGCTCCACTGAATAAATGAAAAACAGATGTTGCTGTGGTATGTTTGCTGCAGGTTAAAAAACATAAATCATATGCTAAAACAAGCGAAATAAATGTCTTTTTAACAGTTAAGAACAGAATACACAGCAACTGCTGTCATTCACACAATGATTTCCTGTACAGGCACTGCTTCAGCCAGTCATTACACATGCAATGAAACGTGCAGCCAACAGATGGTTGTGAATATAAGACAGATTATTCAAAGCGAAACAACAGAGTCACACTGTGCCTGCACGCTGTTAAAATTTGCACTACATATATGACTGCATGCTTTCAGTGTAACAACTTATGCCACGTGTACGAAGAGCTATCAGACATCTATGAAGTCTTGACAAGACTTGAACTTTACAATTAATTATTTTGTGTCTAAAATAAGTCTCTCAGTTTTTCTATCCAATGGCCTATTGGTCATTCATCCAGGCTAAAGTATAAACTGTCCCTTAATGAAGGCCTTTCCCTGCTGTGCAACAAGCTCTAAGAGGTTTCCATATCAGGGACCCAGGACTGGATCAAAGTACACTTGACCTCAAAGTCCAGTTTATGTGATTGTGCAAAGATCAACACTTGAAAACGTGGTCTTGAGTTTGGTTCATGTATACTCGTGTACGATTCACATCAGATGTGAAAACCAGCTGTTCCAAAACACAAAAGTGCACTGCCATTTATCACAAGTAGCCTTCGGCATTGCAAAGGCATTTCTCAATGCCACTGGTCTCCTCCAAAATCTGCATACGCGCAATGCACATGCAGATCCTATCCTCTGAATCACATAGGGTGATAAAGTAGGAAGGCAAGCGAGAGGGTCATTCTTGACATTATGCTGGCATAATGTGAATGTTTTCTGGACTTGGAATCTTATGATTAGTGCTCTTTTCTACAATGTAGCAACAACGTCAACAAATGACACATTTAGATGATGACTCAGATGATGGACTCGAGTATGAAACAACAATACTAATGCCAAAGCTATGCATCAGGGGAATGGGGTTGGGGGCAACTGTAGTCAGCCATGTTACAATAATACCTAATATGAATATGTCCTTAGAGACACTATCAATCACCTGGTACTTAAAAAATGTACACCCATCCTCATACTACTGTTCTTTTCCTATTTGTTGTATCGTTACGTTTTATTTTTCTCTTTCTTTCTTTCCTTATTTCTGTTATCTGTTACCTGCTGAGGGACTATGGATGTAAATTAGTAGTCCTGTTAACTCTGGCATATTTATATGTATTTATACTGATGTTCATTATTATACTAGGTCCCTTTTAAACAAACATTAAATGAATAAATACATTTGTTGCAACACACAGTGGGATTATTTAAAACCAATGATATAAAGTACACTTTTGATTTTACATTTTTGTTATATTTCTTTTGACTGAATAGTGTACAGAATTACACAAGCGGTAAAAAAAAACAACTCTAAACAGCATTGCGGTCGACTCTCCAGACTAATTATCATGAATTGAGGTGATTCAGACATTGTCAGACATCTGTCTGACTTTTGGGAACATAAAGCACTTTGTATTGGATGGAATAAAACAATAAATCTGTGAACTTCACCCGCCCAAGAGCCTGAGTATGCTCACACACACACACACACACACACACACACACACACAGAGCCAGCAGAGACACTCCGACGTCATCTTAAATTTACTGCACACACTCACCCTGTGTAATAAAACACACATACGCTCACAAGAACAGGCATATTATACACACGTAAAACCAAGTAGTTTTCTCTACAGATAAACAGGATCATTCAGGGAAATAAAATGCACTAAAATTTGGTCAAGTGGCTAAACAAATCAAACACACTAATGTGTGCACACTCAGTGACATGTATGGTGAATCAGCTGGCATAATAAAACACACAACCACATGTAACCGCATGGCCGCATAAACAGCCAGACTTAAAAATAAAGTGTGACTGTGTCAGCAGGGTCATGAGGAGGAAACATGTTAAAAGTGCTAATTTGTCTCTTTATATTTAGTACCTGGGGCCGAGCACCACCATCTAACCTAAATCGCTACATTTTTATTGAATTATAATCATACTTGAAATGGCTGCATCTGACTTAAGATCTTAACAGAAAAAATGGGAAAGTAAAGGTCATAATATAAGCGATAAATAATCAGCATGATTTGCACAATAAAAACTATATAAACACATGCGCACGCACACACACACACACACACACACACACTCTCTCTCCTATACACTGTTGTCAACAAGCTAATCCACTCACTCAGCCTGTCCAGTGTGTCCCTTAACTTTAGGAAGCCGCCCTTTCCTCTAAGAAAATATTTATGTACCTGTAATTGCAATAATGTTTGTGAAGTCATTGTTGTTTTAACTCCATTTTGGTCTAAAAATTGATCCAACTTTTCTAAAAATCCCTTCTCATTATCTTTAATCTTACTTCATTATTTTCACATCTTGTTGACAGGTCATGATGGATGTTAGTCCTGTCCCACAGCACCGGGACTGTTTTATCTCTCACTGGGATGTAGCCAAAAGTGCTACGTGCTCGATAATTTCCCCTCTACAGATAAGTGCAGCAGCAGTTTCCGGTGATTCAGTTTTTGGCCAGACTCCGTTTTTTAAACAAATCATTAACCTCAATGTGTCAGAATGGTAACAGGGATATGATATAGCCTTCAGTGCTTTATTTGTTGACTGGAGGATATATTTCTCGGGCTTTTGGAAAAAGGACAAATCAATACACAAAGATATAAAACAAATGTGACATCAACAAACAGGCCCTGGCTCTGATTGGCCAGGATAATGTTTAATGTTTCCAAGATAAGTTTCTCTCTGTGACAAAGCAGATACACACCCTGCTTTACTATTGTTAAATCAAAACACACACACACACACACACACACACACACACACACACACACACACACACACACACACACGACTGCAAGAGTTAATCTCATTGTCCCTTTCTCCCAGTTTGCTCCATACATGTAATCCCATGTGAGTCTTTGTGTGCATTTTCCTACAGTTTCCCCCTACACACAACACACAAACACACACACTCACACACACAGCGTGACCCTGACCAGCCACTAAAAATGGACATAACTAAGAGGAAGTTAACCTTTAACAAAGCTTCCGATACAACAGTTATTCAATTCGATTAGAAGACGGGGCTTTGTAGAAACAGTACACAAACTCACACATACTTTTCCTGAACCGAGTTGTTTATATCTACATATGAAATAAATGACACGAGGAAGCTCCTGCTTGACAAACTTTCCATAAGCAGTTATTGTTTCCTGAACACAGCTCTGACAGGCCAAAGTCTGCGCGCCATCTGTGGCGCCTGGGAGGCACGTGGCTAAACTTGTGAGGCAGTGAAAGAACTTTAATACCCAGGAGTTCCTCATTATTGGCTTAAACTCACTGAGTGTGTGTGTCACATAAAATAAAAATTTGATATGCAGTACAACAGATCACCATGACTGGGAATAAAGTATCATCAAACTCCATACAGTACAAATGTTAGAGCTTTCATCATTGCATTTCACCACAGATTATCTCTGGAACTTCATAATAAATATTTCTTAACATTACCAGTGGTGATACTCATGTCCAGAATATAGTATGAGAGGTTTTTGAGTTGTTTTTCTATACCCTCTGGAATGACAATGAAGCATTTTCTTATTTGACGCCACTATCGGCAAAATACCATCCTTTGTTTTAAACCCGCTTCATGATGTGACAGCACTGCTTTAACATTAAGTTTAGGCACAAAAATGACTTGGTTAGTTTGAAGGAAACAATGTGATTTGGTTTCAAATAAGTACTTTGTTCGGGTTAGAGAAGCCTCTTTGTGATAGTGATAATAACAAATATGAGATTACGGTTTGGTAATGATCATGATCATGCTTAAAAAAAACAACTCAACACTTTTTTACTTCCTGTTTAGGGCAGGAATGTTGCACTGTTATGCCACCTTGTGATTCTATAGAAATGGTATGATCAGGGAATGGGGGGGACAAAGTTGTTTCGCCTTTAAGCGGGCATCAGAGGTAGCAAAACGGCTAGATAGAGGTCTGTGTAAAAGGGACAGCGAGAAGGACTGTGGGTAGGATGGATGGGACGTTTTGATGGCATATTATTTGTGCGACCCACTGCTGGGAGATGAGAAATTAGCCAGCAGTAGTTAGCAGCTAACGCAAAGGAAAGGAACAGTATTTAAAATTTGAGTTCCAGAAGCTTTTGAAGCAGAGGGCGGATCAGCTGCCATGTAACAAAGACAATAAATGATAGTATTTGACATATTGTGCCATTGTTATTGTTTTGAAAGCACTACCAATGTGTTTGTTATATGTCACACTAAATGCAACACACTGTTGTGTTAAACCTCATGGTACTTATGCTTCCATGATGCTGGCATGCTGCCTAAAATCACACACTGGAGTGGCGTGATGTTGCCAGTGTTTGGTTCTGTGTGAGAATGCAAAGACGGCGTTAAAAAGGGACTTTATCGCTGCTCTATAGTGTGATGCCATATATTACTCTAGACCATATACCACTCATACTGAAACCATCAACACAATGTCTTTTCTGCAAACACATCTCTAACACTCAATCTTCAGTGTGAATTAACTATGACAAATGATTGTTGTCAATGAAAGCTTATAAAAAAGCATCAGAAACAGTTATAACCGTCGCAAATATATGGTTGCTGACTTGTGAACCTTGCAAACAGTACTTGTAAAGGTTGGTTTTATAGTGAACTGAACATAACAGTTTGGACCAACAACAGACTGAACGTACCACTGAACTAAATCAGAATCAGCACTGAACGTGATGCGTTCACTTACTGAGTGCGTTTAAAAGGACATGGATAAACCATTATGGTTGGGTTTTTGGAGTAGCACGTTCATGTGTCTGAGCATGTACACATCATATATTGTTTGAGAAACCTGACTGCAGTATCTACAAGAAACTGGGATTTATACTGGGAACATGAATAACCCATTTTCTCTGTGCTTATTTAAACACCACATCCAGAATATGATCATAACTGGGATAAGCCTCATCAAGAGGTTATTCATGCACATGTAACCGCACTCACTAAAGAGAAGCACATTTGAACAGGGATATGTTTACCTAGCTTAGAATAAAGGGAACAAAGTGCATACTCAGTGACTATGAATCACCAAACTGTGCTGAACATAATCACTCTTATAAGCAAATTATTCTAAATATACACTTCCAGAAAAGAAATATGACGGAATATTACCAAAAACCTATAACATCATCAGATATCATCAGTCATGATGTCAAATAGACAACTAGGTCAGTATGTAAGAGTCAGGAGTTGAATGGCCCATTTACTTTTTCCAACATGGAAAATCAGTCATCTTGCCCAGATTATTCAAGCTCACACAGGATCATTATGACTTGGCATTGCTCTCAATCTGTTGTGCTTCATGTAATGAAGCTGTCCCGTCAGCTTTTCCATCTCTGTCCAGTCATGTGAGACAGGTGATGTCATCAGTGTTGTAGAAATCTCAGAGCAGTGACTCACCTTACATGCATGTACACAAACAACACACCGACTACTTTATTTCCGCTTGCGACCCATTATGGTGTTTGGATTCTGGGCCAAGTGAGTTTTCTTCCTCTCTGCCCATCTGCCAGATGGCTTCGCTGACACACACACCCCCAGTAAGGTGTGTATTAACGAAAGCAAAGCCTGCCCTGTCAGGTGAGCATCAGCTCTGCTGGTCTGATTGTGGGACACATGTATGACGTGCAGAGCGAACCCTCAGGGGTAAATTTACAGCATTTAAAAGATCTTACCTTCTTCTCCTCTCTTTCTGGTGAAGGCGTCTTTGCCTCAAAAAACTAAAAGAAAAGACTCAGTATATATACTTCTGAGCAAACACTTGTCAAACATAAATTTCATTTTGTCTGAGTAAGAAGAGCATGCATCATACAGTTTATCTCCTCTTGAAGAGGGACGGGATAGATTTTGAACCACCTGAGTTACTGCTGTTGCTTTGCTACAGGCCAAGCTGAATAGCAGCCTTTGAAATGCTAAAAATGCTCACTAAAACAAGTTTGAGGTGAGTAGTTTTCACATGAATCTGATTGGTGGAGGGCTGCATACATACAGGAGAAGTGTGGTCCAATTAAGAGTTTTGAAGTTGGGTGTTTTGCTCAAGAGGTGATATTTCTACATTTTGTGTCTTTTAAACCAAGTTTGAGATCTCATCTAACCCAATAAATACAACAAGCTTGTATCTGCAGTTTGTGTTTCATTTATATGTGTGCATGCACTCCATATAACAGCTGCTCTGTCAGCTTCCTCTCGTGGCACATGGAGTTCTGTATTTCTATGTCCCACGTACCTGAATGTTTCCTTTATGAGGTCAAGATCAAATTGAGGACATGTAGCAATACTGTCCACGGCACAACATGCTACAAACATCGACCAAAGTCTCAATTACCTGCTATCTGAAACACATTCAGCCCATCTTTATGTCTGTTTTATGACTGACTAATAACAATTTAAATCTAGACTATTTTGCTGACTTCAATAACTTTGGCCACAATCAAGGTGGCCACTAAGGTTGCTAGATGTTGATATTTGGTTGAATTTAGGTTCTGATATTCCAAAGTCAAATGCTGGCATCAGTTTGATGTGGAATACTGACCACAGATGATGCTGATATTTTGTTTGTTTAACAGGTGTTAAGTAACCAAAATCTAATGTTAATCGTAAGATATGGACAACAAAACCCAATATCTGCAAAAGATAAAGTTGAAATCTGCACAACATGAAATTCTAACATCCTTAGACATTTAAAATATCATCAATACAATTTTCATTCCAACCCTAATTTTACATCAGTCTGATATGAGAGTCAAACGTCTTTCTGATGTTGCAATCACGTCGGTGCTGATGCGCATCAATGCCAGCAGGGAAGTGACGATGATGATCAATGGAAAATCATAGTGTGAGTGTAGCAGAAGTATAGGAGCGTCATACGTCAGCAAACTGACTAATATCTAATTAAAGTTTGCTTACAGTAGTAATTCTAAACTACTGATCATACAAGACCAAATAGGCTGATGAGAAAAACATCTGATGCACTGAATTAAGCAAAAGCATCTTCTATTTGTCATTATTCAGTTTTCATTTGTAAAAAAAAAAGTTACTTCCTGCTTCAAAAATTACATATCTGTACTGTGAGGCCACTTTGCCTGTATGATAATGAATGAAATCTATTGGACATATTATACATGCTACATAGAATTTTAATGTTTCTAAATTATCTATATCTATATCTATATCTATATATATGTATATATATATATATATACATATATAGCTATTTAGCCACTTAGCCACCTATCTAGATTGTGTTCCCTTGAAACACAATGTAACTTAAATTTCCATTCACAGAGATGAGGTTAGATAAAGTTTCATTGCATCTCTAAATGTTTTTTTCCCTTTAGTTTAATTTAGGGGGGATGGTAAATGTAGAAATATGACACTGAGTGGTTATGACAAACATACTGTAATTTCATGAAAGTTATATACAGTAACTAGTACACTACGTGAGAAGCTATACGCTCTCATGTGATGCAGACTCAAATCAAGAGATTGTGGTCGTGAGTCACTGTCGTTAGTTCTTTGATGGTACCTTTCCTCATCATGTGAGTCTGTGTTACTGTGGTTTGACACTGAAGAACATGCACGCTGGCTCGCTGCAGCATCACAAACAAGGGGGGGAAATGAACTGTGAAGTGGTGGGAAACAAAGTGTATTATCAGGGCTGGAAACTTCTCTGTAATTTCCTGGTTTCTTGTACAGACTTCAAACTGAAATAAAGTGGCTAACAATATACATCTATTCTAAGATGGTACACTGCTGTTCAGATTTTTTTAAAAAAAAGTTGAAATCTCAGCTCATGATGTCATAATCACAGCGCATAAGCAGTCACAAGCAGCTGACATGTACAAGTCATCAAACATCTACTAGGCCACACACATTTCCGGTCTATAGACAGACATGTACATGCATTCAGTTTTATATTTTGAGGCCCAGGAAAGTTAAATCAATATTTCTTAACATGAGCTGTTCCCTCTGAATGCCAGAAACCAAACCAACCAAACTTGTGATGTCTTCAAGTACAAAGTTTGGAGCTGCTCAATAGACAATACATGGGAGCCTGATTTGTGGATCCACAGGATGTTTTGTTTTGTTTTCTTTTTCTTTTTAAGCCCAAATGAGCTTTATAAAGTATTCTCAGTTCTGAAAGAAAAAAAAAAACCATTTAGACTGCAACATCTTGCTATCAACAACACTCACTTCCTGCTACAACTGGCAGTTGATTCTGTGACATATGAGAAATCAGCAAATTTGTAAATTTCTGACGTCATGCTCAGTCATAACTGTAATTTTTAAACGTATACAGTTAAACATGGTGGTCCAACCTGATGTTTCTGCTGTGCTCTTGCCCGTTTATTAAAGGCTTTTTAACTTTTTTCATACAAGTGTGCCTTGTTTAGCCTGTTTTTGATACGTAATTATGTGAAGTAGCACTCCTTGGCAAACCTACCCTTGCTTGTTTGGAGTCTGTACTTTTTTGCTCTTACAGTATATTGCACTGGCTTTGAAGGGAAAAATCCACACATATTGAAATTTGTATGTCTTCATGTTGCAAATAAAGCTGCACTATGGAATTTTTTGACCATTTTTAACACACAAACTGCTAGAAAAAACTATAGGTTAGAGAAGTAGTATATAGTATGTTTATATATATATATATATATATATATATATATATATATATGTGTGTGTGTGTGTATGTGTGTGTGTGTGTGTGTGTGTGTGTGTGTGTGTGTGTTTATATGTTTATATATATACTATATATAGTATATATTATATATTTTTGTTTATATTATAGTACAAAACGTTACAGTCAAGTGTAGTGAAGTGTAGCACTTAACAGTACAGTACAGTGCAGTTTAGGCAGTTAATACTTGCAGTACTTTTACCACTAAAGCTTAATTTAAATCCTACATACAAGCGTATTAAGGTTAATTTAATACAAATAAAGGCTATGTTTGATAGTTGGTTCTGCACGGTGGTGCAGTGGTTAACACTGTCACTTCATAGGTTCTGTGTGGAGTTGTGTTCTCCCCCTGGCACCGTGGGTTTTCAGGTTCTCTGTCTGGTTCCTACAGTGCAGAGACATACAGGTTGGATTAACTGGGGACTGTAAAATAGCCCGAAGGTGTGAATGTAGACGTGAATGATTGTCTGGATCTATGCGTCAGCCCTGTCCAGGTGTTAGCTCAGAAAGGCTCCAGCTGTGACCCTGAAGAGGATAAGCAGTTAGGGATAATGATTAAATGATCGATTATTAATTAAAAATGTTTCAGCTCTGTTTCTGTAAACTGAGTCCGACAGTATCCATGAACTTACTCTCTAGCACATTTATCATCACATCATATTCAACCTTTACAGTATGGAAACACACATAATCACAAGGAGTGATTTTAGTCACGTACTGTAACATTTTCTCTGCTCAACAAGAACATGGGGTTATATTGGGTAAGCAGGTCAACAGTCATCCGGGCCTTCTCGCCCACATCACCACTTTATTCCTGTGAATCATCCAGGATTTGTGTGCTCATGACATCATGAGAAAGCCTTTATTCCCTTCATTGCACTTTTGGGAGCGACCTTGTGGTCACAATACCTCTTTTTTTTTCCACATCATAGATGAGCGTAATACTAGTATGAGTACCAAGTGTCCTCCCTAATCCTCATATTATGAAAACTTTTCCATTTGACAATTGAATCTTTCCATTTGACTGCAAATATTTTAGATTATTTACATTGCCAAATACACTGGCCTCCATCCACTATGATCATGATATTTTTAGTGAGTGGAAATAGTGCCAGCTGCAATTAAGAAAATAATGATGAAAATACACTGATCTGCTTGGTTACACAGTTGGCAGCCCGATGGGCAAAAACAAAACTGTTGTGATAGATTTATTTTGTATGTTGCATTTTAATTCCATCTTTTTTCTGGAGGCACGCATAATGCACACTCTACAGAAACAAATTTTCCTCTTGGGGAGAGTAAAATCAACCTATCCATCTGTTGATTGTTGAATGTTGTAGTGATTTGTAAGATCTGTAAGAGCTGACCAACTGAAAAAGGAGAATAGAGCGGAAACAAACACTGAAATAAACTGTCAAGGACACAAGAGCTGGCAGTGATAATAAAAACCTCTCAGAGGGAATAAACTGAAAATTCTCAGTCAATTTAGATTTCCATGTTATGTTACATTACACCTCTCTCCACAACATTTATCTGACAGCTAGCAGAAGTTGGTAGTAATTTACAGAATAAGATTTTACAATATTATACCTGCGACCAGCTCATAAATAGTATGCATTGTTTGAGATTAAACCAAACATTTTGGCTTATGACTCCTGGTATAAAAAGCCATGTCTAGTTGGGGACCCTTGCAGAAAAAAGTAAGGCCTGCACACTTAATCCATGCCACAAAAGTTTAATGAAGACAACATCTCAATACTATTTGGATCTTCATCAGATCAAAATGTTAAAAAAGATAAAAACCCACCTGGTTTAATCTTTTACAGCATTTTGACATTGCCTTCGTTAAACTTATGTTGGTAAGTGTGCAGGTGTTATTTGTCTATTTCTTTAAATATAATTTACAAATTCATTCATATAATACTCAACAGGTCAATCAGCTTCACTTTCAGTTTTACAAAATAAAACACGGCCAGTATTCTCTCAGATATCGTGGTATATGGAATGCTAAAGTGCATGTTATCAAGAACTCATTATGTTTAGAAAATTAAAAAAAGAAAATGTATACTAGTTAGGGATCTTTGTCATATCTTAGTCAGTTAATTAGTTCCACTACAGACAATTCACCTTTGAACTGAACTGCAAAAACTTACCCCTTCACTTTATCACTTGACAAATGACTATTTCTCAGCTGTTAAGGAAACAGAATACTAGCGCTCACAGATAAGTAAGTACACTTAATAAATACTTATCTGTTAGTGCTAGAGTTTGTATTTATCTTGCCACAGATGTGCAACGGTGTTTAAGACGTGCTTTTTTTCACCATTTTCTCAGCAGTATCTGGTGCATTTGAATGATTTTCGGGCTTCACAGAATCAAATAAATTCCAGATTGACCTTACGCTGACAGCTCTGAGAAATAGTGCATTCCTTTAAGCCTGTCAAGCACCAGCATGAAGGGTCCCAGCTGCTGTCCTCCCGCTGTGCACTCAGCTCTGCTCAAACCCGCATAGCACACATTCCTCACTGACTCACCAAACTTGTGTGTGTGTGTGTTTTCATCTCTCTACCTCTTTGAGTCTAGACCTCTTCCCTCACTCACTCACACAGCAGAGGCCTGTGTGTGAGTTGTATGTAATATAAACAAGTCAGTGACTCAGAGTCCATTATATAATACGGTCTGCTCAACCACTACTTTAAACCGTCAGTCAAAACATTCAGTCCACCCTGTTTCTGTCAAGAGGACCCTCATCAATGGCTGAGGTTCATACTGAATCAAGAAACGTGTCTTTTTCATATGTTGTGTATACCTTTAAACGCAAAATGTAATCATGCTGGCTTCATTGTTTTAACACACAAGCCACCATGGAGATAAAAGGTTTGTTTTCTCAATATGTCCACACACACACACACACACACACAAACACACACACACACACACACATACACACACACACACAAACACAGACCAATGCATCATTTCCTGCCACAAACTGAAAAACAGGTTTCACCTGCTGATGTCATCAGACCTCGCCTTTCTCAAACTTAAGCAATGCCAGGCCACACCCAAGGACATGTCTCCAGGCTTCTCATACACACACACACACACACGTGCGTGCTAAGAAATGTATATTAATGTAATGTCAGAGGTTGGTTTTAAATGTCAGGAGATGCTTTGATCACTGACATTTTCTCTGCCAACTATAAGCACTTCAGTGCGTGTGTTATGTTATTTCGTTTGAATTCTGCATGTCGCTCATTATGCAACTGTCCTAGGTAGCTTATCTTGTAACACATAACAACAATGATGAATTTCAGGTTGTCTTTTGTATTACAGTGTGTGTGCGTAAGTAGACCTTTTGTGTAAATGACAACATGCACGTAGGTGTTGAAATCTCAGCATTTTGACCCAGTTAGCACCACAAAGAAGGTGTTGGCACTTTTAATGCCTTGATGACAGACTGAAGACAGCCCATAGAAAAGGAAGGTCCCGGACTTTAAAAAAAAAATAATAATTTTGCCGGGCTAGGTTGTCAGCCAAGTTTTACTCCCAAATGCAGTTTGTGGCACAGTTATTCGAGATCCATGACAAAGCCACAAGACCAGATGGAGAATTCAGCAGTTGACAGTCATGCTCTTATGCTAAAAAAAAAAAAAAATGCATTTGCAGTATGCACACTAGAAAACCATTGGTGGAAGAAGTATTCAGATCATTCACTTAAATAAAAGTACAAACACACACACTGTGAAAATACACACTACTTAACTCATGTATTAACCTTACTATTTAAAGCGTGCAAATATTATTAGTTTTATATACTAAAAGTATAAAAGTAAAGCTGCTCTTGCAGTAAAATATCCCTGTTAGTGTTTCACTATTATATCTGATGTTTCTTGAGTAATATCACTGCTGTTATTACTAATATTAATGCCTATGTTGCATTTCGTAACTGTAGATGTTAAAGGTTATGCTAATTTTAAATCCTTTATATGCTGTTAGGTTGTTTAATTTACAGCACTACATCATAATCTATAAGATCATCATATGTTTGTAGTGTGGCTGTCCTGTGAGAGTCACATATCTGTAAAAAGTCTACTTCTCATGGTGGCAGGAAAATACAGCCCAGTTTTCATCTTTGAGCGGTGAATTTCCAGCTGATCTACGTGGATTTCAAAGTTTATTTAACCTCAGCAGTAGGAGATTTTTCTCAACATATAAAGAACACTTCATCCTCGAGTTCATGAGAAAACATCTTGAGATAAATGTTTTTCACTGAACAGAAGGGGATGAAAAATTATTATCTGAAAAGTAAGTGAAGATTTTTAAAAAAAATGCAGCAAAGTGAAAAGTAAAATATCTCCCTTCGAGACGTAGTGGAATAATAGTGTAAAGATGCATAAAATGGATTTTCTCAAGTAAAGTACAAGTTCACACTGAAAGTCTGAAATCTGTAACTTTCCACATGATCAAACAACAAGGAAAAGATGACAAAGCATCTGTGCATTTATCAATTTGAAATGATGAAGTTAAAACTGCACTGTCACTGTCACCTGAGGGTAAAACTTGAAAAACCTGATCATCTTTTCTTGAAATATGCAAAATCGTCTTTTGTTTGAATTCAGCGGTGCATTAAATGACAAAGATGTGGAGAGAGTCTGTTTGCTTTTGATGTCATTATACATTTTGATTTCCGTATTACAGCCTAAAATAACTTCCTGCCTGAAACTTTAACCCTGCCCGATACTGATAGTAACAGAAACAAACTAGCATTAAGCTCAGCGTTGACACATGATGACTGGTATTATCTTAATAAGAAGGAGCCAGTTGAAATAACACCAGCATAGATAATTATGTTGGGCTAACAAAGAACTATAATGGTTTTTGTAATTAAAGTTAAGCTCTGTAAAACCACACAAATACCACATAATGTCATTTATCTGTGGGCTATATTTATTCATCATTTGCCATTGCCATTCATTAAGCATCTGCATATTTCAAGCCAACCTCTGCTCATATATTATCCTGTGTGCCAAAGTTTTTCTGCACGTGGACTCTGTTGAACATGAGCTCTTAGAAATAAATGACTTTAGTGAACAGTAACTACCCCTAAATGTGTATTTCCTTCCATTTTGATTTGAAAAGAGGATCTGGAATGTGACATATGAACATGATATTGTGTTTTTAAAATCTATGTGAAAACACACACACACACACACACACACACAACACACACACACACACACACACACACACACACACACACACACACACTTTCCCATTACAATCTTTACACCCATCATACTGTTTCACACACATTTTACAAGAGAGCCCTTTCAAATGTGAGGAGAGAGTAGCCAGTATGTGTATGTGAGAGAGATTGTGTGTCAGTTACTGCTCTGTGTTTGAGTGTGTGTATACCTCTGTGTGTGCGTTTGTCAATAGTGGTGCAGTGGGAAATACAAAAGTGTAAGTGAGAGAGAAGAAGACAGCTGAAGGACTGGACAGAGAAGTTCAATGTCTTTCAGCACTCTCTTTCCAATGTAGCCTAATGTTAGTGATTCATTTATTTATATGTCCTATTCACATTTGATTTTGTGCCGATACAAATATGTAAAGTGTATATCAAAAGGAACCAATAATACATTAATATTTGTATTTGGTTTGGTTTGTATGTATGGTATGTATAATACAACAATAATTAATAAATTATGTAATCTTTTACATTAGCTGTACATGTTTGCTTTATGTCTTCATCCTCTGTCTTCCAACACAGTCACAGCCAAAACAATGAGAATATATCTGTCACATACCTAATGTATACTTTAGATTTTCTCTATATAATGTGATTTTGTGCGGGGTGTAGTGGGGAAGGATGGGAATGATTTTAATCTGTAAAGCACTTTGTGTTACTTTTTTTGTATGAAAAGCGCTTTATAAAATAAAGTTTGATTTGATTTGATTTGATTATAATATCAGAGACTTTTCCAGCATTCCTTCCACTCGCTATCAACGCCGGTGTCCTCGGCCAGTTCAGCATTTGAGGTCACAGTCAAGCCCATCCTCTCGCTATAAACCCAGCTGGATTTCTAAAGTCATAAATTTAAAATATAAGCCAGTGTCATGGTTGATGCCAAATATATCTGGTCTTAAAAAAATACATCTTTGGCACACTACCTGATGCTGCCCTCTGTGTCACTACCCCAGGCCCCATCTTGTTCCTGTTGTTTTTGAATTTATATTTTTATTATTATTTGATTATAAGTATTTTTTTATAATATTTCTGGGGAAATTATTTGTTTATTTTTAATTTATTTTATTCTATTTTAGCAATTTAATTCGTGAATTAGATTATTATTTATATTTAATTTACATCTTTATTGTTATATACCTTTTTATTTTAATAATTTTTTTCTGATTTATTTTTTTTCTGTTTTATTTTTTTTTTATTAATTTAATTATTTATTACATTTAATTTTTCTAGTTTGTCTTTATATGCTTCATGACCTATAAGCAGGGTGACATTAGGGAATAAGGGAATGAAGATTTGGATATGCTTTGTTTCTTCTCATACTGATTGCAATGTACTGACTGTTGAATGACGCTGAAAAAAATTACTAAAGACTTGGAATAGTAATAAACATTTCACTGCTTAAATTATTAATCCTTATTGTCTTGCTGGCTGCTCCTGATTTTCAGAGTTTAGAAACTTTAAAACTGATCATAATCAGTTTAAAACTAATCCAGACATACTGTTAATAATTGACTATCAAGACGACAAGGTTGAGCTCAGTCGACACAGTTTAGGGTGGAAAAGGGACAAATAAAATGAAAAAAAAAATTTTTAAAAAATCAAAATGGATATACAACCACTGGTCTGTCAACCAGCTGTAGCGCATGTGTGAGCACTGAAATAGAAACTCTGAGGGGCCCAAATGGACAAAAATGCAAACTCTCTGTGTCAGTTAAATGCGTGTGATTACAACTGTAGCCAAGACACATCTGTGAAACTCCCTCATTCTGATCTCTCCCTCATTGTGTGTATATGTGTGTGTGTTGTTCCTGCAGTGCAGCCAGGAACATACTTTTCCTTTTAAAGAAACAGTCAGAGTTTAAGAGAAAGCGCAAGGCAGAGTACTTCCATGGCATACAGATGTAAAGGTAGGGGCCAATGCGAGTGAATACGGGTTGGAGACACAGCGTTGTTATCAGCTTAGTCTGGCCTGCAGTCAAACAGGAGGATAAGAGAAGATAGTGGCACAACATCAAAGAGGCAGTCTTGCATGATGACGTACACGGTGATGATCATTGAACTCCAAATATTCACACTGCTGTTAATAAAACAATATGACAAGAATCCCGAGGTCACACTCAAACATTTTGCTTACATAACCTTCTAGTTATGTAGGTTACAGTAATTATATGCGCTGTGTCACCACCATGCATAGATGACAGTAAACAATATGTTGTGTCCTACTTTCCTGCGTCGTGCTTTGGTGTGAAGACTCCTGTTACACATTAAGGTGCTCGACTGCACTTTTTATGGAGTTTCCTCTTCACACACAGAGGGACATTACACCAGGAAAGTCCACCTTTACTCAGCTTTTTTTATTGTGCCTTTTAAAAGAAATTCAGTAAAGGTCTTATCTTACTCAAGGCTCCTGGATGGTTTCCCAAAGTATTATCTTTGCTCTTAAAGGTGCCGTGAGTCTTCAACCTGTAAGTCATCTGTAAGACTTTGCTATTTGCATTCACCACTCTAAAACCAGAGCAACAGGGCAAACCTAAAACATGGTAATATTTTTCTTTAGCTATGCAGCAGCAAGCGTCCTCTTCTGACAGGGTCAAAGGATGATAAATGAAGGTGAAATACCCCGAAACCAGTTAAGTGGACTAAAATTTTACTAAGCAATCCAATTCAAAGACACTTTCTTAACATTATATTTACGATCAAACAAGCAATTACTAAATATAGTAAGATTTTTTTTCATTAATTATTAATTTAAAAATAAAGAAGAAACATGAAGCAATGAAACATTTTTGTATGAAAGTCATACATTCTCCTGGCAGCACCACAAGAGCAATTTTACGAGCGTTTGAGTGAACACGTCTTTAGGGCGGAAAGGAAAGACAGGAATTTCTGGGGAAATTATTTGTTTATTTTTTAAATATGTTTTTAACATTCACTAAGAAAATGGACTCGTGTTTTCTGTTTTTTTTTTATTATTTACAAGTAAACAAAAAATGTTTTTTTCGTCTGGAGGAAAAACAATTAGATCCTTGAAAAAATGTTAAAATGCTACTGTAGATGGTTTTAAATATGAAGCATTTCTTACTGACGTTAATTTAAATGTCAGTTGGGCGGGGGTGGGGGGTGGCAAATGATTTGAATAAACTCATATTCCTGTTATTGCAGCCTTAAAATGATTCATTTTGAAATCGCCCTCCCACAGTCTGCATATCAGGAAGATAATCAAAGTTTTACTGGAAAGCTGTCAGAAAACATTTAAGAATATTAATCTCTTTTTCCTCAGCTCTCTTTGTCTCCTCCAACTCACAGGCAAAAAAATCTTAATCCCAGGGGTCTTTTTTTTAGGCTGCACAGAGTATCAAATTTAAGCATTTATTAGGAAATTTCATAAAAATAGGTTTCTGAAACTTAACAATCTCCCTCTACAACGTGACAATTATAGCACTGCTGATGTATAATTTTAATATTCTTTTGCTTTTCAAGGGATGTTTTTCACCTATCATCTAATTTAAAGGCAGTTTATAAAGTGTAAGGGCAGTTTCGCCTCCGAGCCGGAGCTCATTTTCTGGCAATTACAGCAGCCTGCAGTTCAGAACATTTTGTTTCATTTGTTTCATTTTCCGACTGTGGCTTCCCGTCTATCCCTGCCCCCTCATTCTTCCCTCTGCTGCTGGTGCTCTGGAGGAGGGGGAAAAGTCCCAAGTTTTGAGAAATAAAAGAATTTCAGAGAATTTATTAAGAGTCTCAGTGGGAGGTGACACATATACTGAAGGGCTAACAAAATAAACAGTTGTAGAATACAGAAAGTTAAAAGTAAAATAAACCAACGTGCAAAGTCTGTTTTACTGCTTCATATTCTATAACAGCAGCATTGCTCAATACTAAAGGGTTTCTGATAAGAGGGATGAAAGGTTGGAGTTTTGAAAACTCTCGCAATACACATGAGGCCAGTGATTTCCTATAACCGGGACAATGTCTTTCCTGGCTCAACACAGAAAAGGAAAGCTTACAACTTCTACATCCGATATGCTCTCCTGTTTCTGGGCTCAAAAACAGACGATGTGTGAGAGAGAGAGTAATTTTCCGATCAGTTATAATCAATACTTCCTGGTGCTTTAGTTTCTCGTAGCTCTTTGTGGAGTCAGTTCTGCTTACTCTGTCAACATGGCCTCAAGCACAGTTTAGTTTTTATTCTCTTTATTTTTTATGTTCTTGTTATGCCTTTAATTGAGAGGACAGAGTAAACGTGAAAGGGGGAGAGAGAGGGGATGACATGCGGCAAAGGGCCGAGGCCAGAATCAAACCTGAGGTCACAGCCTCTGTTCATGGGGCGTCCGCTCTATCCACTGAGCCACCAGGAGCCCCTCTCAAAAAAATGTAATGAATGACTTTTTATTGGACTGTAATTCAAATCCTTGTTACTGCACTATATGTGAAACTCTCAATGTCACTTTTGCTACTTTTTGTTTTTACCCCCGCCCCAGTGGCTGAGATTTGTTATTTTTCTCAGCACAGCACTGAAATCTAGCCACGTCCTTCAAGTTTTGGCAAAAGAACACCATGATTAAATAGTCCCAAACATAAAACCCCCCCAAAAACATCTGCTGAGTTCTTGCAGCTTAACGTGGTGCCCAGTGGACACAGGATGAAACCTGGAAAACAGCCACAGAGCCAGCCTGCTTTATTTGTGGTAGAGAATCACAGTGATCAGCCACAGGGGCAAACACAGCGGGAAAACACCTCCACACCGAGTGAGTCAGAAAGCAGCGGCGGACGCAGATATCTCCTAACACACTGTGGCGACCTTGAACTAAACCTGCAACAAACACACACACACACACAGGGGTGGGTCACCAACTCGCTGATGAAGCATTAACTATGCCAACATGCTGAGGTTTTTAAAGAGTAGCTCAGAATTTGAAACATACTTGCTCAGAGAAAGTCAGGCTGGCTGATGTTTTTTTTATGAATGTAAGCACTCGGAGGGATGGAAACAACCAGATTAACTAGATTATTGTTGTATTTGCAGGAAAGGTTGAGGTTAGGATTAGGACTTGCAGGAAGCAACGCCTTACAAACGTAAGGAACAGAATTCATAATTTGTGTGCAGAATTATGATGACTATATGAGCTTTATATACGCGTATCCAACTTCTCATAAGGACTTCTCCCTAGAACAAATGTTAAACCACAATAGAGAACACAATAAATGAGTCCTAAAACCCGGCATAAAACCCGGTCCTTATCTGTTAGCGTTTCAGCATCTCCAGTTACCTCATCTCAATTTTTTTTTAAATGGGTTTTTCAGTAGAAATAAGGTCTGTGATTAACACAAGTTTAAGAGACTTTCATAAAAAAGTACGGTTGCCAAAGTGTGAACATCATCAACCAAAACCGAGCCGAACACGGCTTTACAGCCTCGTAGTGGTGGCGACACTATTGGAGTGTAGTTTTGTTTTTACTTCTGGCAATTGAATTAATGCTTAAAAATCCTGGAAGTGGTGTTCATTTGTGAAGATTATCTTGCTAAACAAAATGTGTAAGTGTAATAAATGTCCGTTTAGGACAGACAATATTTTCTGTACTAATCCAAAATCCAATTAAAAAATCCCACAGGATTTTTGACGAGGGATTCAGGGCAACATTAACTTCTGGGCTGGCCGACAGAAAAATGTTATCTTTGGGGCATTAAATTGAAGCCAAATAATCTCAGGTGACTATATTAGAACATTACACAAAGCAAACAGAACAGTACACAAAGTAGTACATGTTGTGCAAAGAAAGACCATTTTAAATGCTTTAATTATGACTTGTAGCTGTCGCAAAACTAGCTCCATCTTGCAACACGATGGATAATGTTCAGTTGCACAAGAAGTTGAATATAATCAGCCAGTCCTCACTTACTTTCTGTTTTGATCTCTCTGTCCAACTTAACAAGTAAAGTACTATAGTCAGGATTTATTGCCACATGGCTGCTGCATCCACAAGACGGGGCCTGTTAAGCTGCCTAAGAAGAGATTTTTTTTTACTTTCTGTTGTATTTTTCTGACTGACCATGGAGTAAAAAGTTTGGATTTGTCTCTAGATCAGAAGTTAAAATCAATCTCATGACAGATTTAGATTTGTTTTGTGCCAAAGTCCTTCACAATGAGTGTGAAGGATGATGCCATTAAACTGATGTGAGATTTTTTTTTTTTTTTAAATAAAGTGCCTGTTTGTTCCTGAGGGGGAAAAACTTCACACCGAGAAATTTGTTTGGGATGTGAATGAGAAATGTATAACTCAGTGGAGAAAACACCCCTTTGGAATAGAAACACACACACACACGCACACACACACATACACAGTCAAGATTTCACTCTCTTACAAGAATCCACCACTCCCCTGAGGCAAAATAACAACTCTGGAAAACACAAGCATTAATTGTGGCATTATCCTCTAAATTGCTGTTGCAGCTGTCATGGGTAAAAATTCTGCACATCATTTGAATTATTGCTGTTTCTATTTGAACATCTGTCTTTTGACAGCGTTTGGCCCACAGCAGAAATTCCTCCAAAACTACTCACACTTCCATAATGACAGGGGAAGCAGGACAGCTATTTCCTCATTACCAATAAGCTTTGCAAACAAAATATATACAGCATAAAATTTACGAGTCTGATACATTACATTCGTACATTTTGTCCTTGTGTTGCAATTCCTTCTGGCCAAGGAATTGCAACACTGTTGATTACTTTGCTCAAAACATACATTACAGTAAAAAAAATATAAATTTCAAGCCCATCTTGGTTTTTGTAAGAGGTTTATCTGTGAACGCCTAGCCCTCTCTTTCTGGACAATGGGTTTGTGTGTCTGTATTTGTTTTGCAAACTGGTCCCTTTTTTTTTTTTTTGCTTTTGCTTTTGAGTGTTTAGCCGTATCAGGCCTGATCCTGCCTTGAGACAAAACCCTGAAGAAACAAGTCCAACCAGTCATGCTGATGTGTGCCACAGGCTATACCTTTGTCCTGTGTAAATCTTTAACCCTCTGAGTTCACAGTCTGACATCTTCACATGGTCGTCCTCAGTGTGGAAAAATCTAGGCTGAAACTAAAGGTGACCTCTGACAATGGGTCGACAAGAGCTCATGCTTCAACATTCTGCAATGTTTTATTCATGTAGAGGTTATAACAGCCCTGACCCCCGAGGGACTGACTCACTTTTCTCAGTGAAACGAGGAAAAGGTACAGAAACAGGATGAAAGAATACACTGAAATATAGGAGAAAACACAACCTATTGCCCCGCAACATGTCTATATTATATTAATATAATACCAGACTAGATATTATCTTACATTTTAAATGTTGTAAGATCATAAACGTTGTCTTTCCCTGGTTTTAAAGGCTGCAGTCCAATACACTGACATTTTCTAACCAGACTGTTCTAGCTGTTCTATTATTTGTCTTCACCCACTGAGTCATTATATCCACACTTCTGATGATTGTAAAAAAATCTCTGTGTAAATATTTTGTGAAAGCACCAATCGTCAACCATACAATATTGCTGAAACAACAATATTGAGGTATTTTGTAAAAAATGTTGGGATATTTGATTTTCTCCATATCGCACAGCACGAATACAACTCATTTAAGAAAATAAAAGTCATACACTAATCTTCTTATCACAATTAAGCCCCTTTTACGCCGCCTGTTCAAGGCAGGAATAGTACACTGTTATCCTGCCTTGCTGCTCTGTATAAAGGGTACAATCATGGAATGGGGGGACAGAGTTGACCTTTAAGCCGACAGCGGAGGTAGTAACAATGTCAAATCAACGTTTGCGTAAAGGGGGCTGCCAGCAGAACGGCACCACAGACAGGACAGGAGTGATGTTGTGAGGACATGTTATGTGGGCAACCTGCCAACTCAAGGAAGAAGAAAAGTGTCAGAAAATCAGGGAAAACAATGACGTTGGGGGTAAAATCAGTCACCATATAACAGGGACGGTAAGTGATTGTATTACCATAATATGCCATTGTTATTGTTTTTTATTTTTGTTGGGCGATTTTGGACAGCGCAAGTGTGAAATGGGGAGAGAGAGGGAATGACATGCAGCAAAGGGCCGAGGCTGGAGTTGAACTTGCGGCCGCTGCAGTGAGGACACAGCCTCTATACATGGGGTGCATGCTCTATCCACTGAGCCACCAGGTGCCCCGCCATTGTTATTCTTTATCAAGTGATAACAACGTGCATGTGCATCACTAGAGGCAGACGCTGTTGTGTTAAACATCATGCACTTGTCACGTCCTTTTTTGCCTCTGCGATGCCAGCATGCTGTCTAAAATCACACACGTGGGTGGCTTAATGCCACCGTTTTTTGGATGTGTAATAATGCCAAGGCGGCTCACAGAAGGGACGTCGCAATGGCCCTACAGTTTGATGTGTTTACAAATGGCTTCTGTGTCATTTAGTCCAATAATGATGCCACTTGTAGTTTCATATATTACCATAATTTTAAAATAATATCACAACTAGTGATGATTAACCTGTAAAATCTGACAAGTAAAAATTTGGAAACTAAAAATATAAAATGGTTAGAAAATGTAACTGTAATTCTTAATTTATATTTACTTTATACCTAATTTAGAAGTTTAGACAAAATTTTGCTGCATTTACTTAATTTTGTGAAGTTGCTGCAACTTAAAAATTACCTTGTTCTTTTATAAGTGCTAGAAACTTTGGTAAACCAAGTAAGTCTGACTGAACTTGATCATCACAAAGAGGATATTGCCAGTGATGACATTGGGAGATCTGCAAGTTTTGTTTTGTTGACATGCGTAAGAAAATAAAAATATGCAAGCAGAATACAGATAAATAGCACACTTACCATACCATACCAACATAGTTTACCATAGTTGCTAAAAATTAAAAAGACTGATTTGAAACACTTGTCATTTTTAAGTTGCAACAACTTAAAAGACAAAAAAACAAGTAAATATACCTACATTTTAAATAAATGTAACAATTACATATAAAGTAAACATAAATTAAGACTTATGGCTATATTTACTCACATTTTTCACGGCAAACAGTTTCCTAAAAAAAATTAAAGTAAAATAAATGATTTTGCAGTGCACCAAGAGGAAACCTTGAGAAAAAAAAAGAAAAAAAAAACTAGGAAAGAACAGAAACTAAATGAGATAAACGTGCAAAGCTACCAGGAAACAGGTTTTGTGTAATGTTTGATTTAAGGAAATAAAGGTCAGTATGAAGCTTGAGAAAGGAAAACACTGCATTAGGATTGCCAAATGACTGCTCCATGTTTTCTTTGTTGCTTGATAATGCTGACACATACACAAAAAATTCGTAGTAGTCATTATCTATTTTGACCCACGTGATTACTGGTAATGACGCTGAAATTGATTTTGCGTATCGACTGATGGACACATCGAGACAGGCAACTGTTACAACATGTGGGGATTTCTAGAAGTATCCAACAGCCTGCTATAATAAGCTGCCAAAGGGAAACAAGAGTGCGACTTTAAAATGATCTCCTTTGATTGAAGACTGGTTCCATTAAACCAAATGACACTCATAGTAACGTGTTACGTTTGCACGTCCGCAGTGCATTGTGTAGTGTGTGCTCAGTGCATGATTTCCAAAGTCCACAGTCCCTTTGATCCTACACAGAAACACCCTTATCTGCTACATGACATATATAAGATAAAGATGGAGACTGTGTACCTGTCTCTCTAAATATACTGGATGACTTTGGAAAGGCAGGTACTTTCCCCGGCCATAATGTCAACACAGGCTCACGGCCAACTTAAACCACTGACTCACTTTCTCTCCTCCCTCCTCGTGCTCCCGTCTTTCTCTCCCTGTCTCTCTCTCGCTCTCTCCTCCTGATGAATCACCTGATAAATTCAGCGGCATGAGCAGCTCAGCCTCATCACATTTCTGTGTCAGCCATGTTAACACCGCAAACCTGCTCCACGGCTGTTGCTAAGTGACTGTTGAACCCATGCCTGCTTATGTGTGCAATGTTTGGCATGTCACCATAGCAATGCTGTGGAGGGCAGGGTTAAATATTTGCGAAGTATCACTTATTAGAGGCAGAGGCTGGTCAAACTGTATCTGACAGGGGCTTTAGTTGGAACTGGGCCAGGGATAGAGGGAGAAAGGAGGGAGAGATGAGGGGTGCGATGTCCTATATCCTGAAGCCGGCAAATAAAACAATCAAAAGTAAAATCTCAGAAGGTTACAATCAATATATTCAATTCAAGGATGGTAAAAAAAAAAAAAAAAAAAAAAGATTTAAGAACACAATATCGTCAATATACTATTTATCACCATCAGCATTGTGATCGGCATCAATTTTATTTCAGCATAATGGAAACCTCAGCAGCGCTCTGGGCATCTGCTTTATAAGCTGACCCCACCTGGCTGTCACCATGAGCCATATGACCATGAGTTGGCAGTTTAAAGCCATCCAGAGTGAGTCAGACTCCTAGAAAGTCCCCTTCTGTTTCCTTCCTATGTGTCTTTAGAAAGGAATCTTTGAGGGGTGAAAATATAATATAAATATAACAGCACAGTCAATGTAATTCCTCCTCAGCGTTATTGTAGAAATTGTATATTCATAATGGCAACTGCAGTTCAGCTATGAGCTGTTCTGAACAGTAGCACCGCAACACAGTTAAAACTGCCTTTTACAATTCATTACATTGAATTTCATACATTTTAAATCTATTCTGAGTATTCAGCAGGCAGATGAGTGCCGACTTATACAACATCATCAGATTCAGTGGTGAATGTGTTACACTTACTGAAGCACTGTACAATTTTGAGCTGCTTTACTTAAAGATTTTCATTTCGCATTACTCCAGAGTCCACTCTGCTACAATACAGAGAGAAATATTGTACTTTTTACTCTACTGCATTTATTAGTCAGCTAGAGTATAGACAAAATCTCAATGACTAACACTTCCTGGCAGACAACTGGCAATTATTTTGACTTGCACAGATATGTGTAAACATGCTTGTTTTTTCTATTGTCATTTTCAGCTGTAACTGCAACATTAAAAAATATATAGTTGAACAAGGTGGCCCGACCTAATTAACATTTCTGCTGTGGTATTTTATGCATTGTCTTGTTTTTCTAGTGTCTTTGATAAACCCAATCTTTGGTTTCATAAGTTAAAATAGAGGGTGCTCTAAAATGTATTTTAACCACCTAAAAAAAATCAATATCAGTTTAGATGTAGTCTGGTTCTGAGATAACGACTCCAGTTCCCTGTCAGAAAGAACTGTCTGACGGCAAGGTAAATCATTGAAAATATTCTAAATATAGCATACACTCACGCTGATATTATTTTTTCTATACAATATGACACATACAATTTGCCACATAAAGTATGTGAATATGTATGTATAATATGTATTAACTAAGATTTGGACTACATACCGCTTGTAACATTTGTATTATTTGCATTACTGTTTACTACTTTTAGCCAATTTTGATTTTCTTAAACCATTGGTAAGCCAAGTTTACAGTGTATTTTTTTAAACTAAACAAAAAAACAAAAAAACAAGTAAATATACCTACATTTTAAATAAACGTAACAATTACATATAAAATAAACATAAATTAAGACTTATGGCTATATTTACTCACATTTTTTACGGCAAACAGTTTCCTAAAAAAAATTAAAGTAAAATAAATGATTTTGCAGTGCAACAAGAGGAAACCTTGAGAAAAAAAAAGAAGAAAAAAAACCAGGAAAGAACAGAAACTAAATGAGATAAACGTGCAAAGTTACCAGGAAACAGGTTTTGTGTCATGTTTGATTTAAGGAAATAAAGGTCAGTATGGTCACATTTGTATTATTTGCATTACTGTTAACTACTTTTAGCCAATTTTGATTTTCTTAAACCATTGGTAAGCCAAGTTTACAGTGTATTTTTTTTTTACTCAAAATGTAACATACAAACGCTTGCTAAAAATAGAGAAGTAATGTTTTTCTATACATCTTCAGCCACTGATCTAGTCTGATGATTGAGTTACATGTAAAAGCAGATGCTGCATGGTAGATAAGTGTAAACACAGGCCATTGCTGGTTAATGATCCATCTATACAGCTTAGTAACATTACACAGTCACAGTACACAGGCGTCATGCAGGCAAAATGTGGATGTTGGTATACTCTGTATGACGTTCTTCTCTTTATCTAAAGTTTTATAGTTAAGACAGAATATCATATCCATTTTTATGCATGCTACTTTGTAGCAAAACAAGAAAACTTTCAGCTTTTATCTATAATCTAAAAGTTTTTATCAGGCCTCATTACCCAAAATTACAGAAAGCATTCATTTCATTCTTCCAGAAGACGTCAAAGCAAAACAAATATGTCTATTTATTTTATGGAATAACAAGATTGTCACATTAAGGCTCATGTGTTTCGGGTGAATGAACGTAAGAAAATGAAATTATATACAATAAATAGTTGCTATTTAGGGCCCTGAGGTCAGGGCTTTACACCTGAGGAATAGTCCCTCTATACTATGTGGTCCCCAAATATTTACATGACACACTATTCAAATTGTAATGGAGATTTTCATAATGAGAAATGTTTAAGATTTTAAACACCTGCAGTTGTTAGGTTAGATCTCCTCTTTTTATGGATCAGTCATAGCTTTCTGACCTGGCTCCATTTCTCATTTTTAACATTTTCCCACAGTCTAATCACTTACTTACGTTTTGTTCTACAACACGCCTGACGCAGCGTTGAGCGATCAAGTCCTAACATGTTAGAAAGCTGCATGTACGCTGGCATGTCACTGAAGAAAAACCCCAGTGGAAAACCTGGCATTGAGCACTTAGTCACCAAGGAAAAAAAAAAAACAACAACCTGGAAGCTATCGTCAGCAGGAATGCTGCTTTAAGCCTGTGTTTGTGTGAGCATGTGTGTTTGTGTGTGTGTGTGTGTGTGTGTGTGCCCCGCCCTGTTAGAGTGACTTTCCATGCAACTGAGGAAAGAGACAGAACAGAAACAAGTAGAGTGAGGTAACCACAACACACACAAGCTCACAAATACAGAAACACACACTATAAACATGCATGTCACTGCAGCCATTCGATCCCCTTCCCTCTCTGCCAATTTACTGGCATTTGGGCGAGAAAAAAAGTCTGAAAAAAGTACAGAACCAATTTAAAAGATGGGGAGAATTTTTCCACACTATTTACCCAGCCTCATGATACACTTTCCAAAGTATGTATGCTGTTAGATTTATAGTTGGGCAAGTTATTTATATCTAGCTACAGATATTAATAGCTGAACATGAGAGGCCTGTTTGGCCTCAGTCGGTCTGTCAGTCTGTCCATCTGTCTGCGTAAGAGGAGCTGCGAGTTGTGATGATGGGGGGGTGTAATTCTCACCGGAAGCTCCTGACATTTAAGAGAATCTTCACAATCATACTTCAGTGGCATCATTTAAAGAGACAATGCTACATTATAACAAAGTTATTTAAAAACCCTTCAAAAAGTATAGGTAATGAATTAATTAATTAATCAATTAGTTAATTAACAAACACAACTGTGACAAACATTAATGCAGAAAGAAATGGGTGTTTAAATGTATGAAAACCGACACGGATACACACGTGGGTAAAAGAAAAGTGCAGTGAGGACAGAACAGGGAGAACATGGAAGTGCTCTGGCGGTAAATTATACTGAAACTACGGTTGTGTCACTGTTTCTTGAAGCGGGAAGTTACTTAGTGCATGTACAATATTTAATTAGGTGTTTTACACAATTTATTCTTCTTCTTCACTTGTTTACTTCCATTTTGTGAGACTTACTTTTAGTCTGTTGGAATTGTGTGATATCTATGTGTTATTTACCTTTAAAAATAAAGAAAAAAAATCAATGAAAGTGTCACTTATAAATGAAGTATATGACGTAGGTAGACTGTCCCAACACTAAGAGAACGGCTACAACTACCTCTGATATTTAAGAAAATTTACTCCAAATATTTACTTTAATCAAGTGAAGGATTAAGTTTTTGTTGAGTTGTCAGCTTGGGCACAGTAAACCAGGGTATTTAGAGCTCCTGACTGTGATTGTCAATAGTGTCAAAAATAAAGTTATTCATCTTTCTATTAAACTCATATGGGGTGGGCTGTTACAGCACACAAATATCATTATATACCCCAGTGAAATTTAGGTATGAAGGTATGAAAAAGCAGAGTAGTTGTTACTTTTACTGAATGTATCCAAATACTTTTTGAACTTCTATCAGCTTAAAATTAGTAGCCACTTCCCTCTGGTGTCATGGCTCCAACAATATGGCACAAAGTGTTTTGTTTTTGTTTCTCAGAGTGCATTGTACACTAGATTATTCTTTCCTTAGAAACAGATCATAGTACAGGTCACAATATCTGCATGGCATTAACAGGACCTAATGTAATATCCTTTTACCTATATCTATTTATTTAACCTATTTCATCAAGACAAATAACATTCTGTTTAACTTTTAATCATCATATAATAGTATTCATGAGCTCTCATGTGCACATGCTTAAGAATTCTTGTGTATTTTGCGTTTTAGCCTTGGGCTGAGTCTGGCTTTTTTTTTTTGGTGGCACCCTTCTTCTGTTTACCGCCATTACACGTGAGCGCTTAGCAAATAATATTGCAGTGACTTTTTTTTTTTTTTTTCACACTTGCACAACATTTATTAGGACGTTTGCACTGTCATTGCCAGGAGTTAATATGACTCATGTGAGTGGGTGACACATGCAGCGGTAGCAGTGCAGAAAATAATGTACTCTACCCTTTAGCTGATATCAGCATAAAATATTTCTAGAAAGAAAATGGAAGCTGATAGATATTCTAAGATGTATCAGATAATGTATTTATTTACTGGAGTTTCACCAGGTCAGAATAATGTGTCTTTTAGTTTTGCTGCTTCACTCTTGCCCACATTTTTCCACATATCTTACAGCTATATTTATTAGCTATTAGTTAGTAAGACAGCTCTACTCGGATAATCAAGCTATTATAAGGTGTATAATTGATTAAATGTGTTATAGATGACAAGACAAGAGTGTGTGACATAATCATAGACCTGAAAGTCAGGTGACACTGTGAATATAGCCCTTGTAGTGTATGAGTCAAGGAAATAACCCTGAGCAAGTGTGTATACTGTAGTAGCGGCCTACAAAATAACACAAGATCACATAACACACACTTACACAGCATATTACTGTAATACGTTCTTGTGGGGGGAAACAGCTGCCACGCTCCCCTGAATCCCTTTGAGAAGGAAAACAAAAGGTCTGCTGCAACGCTCACCAAACCAGAAGGGGAGAAGCCACTAACAATAATCTTCTGGCAATTACGTCTTCTGTTGTTTTTGTGAAGTTTATTTGACAAGATTTAGAATGATTTCCGGTGAGAAACTTACAGTTAGAATGTGAACTTTCCGGAATAAAAAACACCAAAAATGTGCTTGGTGCGGTTAAATAAAAATCTAAATATTAAAATGACACTACAGTGCTAAACTAACACAGTGCTGAACACAAAATAAAAGTATGTATTTTCTAATCTACATAGAGCAGATGAAAGTCCAGTGTCCAGTTTAATTCTGTTTAGATTATTTAACCCTGGTGTTACTTAAACTCACTTCTATCTTGTTTTCAGCACAGTGGTTTCTGCCTTCTGCTAATCAATACTGCTATTGGTCTTGCTCTGATAACTCTTTGGACTCTTTCACTGCTTTGGTGGAATATTGGATCCCCACAACAGAAACTAAAGTCAACCAGGGGAAATGTTGCTGTATGTATTCTGGTAAACAAAGAGATTCGGTAATATATTCTTTCCTCTCTGTGGGTAAAAACAGTATGTGATCAGGGACAAGATGATTTATTACACTTCCTGAAAACCTAACATTAGTCATAGGAATGTATATACTGTAAACGTATATCTACGTGTTTCAGTGTCTGCTACAGAAAAACCTCTGCTTTGTAATGTGGGATAAAGGGATCTGCGTTCAGGTCTAAACAAACAGCTGTATTTGCCACTTTACATCTGGCTGCTTAAGATCCTGAATTTTCAGAGCTGGACTGATTCCTCACTGTGCAGAAACCCCTGAGTAAACATGTACAAAATAAGAATAAACACAACAAGTGTACATGGAGAGCATGCATGAGAGCTATGTAAATAAGCCACTTTGCTTTCTCTTGCCTACAAAACTGAAGCATTTCACACAGCTCGCTAAAAATACACAGTTTTCTTTCTTTTTTTTGTGTGTGTGTTGTTGTTTTACTACCCGCCCTTCTGAGCTCACTATGAAACTTGAGGCGGAGGGAGGGAGGGGTCATCCGGGAACATAGCAAGTGGAAACTCCTCCCAAACCCTGAGGGAGGGGTAAAGGCCTATAAAAAGCCGAGGACACAGACCACAGATCTAACTTGACTTGTCTGGACACAGGTAACTAACAGTTAACCGTGGATCAGAGCTGAAACTTCTTCTTTTGGCCAAAGGGGTACAGCATGTCCGAAATGCTTGACGACATCTTCGCAAAGGTGAGTCGAAGTTTAGGAATTTTGTTTTGGGAAAAAAAGGGCTCCAAAAAGTTGGTCAGCCCTGTAACTCCTCTACCAAGTGTTTGCTTATTTGTTTATTTTTGCTCATTTTATTCCTCTGTGAAACACGGATTTGACAGTGAATTCCTTCTGAACTGAGTTTGGTCACAGAGGATTTCTCCAGTTTAAAGAGATAATGAGATAAGGGAGGCAGTCAGCGCTGGGTTGTTTGTTTTTTCAGTTCCAATCTTCTGCTATCAGAATATTCATGAGAAACAGGAAAGAGTCATAAACTGCAATTATTTGCATTTAATTTGTATTTTGTGACTGCATGTAAATGACAGATAAAGGTTTAGTAGTGAAAAGTTGTTTTTTTTTTGTTTGCGACTGCCTTCTTAGTGACTTTGTTTTGGCATTTGTGTCTCAGTTTTGTCTTTAAGAAATAAATTATCTTATATATGAACCTGTTTCAGAATAACTTTTGCTGATTAAAAGACTGTTGAAATAGATTTGTTGTAGAAAGTATGTTGAAAGAGGAAATGATTATGTATATATATATATATATATATATAGAGAGAGAGAGAGAGGAGAGAGAGAGAGCCTATGTGAAATTCAAGGTCTAAATCGTGACTATGTCAACTCTCTGTAACAGAACTTTATGAACCTGGCCCTGGATGATGCCTTGCTTCCGAAACAGTCTCAACTCAAAGCCCCGGGGGAAAGTCGACTGAACCGGTCAGGCTCCTTCTTCTCTCCCCCCTCTCCTCCTGCCTCCTCCAGCCACAGCTTGAGCACCGAGCATGTTAACAATAATGACGGCCCTTTCTGGCCATCTAACATCTGGAGCCAGGGCCCTGTCTCCAAACCCAAACAGCTCCCGTTCAGGCCTGACCGCTCAATGAGCCTGACCGAGTCCAGCAGTCATCTGCTCTCCTCCTTTGGACAGCTGAAGAACCTGGATGCTTATCCCTCTGCTGCAACTGTGGCTCCACCGCCTGGCTTCCCTCCCTCGTCTACTCTCCCAGCCCAGATCCCACAAGTGGTGGCCCCTAATCGTTACAAGACAGAGCTGTGCCGTGGCTTCCAAGAGACGGGCAGCTGCAAGTATGGCAGTAAGTGCCAGTTTGCCCACGGTGAGGCAGAGCTGCGTGGACTGTTCCGCCACCCCAAGTACAAGACAGAGCCCTGCAGAACCTTCTACAACTTTGGCTACTGCCCTTATGGCTCACGCTGCCACTTCATCCATGAGGACAAAATCAGCGGAGGTCCGTTACCAAGTGCCAAATTCCAGAATCAGCAGCAACCAACTCACAGTGGTCAGAATCCACGCCACCAGCTGCGCCAAAGTGTCAGCTTTGCTGGGTTCATGGGATCTACACGCAGCTCACCTCCTCCATCATTCCCTTCATCCTTTAATGATCCTAACCTGGGGTTCAGCCGTGCTCCTTCTGTCTCCCCACCTCCTGCTGATCTCCTCTCCCCAGTGTTTGGTGACTCCCTGCAGCGGGAGACAGCAGCATTCCAGTTTGGCAACCTTCAGACCCGTGCCAGCGCTGGAGACATCCACAACATTCCTCTCATCATGGAGCCAAAAGCCTCACGCTGTGTGTGTGTGGCCATGGAAATAACTTTAACAGCAACAACAGCAGAGTCTTCGCTAGCGTGGAGGACGGGCACCACCATGATGGCAGCATGCCGTTTCCTGGTCCTGGAGGCCACGGAGGATTCATGAAGCCTGCTGGACTCCAGCGTTTCTCCTCTGAGGACTCCCTGGAGGACAGCTACAGCAGCAGCAGTGGAGGTTCCAGTGGAACCGAGTCTCCAACATTCGACGCAGCCACCAAGAGGCTTACTGTGTTTGAACGCCTGTCCCTGTCCGACTAAACAGATCCAAAGAGAGGGAAAAGGAAAAGAACTGACACCTTGTTAAGTGCACCTGCATTTATCTGAACTTTCCTCAGAACCAGAACTGATCAGGACAAGTCACCTTTTGACACAATAACACTTAAAGTTCTTAATTTATGTTTGTAAAGTGGAACTCGTCTTGGAAAATCTACAAATACTGAGATGATTTTAGTACCCAAATGTTATCAGACTCTATTTTTATACTTAAAAATAATGTGTAGCCTATAAGACCTTTGTATGTGGTCTTCCGTAAAAATTAACTCCTCTGCAGGTCTTGATGGTACCAGCAAATAGTCTGGTTTGTACTTACCATAAATTTGTAGTGATCAAAATGGCTTATCTTTAGTGATAATCATAAATTCCTGCGCCTTAAAGAATATCCCTGCCTCATAAGGCTATTTAATCTTGGTGCCATAAACAGTATGCTTGATTCAGTAGCCTTAATCAGTGAGACCTGACATGTGTCATTGATGCCATTTTATCTGTGATATGCACTTTACAGCTAATCCAAATGGGAGAAACTGTCACATCTCCCAGTAGCATTCAACCAAAGCTTCATACTTCACTTGCTCTCTCTCTGTGTGTGTGTGTGTGTGTGTGTGTGTGTGTGTGTGTGTGTGTGTGTGTGTGTGTGTCTGTACATGTGCGTGTATGGGTGTATGTGTGTAACCGTCATTCTCCTGAGACCTGGGGTGCAAGCATCTTAAGTTGCAGAATACTGAAAGATCAAAGTGTGATAACATAAGAAATGTCTGTCCGTGAGTTTAGATATTAATATCTCTATGCAGACACAGATTTATTTCTTTAAAACATTCTGTTATCTTGGCTAGTTTGTGGATTGCACCCCATTTTTATTGTCCCCTGTTTGTTTGACAACCTGGTTCAGGGACTTTAACACCACAGTATTCCTTTTGGTTATTGGTTGCCTTGTGTCTAACTTAAACTAATATATTTATTATGATATTTATTTGTGTTTAAAGAAAAAAATGTATTTTGTACTTTATTTATGGAGAAATATTTCAACGTCTGTGAAATACCAATGTGAGAAAAAGCAGTAAAAGAGAATCTTATATTTTTAATTGTCTGGAAAGGGACAAAATAAATTTCTGAATAAAGAAATGAATGTATGATGGTCTTTTTGTCTCCATTGTGTCTTTCAGTGAGAATCACATGCCACCCCAAGTTTTTTTTAGTGGCCACATCTGGCCACCCCTATGAAAAAAAAAAAATATATATATATATGGATATATAAAAATATATATAAATATAGATAAATATATCAGGGAGGGTCACTTATTATTAAGCCTTATACTCAGAGTATACCCATAAGGCTGAGTTTCACAAAATTTCTGCAATTTTAAATACAAAGGCTGGATATTATATGCTTCTTTAGTTCTACTGCATGTTAAATTCACAGAGAAATATTAAAAAATAGCCTTTTGCATGTGGACCCCTGAGCCTCTGTTTCTCTGTGTTTTGTAGCATACAGTGTCTTTGTTGTGTATACAGTACAGATGACAGCATTTAGATCACCTCACTGTGGCACGTATACACATTATCACACAGCTTTCTAGTCCAAGAAGCTGCAATGCTTTGAAAACAGGTAAGTGTGCTCTTTACCATGATACTCGAAACTGGTAACACAATATACCTCTAAATCTCTACAAATAGAATTATAAATATTGAGAAAAGGCACTGTACAGGACTGAAAACAAAACATAATTATGTTTGAATAAGGTCCCAAAATTCACATTATAAATTTCAGGTCCAAAACAACGATGGGTCAATACCAGCGCAGGGCGTTCACAAGCAAGTCTGTGATTGAGAAATCCAGATTATTATGGGAATTCCAGAGATCTTCCATCTTGATCTTTCTGATCACACTCTGTGGTTTGGCAAGATGGACGAAGACATGGACGCAACCAGTACCCAGAGGACAGAATTACAACACTTCATTGCAGAATCACTAATGCAGAACAACTTTGAGCAAAATGTAGGATGACTCCCTGAAAAATCAAAGATTTAAAATTATCAGTCAGAGACCCCTCATTTGACTAAGGTTCCTTGTAGTTAAGCCATCTCCCTTTTTTTTGCTTTAGAATGAGCGCTCTTTGCTTTCAGGCTGTTCTACAGTATACAGGCAGCTGCAGACCAAGCACCATGGGGGAGTTTAAGACGGGCAGAGCCAGGTGAACAGAGGAAAGAGGCTTTGCCCAGTCAGCCTCTAAGGTAACGTTATCTTCTGCTTTCTGCTTAGAAGCGGTCGATTTACAGCTCAAAGCAACTTAATACGATACGGTCTCAGGCTTTTGTTTGATGTCTACTGTTTGCAAAAAACTTCAAAAATTGCAAATATCTGATCAGTAATTAGTGTAGTTGGCATGCATTAGCTCTGGGGGCTAACTTGGTTTGCCTTCTAAATTACATGATCAAAAGTGTATTGCGGTTCATTTTTCATTTCACCGATTTGAATCTCACATACTTTTTTATTGATTTTTCACTGCCTCACAATGCATCATTACATCCCTACTCTGAACATCTTGCCAAAACCTGTTTAAAAACTCTCAAACTCTATAGCAAACAAAGGAGCAAATATTATTATTTAACAGCCAAATTGGATTTGACTGACATAATTCTGAGTCAGGTACAGGCCTAACGAAAAGTCAGAGAGACCAAAAGCAAGCAGTTCTGGATAAAATATACACCAGAAGCTCTGGTAGCAGGGGGAAAATTATTTTGGGCCATTGCCTAACATCATCACTGATCATCATCACTGTTGTAACAGCATCCCTGCATCCCCGATTCAAAAAAAAAAAAAAAAAAAAAAAACAGCCCTACCTACATGCAACTCACAGGTGGTTCACCGCTAAAAATACCCAACCTAGCCACAAACTGACTTAAGTCATGGACAGCCTCTCCTTGTCTAACTCATCCCAATAGTGGGTGAGGGAAAATACCCATTTCAAGATTTTTTACATTTATGTATCAATGACTTACAGATGATCAGTGCTAAAAAGGCTTCCACAAAACATTGGCTGCATTTAGGTTTTCAATTTTAAATAAATTACTTATAACATGTTTCTTTGTTATTTCTGACATTGTGTACAAATACATATAACCAGTCAGCAGCTAAACCATAGAGCCAGTTATGGGGTTACAAATAATGCTCTCTCTTCACTGGAAATCTCCAGCTGCGTCATCCCCAGCCTTCAATCAAATCTAATTGTTCAGAGCCCAGCTGGATGTGGGATTGCGTAAGGCATATTTACAAGTTAAGCAGAATTTCATGAAACACCACTGTTGCAATTTCCAGTTTACACTACCAGTGCGATCTTGTTTTGAGCAATGCGCCACCAGCCAGCCACCACCCACACACACACTGTCAAAGCACTGGACTCTGTGTGGCAAGAATAATGGAAAAAGAAGAAAACACAACATTGGCTCAAACTATCCAAGAAACAGACGCAAACAAAAGATTCTTTAGAAAAAATGGGGTGTGTGATTGTGATTTTAGGCAGATGAAGACTTGCAACTGACATTCAAAGTGACCTTGTCTGGATGGTGCATTTTGTTGATATGAATGACTCTGGAAGTCTGTCAGTATGTTTGCAGTATGTTTGCAATATGTTAGAAAAAGTCGAATTATTGTGTTAGTCCAAAATACATGTAAACATTTAGTCTGTATGACATCAGACTAAATAAAATTTCTAAAAGTTGGATTAACACATCCAGGTAATGCGATTGGAGGTTGAGCTATTCCATCATGTAAACACCTTAGTCGAACTTTGACTGGACTAGGCGCTCTGCACTTGGTCCTCGTCGCTGCACCGGCCTCTCTCTGTGGTTAGGAATAGGGACTGTTTCATTACTTATGAGGGGGAAAGGGGTATTTTAAAAAGGGTCAGGCATTAAAAAAATGTGACGACTGAGGAGGGACTTGTGTTTTTAATTTGGGCTTTGGTAAGGGAAATACAAATTGAAAAGGTAGTATTTTATATTTATTTTAAACAATAAAAAAGTCACACACCCCCCACCCCCATCCTCTGTTAAATAAAGTACATCCCCACAACACCAGCATGGAAGCTAAGCAATGTAAAGCTGTGGATGGGCCCACAGCAAAACATAGGCTACTTTTGCTACCTAAATTAATCAATTTCAATTGATTTGGACACTATAATTGAATATTTGCTCCTCTATACCTTACACAACAGCTGATGGAGGTGGCGGTAAACCAACAACTCTGCCGTTTAGTGGAGTAAAATGACTTTTTCTTCATGGAGTCTGCTGTTTTTGGTATACGGCTTCAAAACTTCGTCAGTAAGGGCTGTTTTACAGTAAGGTTAAGCAGTGAAAATATACTAAATATAGCATAGGCTACACTTAAAATGATATTGATTTTTTTAGGTTGGTTAAAACTTATTAATGAAGGCAGAAGAGTTTTCTTAGCGTTGTTTGATTATATGTACGTGACGTGGCGGTTTTCTATCCCAAAGTTACTGGAAATAAAGAGTTGTGATTGTGATGTGGTCTATATCATAGACTGTATAAATAATATGGGTTTACTGCAACTAGCTAAAGGGGGCATATCTCCACCTGCCGTGGCGGAGTCAAGCATATTTCCATCAATAAATCGATTCTCCCCCAGTTCATGTATACTGGGACAAGAGCAGTAGTCCAATCTAATGGCCTCATCGAAATACAACCGTACCTCGATTAAACTGTGCATGTAAACATACCGGGTTTTTTTAGTGGTTCCTTTGAATCAGATCAATCTGGGGGCAGATTTCTTTTCTTCTTTTTTTTTTAAAAGACCTTCAAAGTCAAGAAAAGGACATGGGAAGTTTCTATACAGCGCCACCACACTCTGATTCTACAAATATATTATGAAATTCTAGTTTTATGTCTCAGTTGTTTGGTTTAGTTCAGTAAAACTCTTGCATTTTTGCCTGTTAGGTCTGGTTCATTTGGGCTGGTTTTAACACTGGCCTGTCATTGGCCTCAATCCATGTCCACACAAACTCTGGTGTGGTTCGTTTGTGGTGAGAACATATGGTGGCCCAACCACAAGATTGTATGATGGTGGATATCTGACACTGTATAAACTGAAAAGCTAAAATAAGCAAATGTCCACGATTTGTATGCAGTCAAATTCCCAAACGTTGTGCAATTATCTAAGATTATTTGGTAACCATGGTAACATGCAAGCATGTCATGATGTGAGTGCAGGGATTTTCCAAAATATTCAGGAAATGATAGATTCAATGAAAGATATGTTATGCTGGTATTTTACTTTTTGGTAGTTACTTAATAAAAAGTGAGTAAAAGTAAAAGTGTGATCATGTTTTTTATTGTTTTTGTTCCATTTCACAGCAACTTTTTCTGCTTTATTACAAAAGAGTTTTGGTTCCTTTTTAGCATTGGAGAGTTTGAACAGGTTTTGGCAGCATGTTTACGGTAATAGTGACTTCAGCTGCCTGTACTGGAGAGCAGCATGAAAGCGAGGAGTGTTCACTCTAGGGACCAAAACATCCCCAGAATAAAACATTAAAAGAAAGAGAAAAAAAGAAAAAAAAAACAACTTTCAGATTGAAGAATCTTAGTCAACTGAGGGATATCTAACTCACGATTCAAATCTTTTACCTTCAGGGGAAGCCCTGTCATGTTCAATTATCTATTACTTATAACCATAATACATACTACACATGTATACGATAGCACACTCAAACCTTGTGTAAGGGTAATGCAAGAAAAAGTAGTAAATGCAGACACACATGCACTAGAATACATATTGTGCATGTCAACTGAAAGAGCACCCTTTACACCCACCCATAGCTTACTGTCCCCACCCAATCTCTTTTCATACTGCGGCATATGCGTTTCTGTCCTCTTTCTCCACATGTCCATCATTTGTTTACGACAGTTTTATTCCAACTATCCCTAACCCAAAACATTTTATTTTTATGATTTATGATATAAATAATAACAATAAATGCAATACATATATATATATAATAATATAAATACAACAATAGAACCCTACAGTATACACAGACAAAACATAAGAGATGTAAGCAATACTAAAGTGCACATTAAAAGCAAAAACACACAATAGCCACTGCAAAAATCAACATTGTCATCAAATACTCAGTAAAGATATGGTTGTCAGCTATTGCAACCACTGCGCATTGTATCTTGTCCCCATTTGGGCCAATGGCAGGATGTGTTCCTATGGCGATGGACAATGACCAACAAAAGTGCAAATAGCAAAGACAAAAAGAAGGGACCTCTGTGTGTCTGTGTGTTCACAAACATAAACTTAAAGTTCACCAAACTGTACAGCTCTTTGATGACTAAAATACTGCAAAGCTATGATTGGATTCATGACACTTTGTGAAAACATGAAAAACTCTTTCAGAGCATTGAATGAAATTCAAATTGCAGTTTAGGCTTTGATTTTCTGCAAAGTTTTCTGAAGTAATTATTTAACTACTAGCTATGTGTTTTTCATTTCTGTTTCACATCACCTCAACAACCCTATGATCCAACCACTGCAACAGGTCATTCTGCTAACACAGGCCTAACATTACCACCATCTTCTGTGAAACTGTTAATAATCAACCACAAAGCTGCTGCTGTCAAAACTCTCTTTACCCAAGTCAACCGATCCTGTGCACTGTGCACACAACACAACACAACACAACACACACACGCACACACACACACACACACACCCCTTAGAGATAAAGTTCATACCTGGGTGGAGATCTATTAAAGCAATTACATATTATGTAGTCTAAAGGTGAGAAAGAGACTGAGAGATACTCTTATCCCTAACAGGTTAAGCAACAGTTGCAAAAGGACAAAACAGGCATTCATGCAGGCCATTATTACTAATACAGAGCAGCAGAGAGTGTGTTCTGGAGGGACAAATTTGAGCAAAGTGGCTGTGGAAATGAGTTAACCGTTTTTTAACTTCAATTGGCTGTGGGCTGAGCAGGTAAAAAACAGAAAAGAATGAGAATTTGCTCCTATCAACAAGGTAAAAGCAGGAGTTTCTGTCTGCAATCTTTTATCAATGTTGCTGCTGGTCAGACCAGTTCAGTTGGAACTTTTCAAGCTGAAGTAATCAGCAGACAAGATCGGATAAATTATGCAGAAACAGCATGTACAGTCACATTCCTATCTGCAAAATATGTGTGCGTGCATTCTGCCATGTGTACATTCAAGCACAGTCAGGTTTCAGCCTTACGTTCTCGCAGCTCCCAAAAACCTCCCTCTCCCTCCCTTTCTGTCATAACCTGCGGATTAAGCATTACGGTTGAGTAATCTTTCAAACCTTCAAACCAAACCTTCGTCAACCATTCATAGAGTGACGGAGTACATTATGTAACTTCTCTTTGCTATTTGGGTCACTGGAGAGCACTACCTTTTTTTCTTGGAAAGGATAAAAAGCTGAGAGGTAAATGCACCTTTAAATACTTAGAAACTGGTCATTTGAGCTTTGTCCCAATACTCCCCCCGAACCCCCCTCAATATCTTCTCATTATCCAGTTTCCTGCAGTTTAGAGTGACCTCAAAAAAGAGTGGTAACCTTTTCTACGAAAAGCAATGCAAAGTCAGGAATGGACAGAAATATGGCAGCATTGAAACAATCTCTAAAGACAAGCAACAAGCTCTGAAGGGTCAGACATTCTTATTTTTATGCTAGTGTCCTTTCACGGCAGTTCATGTCCGCTTTAATGTTGCATAACTGCCCTCCACTGTTGTAGATGTTGTTCTTAATGCTTAGCACGGCAGTGATGACTAACATCCACAGAATGAAGTTTTCTTGAGTCACTTATGATTCACATTCACGTGCAATCAGAGGGGGGGGAAGCGGTGCATAACGGTGGTGTTGTAGTTGTGGATAAAACTACTTTTGAACGACAGAAAAGTAAGAATTTGAGAGAGTCACTTTCAAGTATATATTTTTTTACAGAATGGTTACGTTTTTTTTCTAATTATTTTGAAAGCAAAAACAAATTTATTTCACTTACTGCATTAAAGCTCTTTTTTTTTTATTCGTCTGCGTCCTTGTATTGTAACGGTATTACCACAAATGAATGAAGACAACCAATCACAGCCGAGGAGTCTTTAACACAGCGATCAATTTTTCACATCAAATGTTTTCCGAAACATTTCTCAGTGTATTGTTTAGCTCTAAAATGAGACAGCTGGTCAGGCCAGTGGGCGGTACTTGGTACCTTAGTCGAATGTTTCCCACATGACAGCCGCGTCGCAAACATTTTCATTTTACAGGTAAACAGTGGGGGTATAAAGGCTCATAAAATGAATGGTTCGTTTCCATATGATACAGTGGTGTCACATAGGGCTGGGCAATTAATCGGAAAATAAATCGCAACCGACATTCAGAACCTCTAACCGACATTATTTTGCCCATGTCGGTTATTTTGGTCATTTAAAAATTCAGTTAATCCTTTCCCCACTGGGATTGCCAACTCTCACGCATCTGACGTTAGTCTAACGCTTTCGGGCTCTGTCTTAAAGGACACCAAGCAAAATCTCACACCAAAATATTGCGACAGCAGAAGAGTTGAACAATCATACTGATGAACGACTTCATCAATGAACAACTTTGATTGTAGAATACAGCTGAGTATTTGACAACCACGCAGAGTTTCATTATCGCAAATCAAACAGCTGATGGTTCGACAGCAGCTCAGTGAGAGAGACAGACCGACAGAGCAGAGCTTCTCCTCACAGCAGCAAAGTGTCTGAATGAACAAAGAGAAAGAGCCTTTTTTAGACTTCTACACACTACTGTGTTTTAGCTTCAGGTTTAGACAGACTTTGGACGGGATTATCAACACCAGAACGCATTGCTCCGTGTCTTATCCAGCCACTGGCACTGAGCTCTCATTATTATTACCAGGGGCAGATGGAATGATTTGGGGGCCCGGGGCCACAGGCACTTTATTACCTTATTTTCAACCTTTTCCTTACTGAAAATGTTAGCAGGCTTTTGGCAACTATAGAAGAAGTAGGCCTACTCAAAGCTTTTTGCCCCCAAGTAAAACAATTAGTAGCACAGAGCAGAAGTTCAAATCAGAGTACTGCAGTCAGGAGAGGTTGGCCTATTATCAGCACAATGTGCTAAAATTTACCTTAAGTTTGTTTAAGATGGAGCTTTTAATTTTTATATCATGCTGCATAGTTTGATAAAAAAAATAATGCATTATATGTTTATTACACTCCAACACGCCATGGTCAAATGAAACTGTGTCAGTGAAGTATGAGGGCAAAAAACAACCCCCAGCAGAGCTTGCAGATATCTCTCCTTTCTTCCAGTCATATTGGTTAAAGGAATAACCTGAGCTTCACATCTCTCCCACAGCCTCTATTTCAGGCCCAATACACACTTAAAGAAACACCTGAAAGAAGATCAGCTCTGCACTCGGGATTTCTGGTAAAAAGGCTTTGATTTGCTGCTGGTTATGGCTGCTTAGCAACCTCAGATGCACCCTGCCTGAGACTTTGCACAGAGTGGACATAATAGTAGCACCCAGCCCCCGACCTTGTGTTTTCTAAGATATGGCCCCTTACACTTCGACTAAACAGTACACTAAAGTTTCCAAAAACATTTGAAGTGTGAAACAGGCAATGCAGTAACAGAATCTTGATTCATATTTGATCAGTGCTGCTTAGTTTGACCGTTTTACCGCAGCTCATGAGCCGTGACTGATTTAATTAATATCTGCTATAAAGACTCCTCAGCTGTAGTTGGTTGCGTTTGGTGTGCCTTGGTACATTATGACAAATAGTGACAGTCTCAGCAAAAATGACATTGAGTTATTTTTTACACTGATTGCACAAGATTTGTTTGTAAATGACTCATGATTCATTTTTTTTTATCGAATTTCTAACTTAAGACCTGAAAGCTCTTGACAGAATCTATTCATCTAACCATGTTTTATCAATACAGACCACCAAATCTGTAACACAAGTATGACATGACTAAGCTGAATATGATCTTGTTGGATATGAGAGATGACTAAGCTTCTTATCTGCTTCTATGTATTTTAAGTGAGATGGGCAGTTTAAAGTGCTCTTTAGGGACTAAGCACAATTTAGTAGGCCTATAGTTCATAAAAGGTTGATATGTAAAACACTGTAGACATAATACATGGCCCATGGCCTGCTGTGCATATCAGTAGATTAATTGCCAACCATCTGTACGCCAAAACAAACCTAACTCCCACTGCTAACCTATTTAACTACGTATTTAGCAAGAACAGGAGGAGGAGAGACCCCGAGAAATTAAGGAGAAATAGCAACGTCAGTAAGTCAGTCTTGGCAGGGAAGGAAGGAGGAAATATTTGAGTAGTGACATCACAGCAACGGAGTGGAAGTGCAATCCTTTTATAGCCATGTTCTCTCTCTCTGCCACATTCCTCAGCTACAGAACTCAATCAACTCCTCCTCCTGCCCTCTTTTCCTCCGACTTCACTCCTGCGCCAGCCCCAAGTGGTGTGACGCAAACACAGGGAACAGGGGGAGGAGAGGGAAGTAGGGGAGGGGAGTTGGTAAACTCTGTGAGGGAGAAGGCAGAAAAATTCCCTAAACTCCCCCCTCTTAACCGTCCTAACCACTTCTCATTTCCTTTCACTGACTCTTCCTCTCTCAACTTTTACTTTCACTGGCTGGTGCGATTTGGCACACGCGGTAAACCTGGAGGGATTCCTGACAAAGTGGTCTATTTCTGATGAACAGGAACACCTTTCATTAAAATGTGTCTTGAAAACCCCGCCAGAGAAGCCTCGGTGGAGCTTGTCCCGTTTTAATACAAAATAGTTGACTTGAGGTTGACAAAACATTACACATAAAAGTGAGGGGACATGACTGCCAACGTGACCATCATATGTGCTCCTCCACAAGGACAGCTATTGCATATATTATAATCTAATTGCTGTGTTCTTCCTTTTTTATACTAAAACAAGAAGTGAATCTAGATGAGTTTGTACAAACTGATATGAAATGCAGAAACACAACCCATGGGCTATTGCGCAGACAATAGCCCAGTAAAAAAACAAAATATGTAAAACTTGGACTGCAGCCTTCTGTAAAGCTACGACCATACAGGAGTTTAAACTGCTTTATCAAGACAAAAGGTGCACCAATATACAGTATTTACATAAATCTATCAACAGTCAATGATACAAGTCATTCTTTAGATGATGTTACATTCCCCAGGGCATGTACTTACATTTTAGAAGCAGAAAGTAATCCTGCCCCACAGCAAACCAGTTTATTTTTATTAACAGTTTAATGATACTGAATAAAAAAACAGCAAGAATTCAAGCCAAACTGATTGTATTTTATATAAATAACATCACAAAGAACATGAGCATGTTTCTGTTCACCTTTACATGAGGTTTTTTGAGTGAATGTGAGTTAAATTTTGCTAAAGTTGCTTTAGATTTGAATCAAAAATGCCTTCACTGCTACAGACCGTTGACCTGAGAGCAAGCTAACTCTCGTTTGTATTCTTTGGCTCTGAATTTAAGTGATGTGTTTGCTTTATGAGCATCACTTGTTTTTTTTTCTTCTTCTCTTTCCTGTCGATCATAAGTCCATCATGTGCTTTGAATACATTTTTGCTTACCCAAATCTTGATAAACTCTGTGGAATGAAAGAGCTCTTGCCTGTTTATTGTTCCTACATGATTAAGATTCATTCAACTTTAGATCTCCAGCACATTTCCCTCCCGGCCTTGCGTGTCACCCCTCTATTGCTTCTCCTCCCGTCCCAGGGTTGAAAAAAATTAACCCTCGGGTCTGAGAACTATTTGGAGGCCTGCATTATGACACACATGTGAGGAAGTATAATAGATCTAATTCAGGTTTGTGTGTGACTGCCAGAAGACTTTAATAACCTTGTATAGTCTGATCAGTTGCATCAAGGTGTTGGGCAGGAGAAGAAAGTCCCTTTAGACAGTTTCACATCTGTTTGTGTTATTAAAGTACATCTTTCACAACTGGTTGGCCCATACATGTTCAATGCACGCTTCCTGTTCATGCTCACACTCAGTACATGCTTCTCCTTTTAGACTTCACACTTCCTGTTTTTATATCCATTTCTTAATATGGTAAGAAACAAATTAGTACTGCGTCAGTGTGATTATTAACAACAGATGTCTGACCTGAGAGAGAGCAAAACAGCTTTCTGTGTTAAAGATTAAATAGCTGATGAGAGGCCCATTTGAACAGTTTGAAACTACACAATTCATATTTATGTCACATACAAATGTGTTCAAAAGGCTGCATTTAGCATCATTGACTATATTTAGTCTAAAGTATTTTTCACCTGGAACCAAGAGTTGTATTTACTCATAGGTAAAGTAGAACATCACTGATCCTTACTTATGCCTCATAATTCAGTTCCACATCTAGATATTTTACTCAGGAGTTGGCAGAGACAAGAACAGCTAGAAGGAGGGTAAATATGAGACTAAAACTTAATAAGGTGGCCAAAAGCATACCGATGTTGCCAAGTATCTGCTGTATGCATCAATAAGTGTGTACAAATATTCACCATGTCAGTTTATACTGTGAAAATATGTAAAAAAAAAAAAAAAAAAAAAAAAAAAAATATGTATCCATCCCAAAAGTTGAATAAAAAAAAAAAAAAAAAATTAAATCCAGTTCCTGCTGCTCTCAAATGCCCAAAGAATCATCATTACTGCCATGTTGCAGGTTTGACGTTATGCTGAACAGCCTGGCCTAGCTCACACAGTCTTAGTCAATGTGAAAGCCAACACACCGTGCTAAATTCAGCCTGGTCTAACTCCCAGGGAATCAAAAAAAAAGAGATGTGGACGCACAGTTCACCCTTTAGCATTTGCATGAGATGCAACAGGCTTTAAACCACCTCTAATGTAAACCCATCAGCAGCATCATTAGACGTCGTTTAGGGCAACAGATGGAAATTTAAGAGTGGAAAAAGTCAGCTTAGGCTGCATTGGAAGGGAGGTGGATGGGTCCAAAAAGCACAGGCCTTTGTCCCAGAAGACCCGTGTTTGTGTCTTGTGTGAAATTCTTCTATCATGACAGTCAACAGTCGTGAGTCCACTCATGACACCTCCTGCCAGTCTTACTTCTAAAAGGTCCAGAACTTTTAGCTGTGCAGACCTTCATCTCGGGAACTCTCTGCCACAAACCATCCATGATATTGACTCTCTCCCCACTTTCAAATCCCGCCTTAAAATTCACCTTTTTAGACTTGCCTATTCTGGGTGACCACTGCTGTTGACCTTGTATTTAGTTTTAGATTTTTATTGCACATTGTTTTAACTATGCTCTGATATCTTGTTGCTTTAATAATGCTGTATCTGTCAGGTGACCTTAAGTGTCCTAAAAGGCACCCAAAAATAAAATGTTTGCTAAATAGTTATAGATATATAGTTATAGTTATAGATAAAAAGGCATTTATGAGCTTGATTGACACTGGCTAAGTTGGAATAATTGAACAAATCCTCTAATAATTTCTTTGTTTTATATATGAAATCACCGAAAAACTACGCCCAATTTACGCCAACGTTAGTGATGTACACGAGCATTTTACAGCTTCAGAGAACATTAAAAATGAACTTGTTGCCTTGAGTTAGTTGAGTTGCCTTGTTGCCTTTCAGGAGATTGTGATTTGCATCCTGATTCTCAGTAACACCAAAGCCACGATGCTGAGGGAGCAGTATTAAAGCTCAGCTGCTTCTTGTCAGTGTACGTGTTATTTTAGGTCCAGTGTTTTAGTTTTAAGCTAAAATCAGCAGTGGGCTTGCGGCCACCGAGCCAATTCATGACACAGCACAAACATCTTAGCCAGGAGGACAATAGGCCTCTCTGTGAGGAAGCGCTCACACACATCTGCACATATACACACACACTGCTATGTTTATACAGGTGGGCAGAAAATGAAGTGGTTTGTGAGGTGTGTGTGTTTGTGTGCGTGTGTGTGCGGTGAGTTTGGTTATTGAAAGGAAAGGAATGGATATGCCGTACGTGTGTTTAGTCTTGGCTTCCCTCCCAGGAATACATACCACAGTGACACTGGCAGTGCAGAGAGCAGCAAAATTCCTTCTTATGAAAATAAGCATCATGGAAACGGAGAGGAGAGGAGAGGAAATGAGAGGAGGAAAGGAAACGAGAGGATGAAGACTAAGAGAGAAGGAACAAAATAAGGCATAAATGGCTACAATACCATGAGCACCTATGCAGTATAGTGTACCTCTCAAATCAAGGCCCTCTTACCAGCTTTTGCTATGCTTAGGACCACTTTTCATGGTGTTCGTTGGCAAATGGAACTCCCTCAAGTGTGGTCATGTTACCCAAGTCTCTAACATCAGTCACATGATAACAAGTGGCTGTCTATGAGAGAGGTTTGTAGGGATCTTCCTTTTTCGACCACTGATCTGCTGCTAAAGACCATGATATGTGGTTGAAAGTTCAGACACAAAACTGGTAAGTACACCTTGAATTAAGATTATTGTATATACACACACTGATCTAATGGTCAAGAATGAATTTCCATGTTCTACTACAATAAAAAACTTTTTATTCTATCCTGATACAGATAAACGATGGGTTTATAGACCATATAGAGTTTAATCAACGCCTCTCTGTTTCAACCACAGACTGTATAAAAGAAGCGGACGTAGCCACCATGACGTCACCCATTGGTTTGTAGACTACTGTTTTAAAGACTTGGCTTTGGCATTTTGGCCTTTTTCTTCATCTTGTTTTTTGGAGCCAGATGTGACCACATTTAGACCATGGGACTCAAAGATGGCACCTATTCAGTCCAACGGAATTGCTCACCTGGAGCATACGGCAAAAAGGTTTCTGGCTTCCAGGTTTACTTCCACAGAATGGGCCCCACTGATTATGCGCAGCAGTGTTTCTGCCACTGGCCCCGGCTGCAAGTTCCCACTCGACTCACGGACTTTACAGATTGATGGCATTACAGATGTTTAAATTACTCTTCTCGACTTCACAAAAATAAAACCTCCATGGATCAAACATTTATAATAGAAAGAATAATAACTGATCTTGTTTGCAGTTTAAGGTGTCCTGTTAACAGTTTTACATATGTCACTTTTATATTGGTAGTCTTTTTAGGCCGCCTGGGATTTTTTTTCCAACGAAATACCAAGTGGCTACATGGAAAAATTGGAAGCGAAGCTGAGTTGCTTTCCTGGGAGGCTGATTTGAATGACGGGATGGAGCTGTTGAAGAGAAAGCACGGGATATGACTGAGAACTGGAGGTCAACGGCATGGTAACGACTTGTCAATCAAAAGCAAGCCTTGCCTATGAGCATAGCCTGCTGTATTGTCTGAAAAAGACCTAAAACTAGTGACTGAGACCATAAACTTAAGAAAAATGGTGAGAAATAGGGTCATTTTCTCATAGACTTGTGTGCAATCGGACTTCTTTTTGCAACCAGTGACATTAACCTGCGCTAGCTGTTAGAAACCATGCAGGTTTTAGGCACCTCCACATAGGCTTTACCTTTTAGACTGGGAGAGAACTTCTTTGTAACTAATACACCTTTAGGTGTTTTGTATTGAAATGGAGGAGATGTGCCCGTACTGACTGTATCCCCCCTCCCATAAACACCCTGAATCTAACTGGTATTTTTAAACACTATCACAGAAACACAGACACAACACACACCATCCAGCCGTCAACCACAACTGATCAAGCTCATACTGGGAAGTTACAGTTGCAAGCATACATCTGTGCATGCGTACATACAGACGGGCTGAGCTTTTGGGAAGTGACTTGTTGTGAGAGGGGGTTTAGCGGTACTGACGGCTGTGAAAAAGAGGAAGCAGAGATTCTGATGACGCTGGGTGCAGTTTTTGGCTAGACGCCAGACAAAGTGCTAATGAACAGTGGTTAACAATGGGAAAAAAACTGATTGGGGATTTTCATGATGACTATTCCCTGAGGCGCTCCTCTTGTATTTCTTCCCAAGATAATGTAGCCGCGTCACACAGGCACACACACACACACACACACACACACACACACACACACACACACACACACACACAAACACACACAGACACACTCAAACATACCATTCACCATGACATAATGTTTACATTAGAACGCTCCTTAGGAGACAGAGTCACATCACCTGGAAACGCATCTATTAGGAAATATAAACTGAAAAAGGATGTGTGGTGATATCTGTCATCATCTTCAGACATTTTAAAACAAGTTAATGTATGTTCATATTCAGGTGTTGTTATTACTGTAAACATATGCAGATTTCTTGTGGTCTTTTCACTGGATTATGAATGGTTAGGTGTGGTATTGGGTGTATTTTGGAGAGTATTATCATCATTAAATATGTATATATTATTGTTTAATACAGAAAAGAAAATATGTAAAGTATTGATAGGTATGTGAGTATTATTGTGAACATCTCTTTGTTGAGATTTATGTTATATGTTGAAAAAATAAAACGTTTTTTAAGAAGTGCATATTTACCATTTTCATGAAACTTGGTTTAAGGGTGTAGCTGGTGCCAAGGAAGAACCCATTAAATTTTGGAGCAAGCTGACTCACAAGGTGGATACACAAATTATTTTTAACTTCTGTGAACATTGCAAGATGGGACAATTGGCCTTGGCGGAGGTCGACCCTCTCCGACTGACCCTCTAGTTGTGAAAGTCTTCAGAATGTGAGAAATGTGTCTTAACCAAGTCTGCCATCGTTACAAAGAGGTCTAATGAGCAACCTTCACCGCTGTGCAGCCGATCCAGCTGATTCTGGACGTGTATCTACAATAGTCTTGTTTTTATGAGGCTGGAACAATGGTTGACATGAACATCTGTTCATTTCCACAGGGCAACATCTTATTAAAGTCTTTACTGTAAAATTACATTGAAGCATTGTCGCACAATTAAAATCTTAAATTGAAGTCTTTACAATATAAAAGACAACAAAGCCCCGATATCACCAAGTAAACAACTGCACGTAAAACTTAAAAAACCATTCAACAGTCTGTGTCAAAAGAAAATGGGAGAGAGAATAGACCTGGAGATAACTGAGTGCTGTTTTATATATATATATAACTCGGGATTAATCACAAATTAATCGCACATTTTTTATCTACTCTAAATGTACCTTAAAGTGTTATTTTTCCAAGCATAGCATAGCGTCACATAGAAATGGCTGCAGGTAAACTCCTCGACAAAAAAATGACTGGAGTTGTTGTGGAGCAGTTGTCAATGGGAAAACTATATTGAGTGTGCGATCTCTAATGCTAATGGAAGGAAATGAAAAACATCCCTCTGGTGTAACCCATTATGAGTGTCTTTGAGATGATGAAGTTATCATAAGCACTAACTTAAAACTATATGAAAATATGTGATCTATAATCATAATAAATATTTGCATCATCCTGCTGGGCCAAACTTTGGTCATCAAATTTTAAACTTCACAGCAACCACATGTGAGTCGTGCACCTGGAAATCTGGGCAACACATTGAACTCCAGGACAACATAAGGGCTTTCATAAGGACGCTAACATCATGAAACAATCGTCAACATCATTTCCATGATTAACAGACACTTCACAGACATGTAGGCTTGTACAAAACATGGAAACTACTCGGGGAAGTTGTCACAGGAAACAGTGTGGCACAGACACTTCCCATCACATGCAGAAACACGTAAAATATAATGACACCAACACACACAAAGACGCAGACACAACTCTTATACCAGTAAGTAACAAACAGAAAGAAAAGGAAGTGGTGGAAAAATGCACAAAAACGCACACATACGAGCATGTGCACACAACAAACTGTTTTTATAACAAGTTTCCTGGATACCAGAATGCATAAATAAAATAAAGAGGAAGAGGTTATTTGATATAAGGCTCCAGAATCATCAATATCCCTCTGATCAAACACACTGATCAATATTATGACCTGTTGCCTGGATACAGTTGGATGAGCACGGGGCGAGAATATACAGACCGGGAATCATCCTTTGGCACACATTCAGTGGTATGGAGACACACGCACACCCTGGCGCTAACACGCTGGCTACTATTCTAGCGTTACTGTTCGACTTGGGGTTAACGGATAAAAAGGTTCTTTTTAGGCTTTTTTTTTTTTTCCCCTGCATGGCCATTATGTATTAAGAATATCTTGTCCGAAAAAGTGTGAACACAAAGCACTCTCATAGTTTAATATGAAGGCTGAAAGAAGACATATCTGGAGGCTGCAATGTTATAGGAGAGAAAAAACAAACATTCTTAAGAATTGTAGACATACTTTCCAACAGAAAATGAACTGCCACCTGCTCCCCCACTAAAGGAGGAGCTTAAACAATCACCACCACCAAAACTCAGACCAGGTCATGACCTTGCTGAGTGTACCAAAGACAAGAACAAGATTCTGGGGGCTTAAGAAAAAGTCAAAACCAGCGTGAGTCCCACACTGTATGACACAACTATGATTAAATGTGGAACATGCACTCCTCAAATTGATCTGAAACATCCACACTCCCATAAAAACGCCCACGGAAAACAAATGAAGATGCCTCTTCAGTCACGTCTTTTTATCATCATACTTGTATATATGTGTATGTGTAAGTGCACCATGAGAAATGTCTTGATGTTATAATAAGAGCTGCACATTATGCAAAAAAAGATCATTTGGATTATTTTTTAATTATTATTATTTCAATATGAGTTGTGATTTTAGTGGAAATGGTATTTTTTGCATTTCATTTTCACTTAAAAAATAATTTAGGAAATATGAGAATTTTATTTTTGCTGGGGTCTGTACCAAACAAGCATGTTTTCTTACATTTCGAATACGTTTCCTTGGCTGAGGCCTCACTACAGTGCCATAATGCTTCATTTATAGTGGTAGTTTGTGACACATCTTACCTTCATCAAAAAGTTGCTGTTCCTAAGATTTGGATATTTCCATTTAAATAATATTTTTGATTAATAGCACAGCCCTAAAATAAAATCAAAAGACATTACAGAGGCTAATTTGATGTCATCTTAGTGTGAGACCAAGACAAGAATTGGTAAAAATAAGGTTTAGTCCGAGATGAGACAGACCTTTAAAAACTCGATCTCAAGTACAACACTGGGGTCAAACACTACAGTACACGTGCACACAACTATGCACACACAAATGCACTGATAGCATACACACAAGCTAGTTAGCCTCATGGCAGCCTTACTGCATGAGCCATTCCACCATATAAAAGCTTAAATATAACCATTTTTAAGTATATTATCCTTTAGATAGCAGAAACGAACATATATACAGTCAGTAAGACCGCTCTTACAAATTATGATGCAAATGTGTTCCTTGCTTCACAACAAGGCTGTAAGATGAACGCCCATCAATTACAGCAAATTCACACTGAATATTATCTTTTTGTGTTATGTGTCCATTTACTACAAAGAGCCTTTTACAGAAGCAGAAAAGCAGTTTAAAGAAGCATTGTTTGGACTGCACAGGGGACCTCATTATCTGTGCACAAATATCTCTGTGCAGCAGAAATATCCAGTATGTGTCACACAACACTGCCAAAAGGAAACATTTGCCCCCCTGTTTTTCTTTTATACACTTGATTCTGTTTACTTTGAGTTTTAATATATTTTTTTTTATTATTTTTTTTGTAAGTTGAAAAATGGTTGGCTTTTGGGATTCGGCACACATCCCTGAACTACAGGTTTAAAGACTGTGAGTCATTCATAAACACATCTGTCATTACACGTAATCTGACCATAAGCACCCATCATCACAGTTTCACCTCACCAAAATGACCAAAGGCTTTGCCTGAGATCTAACTGGATTAAACATTCCTGTTCTCTTTCAGCGGTCACGAAACTACAGCATTTAATGATGTCACAGGTTTTCCTCATTTTCAGCAACGCAGACACAAAACCAATAAACCGTTGGCAACATATCTTTGGGACTTTTACATTTAAAAAAAAAGTCTGACAGTGCAGAGAGATATGGTCTTCTGTCTGTGTTCCCCTTTGAGCAGCTTAAATAAATAAATATGTGGCAACACTCTCCTGATGACGCGCGTTCTGCATTTGGCTGCACTTCAGTATCCAAACACCTGACATCACAGTGCACTCTGTCTTTTTACATTAATGATCTTGTTCCTCTCCGAGTCTGAGGCAATCACAAAAAAAATCCCTTTCTGGGAATTGACTTTAGTACATTTGTCCTAATTAGTTCCAATTATTTTTGACATCTCAGTTACGTCTCAGAACTTATTTTTCTGAAATCCAGTGTTATAATGCAGGACAAACTGTCCAAATGCCATTTTTTGCTCTTTCACATTTATTTTAAGGTAGATTATTTGAAATGCAGACAGCCCACTCGCACACTTGCACTCTGTACCTTTGGGCACAGACACATTTACTGTTTGTTTGGCCTTCTTTAATTATCATCTATCAAAACACTTTTTGCAGCTCTCCCTAGTTTTCTTGCTTTCGTCTCTTATCTTTATCCTCTCTGTCTGGCTATCCGTCTAAAACATCAAGACATTATTTTCCCTCTAATCAAAATAAATTTCTCATGAATCGCAGCTTCTGCTCAGATCTGATCACAGTACATCTGCAGCTTGAGATGAATTACATTTCAGGGGAAATCTCTGAGCACATTCCTTGTGTCTGTTTCTTTTTCCTGTTTTTTGAGCAAACAAGCATATATATTTAAGGCTCTGCTGTTCCTTCTGAACACACATGAGGCAAACATAAAGTGATAAACCATATCTGTGTTATTGCAACAAAGACTTGGCTGTTTGTTTTGTTTTGGGTTCAGGAGGATCTCCAGGAACTGTTGCTTAACACACACACACACACACACACACACACACACACACACACACACACACACACACACACACACACACACACACACACACAGTTTTGTGGCTCAATTCCAGGGACGGGGGTTGTGTAAGTTCCCTTGCGTTCCAGGCTGTGTTCACTCAGCAGCTCTGGCTCCTTGCCTTGGCCTTATTCTCTATATGTTTGTGTCTCATAAAATGCACTTGTTTTATGTGTATAGTCATATGCACAGACAATAAATAACAAACTCACATAGAGCCTAAAGTAACAGATGCATATGGTGTCTCATTTCTTTTTACAAAAACTGAAGTGGCCACATTAATCAATGAATATGGTGCAACAGCTCCCCTCACTGGTGAATCACAGCATTGTAAATTGTAAATGTTCATCAAGAAATCCATCCTGATTTGCATAATCCAAATTCACTATCCTGGTATGAAATGTTCAACACAGCAACTTTTTTTTTTGTGTGACAGTTAAATCATCTATGATTTTAAAAAGGTGGATGTTATGCTGGGATACCTTATAACAGCCTGTCCCAATCTGATGGTAAAGCACATGTATTTATGTCCTTTGAATTAGCAGCAATGAATCTCAAAGTGGAGATGCAGCACTTCACAACAAAAATCAAAAATAGTAGTGTGTGCAACAGAGATGAAAAGAGCAGTACTAGAGTACTGCCTTTTCGTGTTACATTACTATTAGCCTACTTTAAAGGTCCAGTGTGCAGGATTTAGGGGAATCTATGGACAGAAATTGCACATAATATATATAACTATGTTTTCATAACTGTATAATCTCCTGATAATATGAATTCTTGTTGGTTTCTTTGTTGTTTCTATATACGCTACAATCAGAGAGGGGACTCTTCTACAGAGTCCATAGTTATACAGTAGCCCAGGAGGGACAAATCAAACTCAGGCTCTAGATAGGACAATTTACATTATAGTTTTGGCCAGCATAGTTCTCCTGCATGTTTGGCACACAAAAGAAGTCTCAGTTCTGCAACCTCACCACTAGATGCCACTAAATCCTACACACTAGACCTTTAAAAAAATGTTATTACAGTAGAAGTGCGATGATATCTATATAATACAGACTATAAAATCAATGGTATCACAGGTCAATGCAACAACACCAGTGAATGAAACAACATCAAGCCCTTATGTCCTAATCACAAATGGCTAATATTACTTTTACTTTTCTATAGACAGCACTTTGCAGCCCGCACACAACTTAAAACCATGCCTCTGTCAGTTAAGCCTCGCTAAAATGAACCACAACAGAGACAAAACTCACAATTAGGTTAAACAAGAGGACCAACAATATATGAAACGAGCTATGGGCATCAATATAGCAAACCAAAAGGAGCTGTATGAATAATATCAAGTCCACATCAACTGCAGCCACAACCAAAGGTTAGCCTTCATAACGCTTTTACAGCAAAGAGAGGGACGCACAGTTTGTATCGCACATTGCGCAACACACCGTTAGCTTGCTAGCTAGCAGTAGGCTAATTGTTGACGTCCCTCTCTGAAGAGTGTGTCACATCCATAAATCACTGTGTTATTGTAGCTCACTCACCTGTCTGCACCTGGAGGACCTGGAGAACTTCTCCTCTGCCTGCTCCAACAACAGGTCCAACTTCTTTGCTTGACTTTTGTCAAAAATGATATAAACAGTCCGCTCGGCCTCTCGGTCCCACTGCGACCTCAAAGTGTCCAAACAATTAGAGCTGAAAGACGCTCTGCAGTCACACCAGGGATTACTGCCACACACTTCACTGAAGGTTTGTGCTCATAAAGACGGTAGCAATTATTGAAATCAAGCTGGAGGATGAACCGGAAGCAAACACCTGTTAGTCACGTGAGTTTGATCCATCAGGCTACCACTTTTGATGCTTCTGATTGGCGCATTACATCGGTGATTAGTTACCAATAAGATGCCACGACGTTTTTTTATTTTTTAACTGTGCCGAGGTAGGCCTACATTAGTGCTCGCCATAACCCATAAATATATCCATCCATAAGTTTAATGCATGATTGTGCATTTTTGTGGTGGTCAGACTGCAACCCCAACACCTCCTGTGGTCAGCCAGTAAACAAATGGGCTTTATATTGAACATGATTTCCAAAGTGTCACTAACTGGAGCTACTCTGCCTTTTCTCTACTGGTCCTAATACATCCATGGTCCTCTCTCACATTTTAAAATGTTAAAAACCTTTTAACTAATGTGAAAACAAATGTTGGAACAACTTTATTTTTTTGAGTAATGTACTTCAAATGTGTGTTTATTAATATTACCATAACACTTAGAAAATTAGTGGGGAAAAAATCAACTTGTATGGTTATTAATTTAAAAACATGTGCTCATAATTATGGTAATGAGGTATTTAATTAGAATATTTAAATACAAATTTTAAAGTTGATTCCTCAAAAAAAAAAATGTGTTTTTCACATTATTTGGGAAAAGTGTTATGTACTGTTATCATAATTATGAACACACATTTTTAAGTTGATTAAAAGTAAAAATTACATTGGTCCAGCAATTCTTTTCCACAATATTAAGTGTTATATACTTCATTGCCATAATTATGAACACTGTTGATACCTCATAAAACTATGCTATTACAATGTTTTTTCACATTATTTAAAATGAATTTTAGTGTTGTTAGTGTTGACAGGGCTATTTCATGTGACTTTGTTTTTTACACAGTACAAATAAGATTACTGATTTTTTTTTCACTTCAAAAAGTAAGTCTACAAGTAGCATACATAGAAATGCCTTTAATACAGTAACGTGAATAAATACAATTATTACTTCCATTCTTATTGGAGCCTACAGAGTCAACACTACCTCAGATTCAGGCTCATTAGAGCACAGCAGCAGGCATTTTATGATTACAATCCATCAAAAACAATCCTGTGACACATCTGGGTCAATATGGTCAATTACTGGGCTTAATGCTGACTTGTGATCACACTTTGATCCAGCAGAGGGCAGCAGAGTGGAGCAGACTCCACAGTGATCACACTGGCTGAAAAGATTGTGTTCCTCTTTCGTCTCACCCAGAACACTGAAAGGTATCTCATTCTCAAACAATGGACATTAAGATTTTACAGCATTTATGACTAATGTTAGATGATAAATTCTGGATTACAGATGGTTTTCCAATTCAACCCAAAGATGTCAAATGGGCATGAGGTCAGGAGTTCCTCCACACGTTAACTCAGAAAAAAATCTCTTTATGCACCTTGCTTTGTGCTTGGGAACACTGTCATGTTGAAACAGAAAGGGCTTTTCCCAAACCCTTGCCTCAATATTGTCTAAAATATTAAGGTAAGGCATATTCATATGATGAAGCACCTTTCAACAACACAGCAATACAAACACATGAGACACAAAAGGCATCAAGACATATGACAGATATAAAAGGGGCAACATAAAAAGACACATAAAAGGGATTTAAAAAGAATGAAGGAAGATGGGGATAAACTAAAGCAAAATAAGAGAAATTTAACAGCAGAATAAAAATTATAGCGCAGCTACAGTGCAGTGAATCCTTTTTTTGCCATATTCCTCCAAAACAAATGAGTTAAAAGAACTGATTTCTTGACTTTCCCCCAGCCACTCTCTCACACTCTGAACTCATTGTCTCCTTTTTCCTGGCTACACTTTCTGCAGACATTTGTCACTGTTATCTTGTTTTCAAACCTCCTACGTCCACCGCTCTCGCTCTCCTTCTCTCTGGCTTTCTAATTGAATCCACAGGAGTGAATTCCAGCGGGCAGGAGAGGGAGGAGGTGATGTCAGAGGTCAAAGGTTGGGTTGTGACCTCTGGCCTGTGCATAGAAGCCGACTGTGCGCTGTTTTTGGATGTTTGTGTGCGTGTGTGCGTTAAACACAGTCATAGTTGTTATGTATTTATGCATAACTAAACATTCCAGCACAGTCACTCTGGTTATCATGTCTATTCATGAGCTGGCTGTTATGCCTTTATGCTAATAGTTTTATATAATGCGCTTTACTACATTTGAGAGGTGTATATGGTCTATGTTATCTTGTCTTTGTTGGTAAGTTTTAAGTTTAAAAAATGGTAACAGATTTCAAGGAAGGTACTGTCTTCTTTCTTGTCAATAACAAAAAGAATCACAAAATAGATGCTAATATCAGATGAAAAAGTGGTGCTAGTTTTCTGTTGATTATGTTATATAATACTCACACTGAAGGTACCAACCATGAATTCGGTAAAATTTCTCTGTTGGGGAAAATCTCTTCCCAAATCCCAAACTCTCTCTGTGAATCCTAATAGCTCTCTGTAAGCACAAACACACACAAATGCACACACACACACACACACACACACACAAGCGAATGGGGCAGGGGGTACATTGTGAAAGAAGGAAGGTGGTGAGGAGGGGGTGTTGAAGAAAGGGGAGAAAAGGAGGAGCAGATGTTCATCAGGTCCACAGACCCCTCCTCCCCCCTCCTTAATATTTCAATGGCAACAGTTGTCTCTTATCTGAGGAAGATGTAGAGGAATGACTTCACTTAATCAAAAGAGTTTCAATAGGCTGAGTGTGCAAGAATGCAAGTGTTCGTGTGTCTTTCTGTAACACACACACAAATACGGAGTTAATTGTTTCACTCTGTAAATTATCTACAGATTTACAAAAACAGCTATAGCTATACATACCTATATCTTTTTCTGAAACCCCAAAACTAGCTCTCCAACATTCCACCCTTCCTGTCAAAGAATCCAGAGATAAGTTTTTTGATTAAACATTTAATTCTGAATTTAATGTTAATAGCACAATGTAATGACTACAGAGCAATGAAAAAACCTGTGCTAACATTAGTTTGCTATTAGCCTAGCTTTATGCAATTCTGCCTGCCTGCATGTACAATCTCCCGGGGAAAAATGAAGCATTGATTTATGGCACAAAAGGAGGAGAGTAAACCATTGCACAATAAAAGCAGGATGAGAACGGTGCTGTTTGTTTTCCCAGGTGCAGTGCTAGCTATCTGCAGCAAAGGAGTAATTTTACAATGTTGTTTAGTGTTGATCACTCATATTTGGATAATTGCTATGCTCTGAGGAAAACGATGAGTGATCCTGCTCGTCTTCATGGCAGTGGTGTCAACAATAATTTCACTTGGACATGCTACGGGAGGGTAGAATTGAAAGTTGACAACTTATCACTTTCCACTTTAATGTATATATACTGCAGTGCAGGTTCATTGAGGGTTCTGCCAAATATTTCTATTAAAATTCATTATTTCATCACATCTTAGATGTACAACATCTGCACCCTGCAGTCAGTGATCTTATGGCACTCCCACAGTGCAATGCTACCTCTGTAAATCTCTAATATCATACAGATGTTAAATCAACAAATGCTTTCCTAATGACTCTGCTAATTATTTCACTGCAGGAAGGAAACATATCCCGTGATACATCTTTATGCATCAGGTTGACGAATCCCAAACCTGTAGATGAACCATGTTGCAGATCCAGTCTTAAAAACCATCTCCTTCCTCCAATACCTTCCTAATGCCTTCCTCTCATTTCCCGTTTCTTCTAAATAGCCCCCAATCTTGCCCCCTTCATCCATCTCCTCACCCCCCATCTCTTTTCTCCTAACAAGCCCTTCTGTCCCACCCATTCACTGCCCCCTGTTATTTCCACTGTGTGTGTGTGTGTGTGTGTGTGTACCGTGGCAGTCGCAGAGGGCGGGCCATTAGTTTGTTAGTTGGTTCTGCAGCTCATTGAGCTCATTGTGCTCGGTAGGCCCTCGAGCCCAGCTGGACTCAACAAGTAGCAAGAACTCTCTTTCAAATCCCTCTCCTCCTTTCTCCTCCCTTCTCCCCTCCCCCTTACCCCCAGAAAACTCCCCCCTTTCTCTCTCTGCTCCCAGTAATCCCCAACTCACCCAAAAGGGATTTGTTTATAGAAAAAAAAAACCTCCACTAGCCAATCAAATAGCCTGTTTATAGATAACACTTGTTTACTTAGCCAAATTGACAGAAGGGCCCGCTCACCTCAAGGCACTGCTGTTGTTGACATCTTGCTAATGGCTTGTTGTTCACAGTGGTGGTCTTTAATTTAGGGTAAAAAACAAACACACAGAGCCAACTTCTTAAGACAATGAACTAATTAGCACAATGTCTCATGTCTGGGTTAGTACCCAAAGGTCAGTCACAATATAATTAGGATTTGTTCACACTTGGCATTTAAAGCACTTTGGATAAACGCCAGCAGCTTTAAATACAAGATGGAACAGCCAAAATACACAGTGGGATCTGGAAAATGTGTCCACATAGTCAGAGTTCACATTTTCATATTTAAAATTTCCAAACTTTTCCATTACTTCTCAAGGACCCATAATACAGTTATTTTTTTTTCATTTCCCACTTGCCCTGTGTTTTTAAAACATATCATATTCATAAACATATCATCTCTATTCAGACATAATTTCAGCTTGCTGACATACATATAGGGAGAGACGGGACAGGCTGAGGGACCAAAGGAATGTATGTGATGGTTAACAAACCACATTAGAGCTACATTACATCAACAGCTACAGAAATTAAATTTGTTTTTATGGTGCATTTCATGGAATGTTTTCAACAGATGATTACTGTCGGAATTTTATCTGACACAACAAAATTCCACGAATTTTCCAAAACCTTAACATTTTTTTTAACTAATTCCATGCCTTTTCCAGGCCTGGTAAATATGACTACAAACCACGAAACCCTTTTTACAACCGTGTGCAACTCAAAGCAGGGAGTTTCTGTGGTGACATCCGTTATCTTTTCCGAACCATAACCAGGTCGTTTTTGTTGCCCAAACATAACAGATGACCCCTTCTTATTGCTGTGTTCATGCCCCCCAAAGCTGGGTGTTTTTTTAATGACATCCACAATCTTTTCTTAACCAAATCTAAAATGTTTTGTCACTTAAACCTTACTCCAACCACTTTTTACGATTGCCCCCTTCTGCAAAAAACAATGCAAAAGGCTGCCCCTAGCATCATTTTAGTTACACTGGGGCTTCTGCCTGAGTGGCAACATATGTCAAGTAGGGATGAAATCACATTGCATTCCTTCACTGTCTACCCTAATTTCTCAGCAACTCTCCCACATCCACTTTTTAAGGCAAAATACTTTAAAAATTGATCTAAAAGGCAGCTTGGGTCTACACAGCATAGCCCACTTTTTATTGCCCATAATGTATAAAAATGTGTATTTTTTCTCTTCAGAAGTGGTTTCCGAATGATAAAATGAAAGGTGAAATGGGAAGCAAAATATGAAATCAAAAGGTCACTCAAATGACACTCAGGAGGCATTTGGGATGAATTCCAGATAAGAACTGCAGTCCATCTTAATTGGATCTCGCCACAATCTGCTGATCTGGACGATACTGCATAAAAACTTACACCACATAACTGAGGTGCTGGTTTTCATAGGCAGACACATGAAATGAATACAAAGATTGCTTTGTGGCAATACAGTCATGGCGGAGAGTGACAGGACAGAAGGGAAAAGAGGACTGTTGAGCAGTGATTATCTGCTGCAAGATTCAAATCTGGGATGTTGTGTTTACATATGTCCGCTGGACACCAAGATACCTTAGTCCACTTTTACCACAGATATGTGAGGAAGGACACCAAATCACACACAAGTCAAAACAATGTGGCTAAGACAACCATCAGGCTAGAAGAGCACACCTATATACCATTACATCATCACAATACTGGAGGAATGAGGGTGGGGTGGGGTCCAACACACACAAGCATGTATACACACACACAAACACACACACTTAATGGTGACCACTTGGCTGGACCAAAACAAAGCTTTTCGGCAGGCTTTGTTCTCAGCTGAGCTCATCTTTCTTAAAGGGCTCAGAGGTGTGTGTTGCTTTAAAGAACGCTCATACTATTTTCTCAGAGTGAGGGCCTAACATTTCAAAAACTTTTACGTGTACAACGTTTTTTTCTTTGAAAGAGTTTTTGCGAGGACTATACACCTTTTAAAACAACTAATATGAGACTGTTTCCCTCCTCTTTTCAAAAGTGAACATAGTCATTTTTAAATTAAGCTACTTGGTATTTTTATTTTTGCCATACATGCTCACACTCTCACTTTAAGCAGGGCTCCAGTGGGAATCAAACTCTTATATCCGGCCACTGGAAGCGCTGAACTGTGCAAAACAAACCGAAAACTGTTCCTCTCCCCTGTTGCAGCCAACTGTTTGCCAACTTGTCAGGCTACTAGGCATGCTGTTGCAATCCTTTTTACAATCCCAGAGGTGTGACAACTTCACTCCTGGCAGACCTGTGTGGGTGTGTGTTCTTGAAATTCTGTCTTTGTGAGGACCAAATGTCTTAACAGTTATGATAGGGAAATCAGGCTTTATTTTTATTTTAGTGCCCACTTTTTTGCTTTATTCCAGGCTAGAGTTTACGGTTTTAAGTTGGGTTGTGTTTAGTTTAAGGTTGAAGTTTAGGGAAATTAAAGGTTGCTTTGACAGCTTTGCTGCAAAGATAAAGGAACAAGGCTGTGTTTGTGTGTGTGTGTGAGTAGGACGGTTGGATATTATCATGGCTCTGGAATTTTTCACACATTTACCTTTGAAATCAAAGACCTGACTCCTCCTTGTCTGTCTCATAGGGCTAGGTTGTCTCTGTACTGTCTTTTCTACCCATGTGTTCAGTCCTCCTGTTCTCTGTTTTGTCCTTGTGGTTGCCTTTTGTGCTAGTCTCCCCCCCCCCCCCCCTAAAAACCATACCTTTACATAAACTTAACAAGTCAATATCTGGCTTAAAGCAAATTTATGCTTTAACCCGTAAAGGAGTTTTATTAACATCTGCCAACAGCCAGCAGACATTATCAGAAAGTATCAGGATTATGGCTAAAAGTGCACATTGCATTAGGGCCAACTATTTTAGATGAATACTTTGCCCACAAAATGATCATGTGTAGATCTTTTAGTCGTGCTGTGTTATTGTGAATTTGTGAAAAAAAACTGCTTTTCTCGCATGCCTCCATGGAAAATGGTCGACATATTAATTCATTTTAAAGACTGGGAGTTTTTACATCAGTAGAAATGTATCAAAACATCAGTTTACAAACTCTCACACAACTCATGCTGTATGGTTCATATCTCATGTATGCAGTTGTTTCATCAGTACTTCCCAAACATTTGTTTTTTTATTTTTCTAAAAACACCCCTTAGTATTGAGGTTTGATGTTGAAGACGGCATAGATAATTTTTGGTTATGTTTCAAATAGTATGTGTTTTGGAAGCACTGAGCATACAACTGGATAAATCTGGCTTGGATTATAGGCTAGACTACTGAATGACTTGTGTAAGAGATTAATAACAGGTATTTTGGAACAATTTCCCTGCTGTTAAATGTGGCACACAATCAATTAATAAATGAATGTGTTGGGCATTATCTGTGGAAGCATGCAACAAAAAAAAAAAACAGTTTTGTTCACAAATTCAAGGTAACAAGGACTAATTGATATTGGCCTAAAAATGGTCTTTTTTGGGTGAAGTATTCCTTTAGTAGCAATTTCCTTTAGTGGTGTAATGAGCGAGTAGCCTAACTGTACTTCTTAGCAAAGTGCAAAATAGAAACTGGTTGACATGTAGCCTGTATTAAATTCATGTTAATCTATAGGCACTCATTAATTTCACAGGCTTTATGTTCATAAGCCTATTTTATTAATTTTTTAATATTTTATAACATTATAATTTGTTTTTTTAATGATCCCCAATGAAAATAATTAATTAAAGAGTGCAAGGAAAGCATCAGCATGGGAAGAAGTTTTAATATGTAAAACCTCAGGCAGCTATTTTTTATTAAAGTTTTCACTCGACTTTGTAAAAACAAAAAAAAAGTGCTACGAACTTGCTTGTATATGATGGGTTGAGGTTTGATTAAACATTTGCTAAAGGCATTTAAACAAAGTTTTGTGTTAGAGATTGTTATTATCCCAAATTCTGAATATTGACAGAAAGATTTTCATTTTTGTTGCAAACGCATGTTGGTTCCAAATATCGGTTATCAGTCTCATTAATTACTAATAATCAGTATTGGCATTGGCCCTGAAAAACCAACATCGGCTGACCCTCACTGACATGTTTGACAAAAGTTGTGTGTTTAGCTGTTGACTTGTACTGATTTGTACTGATTAATACAGTATTTCAAACACGATGATGACTGGACTGACTGACTGGAGAATGTACAGTCAAAATTTCAAGTTTGTACAAGTAGCCTATTATAAGTTGATATGTGTTGCTCTCCCATTTGATTAATGAAGCTAATTCTATAACTTCACTCTAAAGAGCTACCAAAATATGATTCATTCAATGAAACCAGCGTCTTTTTAAAAAATATTTTTTTAGGAATTAAAAAAGGTTAGATAGCATTTTCATAGAGCTGGGTACCCTGTGTACCCTCATGCAGTTCAGGGACTGCTGTGTGTGGTGAAAACATCTCTGGGCTGACTCACAGAGGCGTGGGAGTGGCTAACAGCAGTGTTAGGTTTTAAATCCACACGTGGTCCGGGTCTTGGGCTTGTTTAGCATCGCAGTCACAGCTAGAAACTTCTGACCAACTCATGCCAGCGAGTGGCCCACGTCTATCACTGCGGGGGCAGACGGGATAGGACGAAACTTTCGATAGCTCAGCAAAATGCCATCTTTCCCTCTCTACCAGTTTGCTGACCTGGAAGAGATGATGTGCAAGGTAAACGAAAAGCGCAAAGAAAGTTGAGCGGAGCAAAAGTTGGCTAACGTTAGGTCATGGGGGGGTTAACGTTAGCTAGCTAGCTTCACTGCTAACTTTACGCTCTTTGCTCTTTAAACCTTTCAAAGTTTTGTTAGCAGATGCTGTGGCGCTGTCGTTTAAGTTTTATCTAGCTCGCGGTAGTTTTGTGGGATGTGAAAGCTTTCTTGAACTTAATTCTAACTTGTCACAAAGTAGGAACGCTGTTGAAGTTACGATTCATCGTAAAAAATGGGCCCATTAAACAATCTTATTAATTAACGTTAGCTAACGTAGCGATTCGGTTTGAGTTAACGGTAGCTAACGTTAGCACCAGCATGTAAACTCGATGGTTTAAAAATGATAAACAACGACAACAAGACTAAACAAAAGCTATAGCGAAAATAACCGAAGTTTTTATGGTAAAAACAACAAAAAGATGACAATTAAAGTTGCCAAGTTGCGTTGATAGCATGGAAACGTGTTTAAATTTTAAAGTAAACTAACACAACTTTTTAGAAATACGAAGGTTTTAGTGTATGTCATCCGCTGCGTGGCAATATGCTGTATTTATGAGGGAGATGCAGGTTTGTGGAGGATGCCAGGTTAAACCTTTGTGGTCTTAAATTGAGGATTTAAAAGGCAAGAAAGATACTTGCTGTTTTCGATACTGTTTATGTGTGAAACGTGGTCAGCTGTTACTTTGCAAACTCATTTAGCATGTTTGAAAAGAACTACCTCCATCCACTGCTTAATAATATTTTTTCAATGTGGCACATTGTTGTGGGCAAGTAGTCCTCTACACTAATTTGTATCAAAGTTAAAGGAATACTTACCTCTCAAAGTGATAATTTGTGTATTAGTCATGCTGCTTTACCTTTATTAACTTGTGAAGAAAAATGTCTGTTTCTTTGCATGCCTCCACAGAAAACTGTGAACGTATTGTTTAACAAGAGCAAAACTATATCTAAACATCTGTTTACAAACTCTCCCACAACTCATGCACTATAACACAAGTCTTATTTTTTCAGTTATATGCTCTATACTTCCCAGACACATGCATTTACAGGAAACATTACTATTTAAAACTGAACTGAAAATGAAACTAATATATGCTTACTTCAAAGCCAGACTTCAGTATTTAGGTTTTTTAGTGAAAATGCATGTGTTTGGAAATTACTGAGCTTACGTGTTTGTAAATGAATGCTTTCATACAATTTTGCTGTATTAAACATGGTCCCTGATAAAACACATTTGCTATTTTCCATGGAGGTATGCAAGAAAAACAAAGGTTAAATTTACAAATTCAAGGTAACATTGCCTGAGTAACTGATGTACAAATGGTCATTTTGAGGGTGAAATATTCCCATAAGATAGACCGACCAAAATACAAATATTAGAGTGTGAGTCCATTAGACATATTTCTTACTAAAGTTCATGCAGATAACTTGTAGTATCTGAATTGCATTACAAAAAAGTCAGGGTTGACTAAAGTGCATATTGAAAAAGTTAATGTTAAACTTCTTTTACTTGTACTTGTATGCTAGTATTTAGTACCAATCACCCATGAATGAAGTTCATCATACATTTGCTTACTCTGCCAGAGTCAGACACTCAAAAATTATTTTTCCCGTAACATGGAAATCCTGCTAACAAACTTCTACCGGGAGAGAATTTTAAAAAAGCTAATTGCCACTAGATTGGTTGTACTTGCTGTACAGTTGACAGCCGGAAAATACATGAACTTAATGCATCTGTAAATATGTGGGCTAATTAAGTAAATTTGGGTGAAAAAAAAAAGTTTTGCCAAATGTAACTTCTGTAATGTTCAGTTAGGAAAATTCACACAGTTACATCCTTGTAACAGTTAATAAATAGCATTAATGTGCCTTTTGTTCTGTAATTTGTAAGGGAAATATCAGTGTATAGGAAGTTACGGTTATCTACAGACAAAGAAACATACAACAGTGATTCTTTTAAACTAATCACGGTATTAATTATAAAATAAACTAATGTTGTGTTGTTTTCTGTTCTTTTTACAGCAGTTACTAAACCTCGACTTGAGGGAGCAGAGCAGACCACTACCACCGCTCAGTCTGGCAATGAGAACACCAGGTTGTATTGGTCAGCCACGAAGCAACATGTCGTCTTCCCTCACGTCTCTCTCCTGCCTCCCGACTGATCCAGACAGTGCATTTCTGACCTCCAGCCAATGGGGGCAGCAATCAGAAAGCCCTCTGCCCTCCCAGCTCACTCATTCTACCCAGTGGGGAAAATCAGGCTTCCTTGCTCAGCGCTCCATCAGCATGGTAGAAACCAGCAGCAACACAGCAGCACGTCTTGGCTGGCCCGGGACTGACGCACTGCACTCCCAAAGTGACATCAGCCCCACCGCACTGAACACTGGCTCTTCCTCTTCCACCTCATCCGTTTCCTCCTCCTCATCACGCTATAAGACTGAACTGTGTCGATCTTTTACAGAAAGTGGCTTGTGCAAGTATGGCGGGAAGTGCCAGTTTGCCCACGGGCCAGATGAGCTGCGGGATCTTAACAGACATCCAAAATACAAAACAGAGCCATGCCGTACGTTTCACACCATCGGCTTCTGCCCCTATGGGATCCGCTGCCACTTTGTCCACAACAACGAGGAGGAAATGAAACACGGCATCTCTCGTTCCTCCTCATCCTCCTCCACCTCTTCAAGCATTACCCAGCAGCCACCCTCCTCCCTCCGCTCGCACAGACCTCCCCTCATCAGACAGAGCTTCAGCTTCGCTGGATTTCCCTCTGCTCCCCAGCAAACCCTTCAGCCTGCCCTTAATGCTCACCCTCCTCCTGCCACTGCGTCTTTCACACGAGCTCCATCAGCCTCCCCTCCTGCCTGTGCTGACATTACTGACCTCCTTTCTCATGCCTTCCTGGAGATGGACTCTGCCTTTGAGGCCTCCCCTGCCCACCAGTACCAGCCCACCATGGGCCAGGCCACTGCAGCAGATCCCAGATCTCCATTCTTGCCCTCCCCAGACTCTGGCTGTTCTCCATGTGGGCTGTCTCCTACTACCTCCCCTTCCCTGAGGCAGAGTCCCAGTGCCACTGGGGTCTTTTCAGGGCCACTGGGTGCCAGATCCCTGTCCTATACCTCTTTGTCAGACCAGGACCAGGATGGAAGCAGCTCTGCTAGCTCACTCAGTGGCTCTGAATCTTGTGGGGGCATTACCGAAGTCAATGGCAGACGTCTGGCGGTATTCAGCCAACTCTCTGTTCCCGAGGATGCTACTGGGTTCTGCCTTTAGGCCGCAGTGTGCTTTGAACACAAACATACACATTTGCATACATTCAGACTCAAACATGCAGGCCTACGAAACTCTGACACACCATAAACATATACATTCATGCATATCCACCCTCAAGCTCACGCAATGCTCACACACTGGAACCCTATAAATGCACACGTGCCCTCACACACACATACACGCACGCACGCACACACACACACACACACACACACACAGCCCCTGTACTGACACCTCGGATGTTCCTTGCACCTGAGTGACATCTAAGGAAACAAAGACTGATTCGAACATACAGAGAGATTTGCATGTAATATTTATGTGGTTGAAATGTCGCTATCAAATACGTAAGGGAAGCCACAGTGATGCTGAAACTGAAATTCGTGTTGCCACCAAAACGGTACATATCAAGACAGAAGTAAAATAGTGCTGGAAGCGATCAAGGCTTTACCAGAATAGTATATTGAGATGTCAAATTGTCAGAGCTATAGTGTAATCAGTGTGATTGGCCTCAGTGTGGCCTGTTGTTGAGTCCAACCACACCATTTCCATTACATCTGAGTGATCTACAGAACAAAGCCAAAGACATCTTTTGTAGCACAAATGTTTTGATTATGGTGATGCAAACACACAACTGTTGATTTTCCACTAACTGTACACAGTATTGTGTTTATAAGCTGGTGAAAGTGTTTTTTCCTCATAACTCTACAGTCTGAGGTAGATCACTGACCTTGAACGTGAATGTTATGTTTTTAAACTGAAGTGCCTGTCGCGTTATCCGCCAGGTCATATGTTGAAACAAGATTAGCTGGTTTGTTAGGAGTGATGAATGGACGGGTGTGAGTCTTCTTATTTAGTCAACTTAAGCTTGTGTGAGTTCAGGTCTCCCATTGTTAAGGTGACTACAAGTGTTCCTCTGTCCTGGTGTTATTGACAAACTGCCACCAGTAAAATGCCAAATGACCAAATTTAACCTGGGAGGAGTAAAGGGGGATCAGTTTGAGTTTAGCAAAAAAGCCAAGTGGATTTGATCATCACCTTATCAAATCACATGTTCATGACATATCAACTGGATGACTTGCCAACTCGAAAAGCAGGTCATAGAAATTGAATATTCTTTGATATGCAAAGTGAGTCAGCACAAATGGCAGGTATTAGAGAAAATCCATCAATATTGAGAGTCAGAATGGACCAAAAAAAACTCAAATGAGATACCATAACATCTTTCTGCATCTTATTTTAGGTGAACTGATCTGAACATAGCCTGAGTTAAAGGCACTTGGCATAGAATTAAAGTTTAATCAAGTAATTTGAATGTTTTATGCAAATCCTGTTTTACCTCTGGCGTTTTTCTGAATAGTTTCTGGTGCCAATATGTATTTTAGATAATCTTAAACACAAACATTTCCAGGAGTAGTATTTTTCTTCTCCCTTGTCCACAGGCAGCACTGGTGTCACATTTTTGATAATAAATATTCATGTGTTTGTGACTCACACCACCATATTTCATCTCTCCGTCAGTATTAATTCTTCTTGATTCGGCTTTGTACTGTTATGAATGTGTAGTGTTCCTGGTCACATGTATGTGAACTGTGCGCCCAGGTCTGTTGCCTCACTGAGCTAGATCCAGCAGTCTGTAGGGTTTAGGGTATGTCTGCTAATTGTTATAGAAATGTTACTTGGCTGTTTTGTGTGTTTATGACGTAGTTGGTTAGAAGAACAGACACTGTGCTGTTACCGGTCTATTTAAAATTGCCTTTTCATCAACATGTTTGAGGCCTGTTTAGTGTTAAAGGTGATAATCTTTAGTAAATTTCTTTAATTTATTTTAACGTATTTATAGAGGACTTTGAGTTGGTAATGCTTGTATCAAGTTTAATATATTTCTTTTTTGTTTTGCTTTTTGTACTGAAAATAAAGGTTTTTTTGTTTTTGATTTTTTTTTAAACTGGTTTGTTTGTATCTCTTAGTGTCTCGGGGTTACACTTAATCATCTACAAGTAAAATCTATTACATCCATGTTTGGCACATCAGCTCAGAAACTTTGTGTTGAGGTGCTGATGCAACAATTCGGACTTAGACTTATGCGTGTTTTCTTCAACATCCTGTCTAACTGTATGTTTAACACTGGTTTCAGCATATGAGCAAGTGTTCACACATTTGTGACGTTTTAGATGCAACGAGCAGGAAGGAAGGAAGCAGGAAACCAGAGAACAGACATTTATGATTTTCATTGTAGATCACATTCCCCCAGAGGCCCTTCACTGTTGAGGTTAACTCTATACAGGCGGAACGTGAAAAGATTCACTTCACTCTGAATATCTCAGATTAGACTGAGGGATAAAACAGTGATGTTTTCCTGGACAGCAACACAACACCTGGACAACACTAAATATTTTATAGAGGGTTTTAGTTGTTTGTTTCTTATTAGGCTAGAACATAAGTGAACTTTCTTAATCCATAAAAAATAGATTATTAAGTTAACCCTTTGAAACCTGAGCAAATTGTCTCTGTCTTTCAAAAAGATGAGTAAAAGGCAATAGGCAGCTTTAGAGGAAGAGACCCAAAAATCAGCCAAAAATACAAGAAAATTACCTTTAAGTTGAAAAAACAAAAACAAAGCAGGAGGATTAAAAAAAACAAAACAAGTGACCCTAAAAAGTGCTTAAAATTATAATAATAATAACAATTAACTCTTTTACATATATAATGATGACTTTTTTCCAAAGCATGTTTAAAAATAATTTTTCCAAACCTAAAACTTTCTTGCAGTTTGTGGAACATTTTTTTTCTATGTTTTCAGAAGAAATCAAGCCAATTTGCTCAGAAAAAACTACAACAGCACATATTGACCAAAATGACCAGCATGGGTAATCTGAGACTAGAAAATTTGATTTTTATCACGTTACGTCATAGTTTTCTGTGTTTACAGGTGAAATCTTGCAACGAAGTGAGAAATTAATCCTTAGTCTTAGTGAATCCCACTGCTACTCATAAATGTATATATTGATGCAAACTGTCTTCTGAAGTCGCTAAGATTAGGGCTAAGATGTTCAGCTTGGCCTCATATGGTGGAAAAGACATAACTGCAAAAAATACCAACATACACATTTTATGTTAGCAAAAAAATTGTTTAACCCTGTGGAACCTGAGTAAATTGGTTTGTATTCTTTCAAAAACAGGAAAGAAGCAGTAAGCAACTTACAAAAAAAAAAGAACCAAAAATTATGAGAAAATTATTGGGGGAAAAAAGTGCTAAATTAAAAATATTATTTTTTTTTCCTGTAACATAATTTGAAATATATAATTAGAAAAATTACAAATATACATTTCTTGCCAGGCTGCTCAGTGCCTTTTTTGTCCATGTTTAAATTTGACCAATCAAACAAAATTTCTAATGTTTCAGAGGTTTAAATGCTTGTGTAATGCATCTGAATGCAGCACAAGAAAAGAGGTCGATCGAGGTGTTAAAGGGTTAAGGTTAGTCATTACTTAGTATTGTATCATTGTTATTCAAAAATCATTTCTGCCTCAACCACTAGCAAGACACTCTTGTGCGTGTGTGCATGTGTGTGCGTGTGTGTGTGTGTGAAGTCATGCCATTGAGATTTCATGTGGAGTTAAGAAGTCTTTGGTTTGGGGTTTAATCTGGGAAATCCTGGGCTCCGATGTACCTTCTCCCTCACTGCCTCCATTGATTCTATCTTTCCTCCCTCACTTTGTTCCTCTCGTTTCCTTCAATTACATCTCCTCACCACTCCACTTATTACACTCAGCTCAGCATCAACGTACTAGTTTAAATTCTGTAACTACAGTATGGTGAGCCACACAAGTTTGTAAAACAGCAGCACTCAACTTGCTTTGCTTGGAGGCCACTTTTGCAAAGTGACAGGAGGCCAGGAGCCGGTCGCACTAGCCCCATGCATGTTTCTAGGACTTTAGGGCATTTTTGGGATTTTAGGACATTTCTAGGATTTAAGGACATTTCAAGGATTTTAGCACATTCCAAGGATTTCAGGACATTTCTAGAATTTAAGGACATTTATAGGATTTTAGAAAGTTCCTAGGATTTTAGGACATTTCTTGGATTTTAGGATGCTCCTAGGATTTGGGGCCTTTAAGGTAGGACCTCTGTCAGGGGTTGCAGGGAATCCTTCACTGACACTTTTTTAAATAATACACAACTCTATTTTGATGCTATTTTATGCCTTACCTGGACTAAAAGTACAAAATCAATTCCCAGTGTGAATCACTTTATTTTTGTTTTGAATTAGAAAACGGTTGGGGGGCAAATTGACACCCCATTGGGGGCTAGACTAGGCTTGCTGGCCAAAAGTCGACTATCAGTGTTTTAGAGAGACAGGATCTTTGTTCATAGACAACACTACACAATATAACTGGTACTTATTGAATGAAACTATGTGAAAATATGATAAAACGGGTATGGTTAAATTTAAGAATTAATACAGGATTTCATTATCTTCACTTAAAAAAAACCTCAAATTCCCACCATGAACAACAACAACAACAACAAAAATTGTTAAAGTTGCATATGCATGGTTGACCCTTTAGGAATCTCTCTTTCATGCACACACACACAAGAGCTATTATCTTGCCACTGTTAACATGAGATGGGCTGGCTGTCTGGAAGTGATTAGTGGCTGTGAAGGGGTTAAAGGCGTGTGCATGTGTGTGTGTGTGTGTGTGTGTGTGTGTGTGTGCTGCATTGTATCTGATGGACATTCTCCCACACTCTTGCCCTGTGGGACAGAGTAAAGGCAGGCAGATGGCTGTATTCAAGTCCACCACGGGTCAACATATGGCCCCGAGAGACAAAGTTTGTGTTTGAGAGACCAAGGATCTCCCTCTTACTATGCATGAGTGGAGGAAGTTGAATGAGTAGGAAGGGGGGAGAAAGGTAATAGTGCAGGCAGGGAAAAAAACTGTGAAAAAGAAGTTGCATGATAAAGAAGTAATGGGACAATTTGAGAGGATGAAAGTGGGAAACATCCTGTGAGATCATACAGGTTGTTAAATAAAGCACACTTGGTTGTCTGCAGATTTGTTCAGAATGCTCAGCGAGACTTTAAGAGCCTCTTTAGTAATTTTTAACATGGACTCTATTTTCCCATGTTTTTATGTCTCAGTGACTAACAGAAACAACTACTTTTGCGTCTGTATAAGAGGATAAAACTCTGCATACCTCCAGATGGCGATAGTCTCTATTCATCATCCAACAAGGGAAACTGGAAGACTGACAGGAAGAATTAGAAATGGATGTTCGCCTAACTGGAACATTAACAAATCAACTCGATGTTGAAAGAATTAAGCATATTTACCGTGCACTTGCAAACAATAACTCAAACAAGTAAAAAACATTTTGACTTAAGAGCTAAATGGCTGTTTTGATCTCACACTCTCTTGATTTAAGCTGTTTGTTTACTTTCCTCAGTTCAGTTTCTCTTTTTGTCCTCTAAGCTGAACGGTCAATCAGTGGGATTTCATCACCCACAAGCCCTTCTGGCTCCAACACCATTTCAACATGGCTAAAAACAGGCAACAAAGGCCAACTCTTTCCAATGATGCGGGACGAAAATCTGGGACGACAGGAGTTCACCGTGAGCCTGCAATGACCAACAGCCAACTGTTGCGTTGATGTGTCAAGGTCCTATGGCCAAAGCTACCAGAGTCCACTGAAATAAAAACTCATTTCACCAGCGTAAAAAACCCTTTAGTCAAAGTCAACAGAGACAATAAAATTTACGAATGATACTAACTCAGGTTAATGATTACTACGCTGCTGCTAGTTTACCTAGCCAACTGTAAGCTATAATACTACCAAAAATAAACATGTTTAACTTTGAAATAAACAATTTAATAGCTACAGCACACTTAACTGATGTTATATATGCTCTATTTGGACACGCTGATGTTGTACAGCTGCATGTGTTTACGACAACAAATACTGTTTTGGACCGCAAATATAGTATATATTTATATATATACCAAACTGTCAGAGTTCAACGATGACTCACATTTGGTGATTTTAGTTAGTTTCTGCCTACAAACTGAAGTGAACCTTCAGGAAACCTAACCCAGATCAATTGTCTCTGCCAACTTCTCACACAACAAAAGACTTCAGTCAGTCCATGTGGACAGTGTTGCTGAATTTTAGCAAGTCATCAATTTAAGAGAATGCTGGTTTTACTTGTCCCCCACCCCCCCCACCCCCCAACTCCCTCCTTTCTTTCTTTGTCCCTGAACACCCCCCCGCCTCCTCCTCCTCCTTTGCTCTCCTCCCTCCATTCACCGCCCCTCCTTTGTGAGGTGATATTGTGATGCAGGCTAGAGCAGGAGGAAGGGGAGCGATGCCGTGTTGACCAGCACAAAACAACTGTTGCTGAAATCTCACCATCATTCCTCAATTCCAGCAAGCCAATCTCTGGTCTCAATTCTGTTTGTGAGACATTTAGGTACAAGAAATGTCTCACATCTTTGCTCTTTCCTCTCCTATCACACCCTCCTCATCTTTCTCTGACCTCCACCTCTAATAAACTTCTCTTTTCTACCTTCACTTCTCTCCAGCCTCCTGTTGAGGCCCTTAATTCTCTCCATTTGATTTTCCTCTCGCCCACTCTCTCAATCTCACCCTCTCCTCCTCCACCCACTTTCTACAATTCATCCCCCGCCCAGGCTTTCTCTCTAATCCCCCTTTCTGTTACTTTTTTTCTTCTCTCCAGAGAGGATTTGGTCAAAGTGTTTAATGGATTGCAACAAATGGGCAAAAAGAGTGTGCTACAGTCAGCTGCTGCACATTTATGCAGACGCCTAACTCAATTTTCCTGACTGTTTTCTTCTTTCACAACATTCCTACAGTTGAATAGGAGTTCCAAAACCACACATCTTGCTTTCACCTACAATGCACTATGCAGATCAGCAGGGGCAGAGTGGTTGTACTTATAACCACAGATCTTATTTAACTTTTTTTGAACTCTTAAGCTCATTCAAGAACTCTTGTCTTGAGTGCTTACAAACTGAAGTTAGGACACAATCTAGTTTGAGTGCTACGTTTTAGACAAAGGTGTTAAGATTATATTAAGGGAATGTAGTATTGCACTTCCATGAAGTTGGGGGACCTGCAAGCAATAAGATTTTTTAATAAAGAAGGATCAAAATCGACGCAGCTGAAGCCGAGGTGTCTAGACTAGTAATCCCTACTAGCACTGATCAAGCTCCAGAAAACACTGGATCGTTCACTTCTCATTACGCAACATACAGCAAATCTGAAATTAGACTATTCCTTCCTCTCTAAGTCTATACTGCCTATTTATAATGCAGACCCTTTGTCCGAATAACCCTGATATCATAGTCAGGGTTCTTTTCTTGTACCCTTTCCCCCCAAAATTAGCACGTGCACCCAGGATTTATAAAACACACGAAAACCTACAAAACAATAGACAATACACTCCTTTCCCATTACCATTAGAACAGAGCTGACATGTATACCTTTCTGTGTGTGTGTTTTTTTGTTTTTTTTTTCTGGTTTGTCACGGATGGGCTGGAAAACACATGGTAAATAGAAGAGAGCAGCATTAAAGCCAGTAAAATGTTATAGTGGTTATTTTTAATAACTCTAAATTATTCGGTCTCTCTTTCAAACACAATGCTAACAAAAGTTTTGTTCAAGTGCTGCTTGGGCGGAGACATCTGGTATTTTCAGCCGGCTCAATATTGCATCGTACTGGCAAATTAAGGAGCTAAAATTAGCGTGTCTAACTGGGTGTTGAATTTCCATCACTGATGATGAAAGCCAGTCAGAGCTGGAGACGATAAATACCCATGACTACTGCAGAGTCATTTGACCCGAAGAGTGAATGCCGATTGTACTTTCCCATTAATTAAAAAAGCCAGATGTTGGCGGGCATTAGTGGGGTTTTTGTGCAGTGGGAAAGGGGCTTCAGACCATAAAATGCTCCCTCGAGAGCCACAGAAGCCATTTTACAACTGTTTTCAAAGGCCGATTGGAAATTGGTGGAGTGCTTCTTTGAGATGCAGTCCAAGTCATTCTCTCATTCTCCTCCCACTTTTTCATGGCAACCATTTATGCTTAATGGTGGGGTTTGTGCACAAGTTGAGCTGAGGGGCTATTGTTTCAGTGCAGAAGCAACTGATGTGGTAATGTTGCAGGAGTGAAAAACTAGTAAATTATAAAATGCCACTTTTCAAATATTGAGCATTGCTATTATTTCAGTCAAACTTTGGCAATGCATTCCAGGATATCTGCCAGTATATCACCTGGAGGGTTCTAACTAGGAAGGACGTCTAGATTTAGTGCACAACTTTAATGTCCATATAAATGCATCAGAGGTTGTCCACATAATGAGAACAACTTTTCCATTTGCTATCAACTGCCCTGTTATATACAAATTCCACTCTGATGTTGACATTCATGATTAAAGAGAGGTTCAGGAATGAGCCCTAAAACATGGAAATTAGTTGGTATTTTCGCAGTTCTGGTTCCCTCGTCTATAAGTCATTGGGTTTTTGGCTGGATGTCTGAAATAAGGTCTGTGGTAAACACAAGATCAAGTGACTTTCAGTTTTTTATTCTACTACATAAAATATGACAGTAAATCCCCCAATAGTGAAGTTTGACGCTTTTAGGTGGCAGTTGCTAACAAGTGGCTAAATGAGGCTACAGAATGTCATCATGCTGAACAAAGTCAAGCGACCATGGTGTAGTTTGTTTAAAGTCAGCTTTTTACTAGTAGCAATTGCATTTAGGCTTAAAAACTCCTTGAAGTTGTGTTAATATTTTAAGATTATCTTGCTGAACAAAATGCGCAAGCATCGAAAACTTTTTTTTAACTTATTTTCTACAGTAATCAAAAATCCAGTGGGAAAATCCTATTGATTTCAACCAGGGAACCAGGGTGACGCCAACTTCCACATTGGCCTAAAAACCATGATCCATCTTTAGCCATTATGTCAATGAAATATTGAGGTGTTTCTACCTTTATGAGGAAACTGAACAGCTGTAGGTTCCTTGGACTTACCATCACTGAGAACTTATCTTGGTCATCACACATCACCACCCAGTTTAAAAAAGCACAGAAAAGGCTCTACTTCCTACAGAAACTTAGGAAGGCTACATTCTAGAGCAAGATCCTGGCTAACTGCCACAGAGGAGTAATTGAAAGCACACTGCCTGGAAACATCACAAACTGACATAGTTCGTGCACGGCCCAGGACAGGAAGGCTCTACAGCAGGTGATTAAAACTGCCCAGAACATCACTGGTTCCCATCTACAGAGCGCCAGTGACCTCAGTGAAGTGGGATGTCTGCACAGAGCCCAAAGGATACTGAGAGACAGAAGCCACCCCAGCCACAGTCTGCTCACCCTGCTGACATCTGGGAAAAGATACAGAAGTATCTGCTGCTGAACCACCAGACTACAGAGCAGCTTCTTTCCCCAGACTGAGAATCCTGAAGATGGAGCAAGATTTAAGGACAGATTTTACATTAAAAAATGACTAATAAATCTACCTTGTACCTACTATTTTCATGTTGTGCCTATTATAGCCAGCAATTAGTGTTGCCAAAGCAGTAAGAGAAAATATGGAAAGTAACATACATGGTAGTTTATCCAGCCCAAGCCTCAGCGAGAGACACACTGAAAGGATAACATAACATATAAAGACCTTTATTGTGTGAAACTATAACACTGATAGCAGTGGAATATTGGAACACAGTCAGGATACTTTATTAGAGCAGAGACAAAAGTAAAAACAGATTGAGCACCATAATCCTTCAACTAGAGCCATACTAAAATGTAACTACAATGAAAATCCAAACATTAAATACTGTACCATATCTGATGATGGATTTAACAGCAGCAGTATGAGGGTTATTGTTTACACTGACTAAGAACTCATGTTGACCCTTATGTTCTTGATAACGGGAGTAACAGTGTAGCCTGCTGGGAATATCTCAAAAGTCTCACTCACATACAGTAGAACGTCTTAATACCAAGCTCATGATATGGATCAACAGCATCAAGGAAATATTAATAACTTAAGCAGGGATGGTGGGGAATGGACCTGCGGTTGCTAGTTCACACAGCGAAACATGTTGTTATGCAGAGAAGTAATAAAAAAGAGAAAAGGTGATGCATAGATTATTATAACTAAACAGTTCAATTCAATGTGTATTTTATTCTTTACAGTGCCATAAAAAGTGAGAACAAGTTTTGAATTGGTATGTTATTTTTTAAGTCAATGTGAAAACATTTTTTGGATAATTTCTATGAATTAAAATACCATACATGGAAAATAGGATATGCAAAAGGTATCACACCTTATTTGATCACCAATTATTATTATTATTATTATGAATAACAAATATTGAAATAATTAATGGGAGACACTGTGGTTATTCTAACAGACTTTTTAAAATCACATAATTGTTAGAGATTAATTTGTCCTAATAAATATTGTACAAGTAAATTCACATGGGTTGTTTTACATGGCACTGTACAGCCATGTTTGCTCAGCTCAGAGTGCATCAGACAGACAAACTAGAAATTTGAGAGAACAAGGTAGAAAAGGGAAGAGGATCCTGGACAGAATTTGAAAAAATGGTAAAGCGACCGACATGGAAGTAATGCAAGCTTTCTGTCTCCATCTAGTGGCTCAGAGAGGCAACAGCATCTACCCAAGAGGTGATTTATCACTAAATCATTGAATAGTCTTTTCTTATTCAGCAGGCTTTGTTTGGTGGCATTTTTTCACAACATTATTATACAATTAAGAGGAATGTTAAGTTGAGAAAACAAAATAATTAAGAAACAGCACATACTTGTGAAGTTGTAAGTTGTTTTAGGATTCATGTTTGATGAGATTTTTATACAAAGCAATGTGTTATTTAACAAATGTAACCCAGAAATTCATGTGAAATTACTTCGGAGCCATACAACAAGATCAAAACCCATTTGCAACTGACTGTATACAAGGAAAATATCAACACTACATACTACACATATTAATGCTGTGCAAAAGGAACATCAAATGTACATTTTGGTGCCAAAAATAATATGTAAGCGGTCAACTCCATAATGTGATATCCCTACAAAAGATTAGAGTGACTGCCCCCAAATCTAATGACAGAACATAATTAAACTAAGAGTCCTGCACCAATGACTCATTCTAGATTTGCATTTTGCCTTAAAATTAACTGAAATTTAAATGACCACCAGTGTGCATGAAACACCCAGCTCCTAAAGGCAATCCGCCACAAGGCAGAGCAAAGCACCAGGAGCTAGTTACAGATTCTGCAGAGAAACAAATGTTGAATAATGAATCGGATGGGCCAGGTGCAAAGATTTTCAAGAGTTCTAGCTATTATTAGGATGGATGCTCGAAGAGATGGTACGGCAGTAAATTCTTATCCTAAATTAATTTTAACTTTCATTTATTTCTTAGAATTTCTTTGTCCCTTCTCTCAGTTTGGGCATCAAACATTGCAACACATTACAAAGAACATTAAACTATCTTGTGATTTACTACACATTCACATTATTGTATTCACATCACTGACAGTCAATATTTCTTTTCAAAGCTCGACCGAAAAGGCTCAGTCAGGGCGAAGCTCAACTTATTTAGTGAAAACCTAAGTTGAAAACATCCATTATTTCACTTAAATTGATAATAAACTATCAAATGCAAAAAGGGATAAACCAAACCTTCTGTATCAGAGTATCACAAATATATGGTAAGCCCTGGTTAACCCTTTTTGCTCTGTCATGGGTACCTGGTTGTCAGCAGAACATGGCTTGTCCTCTTTGACACAGATGTGAAAATCATGGTGACACTTGATTCCCTCTTTGGTTGGACAGGAACGGCCATCCTCTCCTCAGGATCAACAGAAACCCACAGGGCGCTGTTCATCAATCCCAGGGTAGCAGATAGGATCAGGTCACAACTTTTGGATCACCACTTGAAACTTACCTGGCAAGACAAAATAAAGAAGAGGTGAACCACTTGTTTGGACCTTAAAGGTATAATATGCATGCTTGCCAGCAAAAAAAACAGTAAAAGCACCCCAGGATTCACTCATTTGCCATTTCCCCTTTCTGTATTTGTATTTTTATTTTATTTTATTTTTTTGGCGCTGTGTCTCTTGGATGCCTGCAGCTTGTTGTCTGAAACCTCGTTACTACCCTTTCTGAAAATCCCTAAATTCAACAGAGCACTTTGGGTTTACACACAACATCCTGAAACACAGAAAATAAGGTGTAAAAAGGAAAATGCAGGCTGATGACAAAGTCTCTGCAGAAAGATACACTGCCATATACGTCTTGTGGGTCAAGTGATGATAAAGAGGGTTAACTTCTGTTTAAGTCTATACTTTTTTATGGAAAATCCTGAATCATATATATTCATAAGACGAGTCCAAAATTCAGTATGCTACTTAATTATACCTCTTGAATCTCACCAAAATGTCCTGACCTGACTGACCACACAACCATTCTGACACATTGTATGGGTTACAACAGTTCTTAACAGCACGTTACGTTATCTTGCTCTTTCCCACAATAAAGAGAATCATGAATATGTATTCTGAAGTGCTTACAGGACGGCATAACAGAGACCTCAGCTGTCACAACGCTGTCCAGACCAAGGTTAGACAGAGCTCCTCTCACCACACCACATGAAAAAGCGAGGTACTGAAAAAAGACATACATAAATAAAAAAATTAACATTAGCCATAATGAGATGGATTCTGGTTTCTTTGGCTGTACATCAACAAACGAAGTCTCAAGTGCCCACTTTGAGTGGATCCCTATGAAATAGCAGTATGGAGTATACTGACCTTTGGAGCCTGATCCAGGTACTGTTTTCCACTGGACAGCTGAGTGAGCAGAGAAAACTTGTTGTCCTGCAGGACATAGGTACCCTATAGCAGAAAATAAATGCATGCATTAACACCCCAAGAAACATACAAAAAAATTAACCAACACTAAAAAATGCTTTTGTATATATATATATATATATATTCATTTCTTAATTTATTTACCAGCAAGGCTTCATGTAATTCAAATGCTATTAAGTAAAACATGACCTTAGTTAAGATTAACACACTCCAAGACCTTCCTAGCCATAATTATCTGTGGTATTTATCACAAACTAAGTCACAATTTCACAAAAGAGACCCTTATTCCTGTCAGTGAAAGGATTACTCTTAAGTTTTTTTTTTTACCTGATGGTTTGTTCTGAGGTTGTCAACCTGCCTCCTGAAGACCTTCGTCCAGAAGTCTTTACAGATGAATTTCATTACATCCAACTCATCCTTGAAGCTGGGAGAGTCCCTGGTCAACCTAGATAGAGCAAACATCAACACGAGCCCTTATCATAAATGATGATGCGTGACTCACAGCATTTATCGTTACACATTCAGTATGTGTGTGCTCGTCTACCTTTCAATGAGTCCTTGTCCCACCCTGAAGCCCATGCCTTCAAGGACAGAAACACAGACAGCTCTGTCCTGAAAAGAAGACATGCAAGCTGTTTACTTGCTCAGTGGACAAGCACATACATGTCTGTCTTAGTGTTGCGTGTGCTTTTGAGGCTACAATATTATAATGTGAAGGTGAGGCGTATCATAGAGCCCGAGAGAGGAAAACACATGGTCAGAGAGATTATAATATTATTGTTTGATCGTGATAGTGTTGTGCAAGGTGCTTCCAGACCACAGTCTTACTCAAGGCTAAGGTTATGCCTCATATTCTCTGTCAGTTCATTAATTCATTCCTGAACTCACCTTGTTGTCCATCTCTCCTTTACTGGATTGCTGCTCCTTATAAATGTGTGACACAATCTCCATGTGGAGAAAGTCAAACAAAGACTCGTCTGCCATTCCTGCAAAACGCATAAAAGAGATTATACAACCAAATAAACATTTAAGGGAAAACAGTTAACCTGGTTAACTGTACCTTAAAAGACAAAATCAACTTTGCTGCTAAATGTGAAAACCCTTCACGTTAGCGTTAGCTTGATGGTTAGCTTCAGATGGCAAGCGAGTGATATTTACTGGTAATATTATCAAAGTCTACTTTTTCCTATCTCGGTATATGAAAGATAACGAAGCAAGGCATGTGCTTATGACATAGCTTGCAGTTAATTTTTAATAAATTCAACATAGTAGACGGTGAAATGTACTATACCTGCTAACTGGCTGTAGGCTACACGAAGTAAATACAAGCCTGCTTCCCGGGTTGCGGTCGATATTATCACCAGAGTACTCCTCGAGATTCACGAAGGCGGAGTTAGTGGGAGTTAATATCCAGAGCGACATTAAAAGCAGTCGTTCGCAGTGGATTACATGTCCCAACAACCAACAGTATCTCACATCCAGCGATAAATCACACTGTTCACGGGTGGGAGGCGTTACAAAATTCGTTAGAGACTAGAAAATGACATTTCGGAGTACGCCGATTACATTACAAACTGACCCTTAATGACGAATCTGGCACGTCTATAACGTCACTTATCACGTGGGGCGAAACTGCAGATCCGATTGGATCTTGGAAAACAAGTCACTTCCTTAATGCTCCCAAGGAAACCATCTACTGCTCATGTGATTTTGAGATCCCAAAAGAGGTTCGACAGTTTATGTGTACTTTTTCGTTCCCTATTTTTGAACAGCTATCTCTTACATTGTATTATAGATACTCGTTCAGTTAATTTGTACTGAGCGAAGTGTGGCTGATATTTCGGGACCACTGTATTACCGTTATTACTGTTTAGCTGCAGTGATTACAGTTTGTTTCAGTGTTGCTGAGAAAGTTCCGTGTTTTGTGTGCAGTCATGTCCAGCAGGTACCCGATTGTAGTGCAGGGCGAGGCCTCTGAGACAGACTCTGATGATGAAGTCTACATCACGTCCATGTCTGCTCCCCAAACTGCCACCGTCGGAGCCAAGGTTGTCTTGCATGCTGTGTGTATTTGAGAGAGATAAAAATGGATGTTCAAAAGCATCAACCGCTATCTCCTTAATTCACAGTCCGCTTTGTCTGTGATCTTGGATGCTGTCAGGTTCCCGGGGAGGCGTCTGAGACGGACAGTGATGATGAGGAGGAGGCTGACCGAGCCTCCTCAGTGAGCCAGGAGAGCGCTCAGATACTCAGGAGAGACTTGCCTCCTCTTATCGTAGTTAGAGACCATCCTGATATACAGTCGATTGTGGAGGACAGGCCAAGTCCCACACACAGGCCACAAGGTGAGAAGTGCCACAAAGCAATGTTATGATAAATACACAATACGATATTATCACAATACTAAAGCCACAATACAATATTATTGCGATTTTAAACATGTTGCAATAGGCTGAAAATTGTGTAATATTGCAATTTTTTTTTTTTTTACCATTTTTAAATTTCAAATTATGTTGCCAAAGGAAAACATTGCCACCATTGATTTTAACTAATAATGTAAAGTTTTCAGTCTATTCATCTCAATTTTTTTTTTTTGCGGCAAATTGTATCTAGTAATTAAAAAGGAAATTGGATACCTACAGCTTAGTCTGTATTCATAACACTAATAAATTATATCTTTAAAAAAAAACAATACTTGCAGTCTGTTTATCAATATGATTTTGCCAGGCAAAAATATTGTAATACGATGCCGTGCCATTTACTGATTTTTCATGACCTTCATCAGTGAGTGGATCATTTGGCTGTATGAATAAGTGTATGCATTAGTGGATCCAGCTGTATTTTCTCATTAAAACTGATGTATTTGAAATATGGTTGAAAGCTTAAAAAAAATTTAAAAAAAGTAAGTGGACCTCTTAGTTTAGAGTATCTTGCCCCAAAAGAACAAAAAGAGGCTACTTGTTCAAACTGTAAATATAATTTTTAAAAATAGCAAGTAATCAACAAAATGGGTATCTCTTTTTGAGATCATATATTGTTATGTGGTTGTTGTAGAGTGCAATGATAAATTAAAATTTTTTAACAGTGGTTTTTAGTGTTCACCTTTTTTGGTTTTGTTTCATTGCATCATTATTAAGTGATGGATAAGTGACAAATGAAATGGTTGGTTATTTAGTTCTCAGTTATATCAGTATGTTATTCTGTTTCCAGGTGAAACTCTTTTACAACAGAAGCTGCAGGAATCTAACAGCCGGCTGTATTCTGACGTGGGACAGACACTACGGCAGGTTTATGGCAGTGCCAGTCGAGAGGTACATAGATGTATTTAACTCAGGACATTTATTATCACATATTAAGCATACAAAGTTCTTCTAAATACCTTTTATAGTCAATACTCATCATTGCACTTATTCTCCAGTGTTGTGGTACAGAATAACAATATTTTAGCACCAAACATATTGCCATGCACAAGAAAAGTTATCAGAATAGCGCTGCATAGTACAGATAAAGACACCGCAATGCAATCTTGTCGTAACTTGAGCATTTAGTGGCTATGACAAAGTAAGAGGAATCATATGCCCGTCACAAAGAAGTACATGTAAAGTAGCAACACCGTCACCTTTTCATCATTATCAAAATTCCTATAATAAACATCTTGTCACAGCTAATTGGTTGTGGTTGGAATGCCTTCATTTGACTCTTGATTGTTCTTTTGAAAGGTGCAAAGTGCAACAGCTCAGCTGAATGCGTCGCAGAGCGCCATCATTAATGCCTCCCACAGCATCCGATTAATCCTGGATGACCTAAAGGCTGTGTCCGAGAAGATTGACATCATCACCAGCTGTCAAATACTGCCTGATATTAACATCAGTAATCAAAATACTTGTACTGCCCCTGTGCCTTAAAGAATCAAAGCAATATGTATGTTTGAAATGCACGTGTCATTATATTTATTTGTATATTTTCATTGAATATCAAAGAGTCAGATTCAGCTGGGAGAAAAAAAGCATATTAGCTTTACTTCAGTGTTTACAAACAACACCTATGCATATGAACAAATATGTATTTTAAAGTCACACACTGTTTATCTTTCAGGATTCTCTGTCCCTGTGTCTGGGGCTGTGGTTATGTTTCTTTAAATAGTAGGAGTTAAGGAAATAACATGTTCTGTCATCTCATGTGCTTTGTTCTTACACTTTGGTCTACAAATTTACATGAATTTATGAACAGTATCCATTTTTTCTTTGTAGATATCAGTGTAATTACACATAATCCCTCATTGTAAGAGTTTTTCTTTAAGGCATATCCTGTAATATCTTTGCTTTTTGGGGGAGTCCTCTTTTATAGACTTGTACAAGTTTATCATGCTATAATTATTTCATTTCCTCTGTTTTGTGTTAAAAATAAATAACTCGATGTAAATTAATTTTTGCCAAAGCGTGATTGCTGTTGAAATGTGTTGGCTGGCATAAGAAAACACAAATTGTCTACAGAGATGTAGGTCTTTGTAGCAAGTGTCCACAGCTGCTGCACTGATGGAAACAATTCGGAATCATCTCTTTGCTTCAGATGTATAAGTTATAAATTTATTTTAAAAACAATAACATTGAACAAACAGAAAAATACATAAATCAAACCACGTATGTATCGAAAACATAATTCACAAAAATGTGTAGTGAAAAAATATGATTTACCCAGTGTTGGTCAAACATCTTCCGTCAGAGAAAAGGACTTTGAAGTTATCTAATCACAGTTACAAACACAAATGTCTTTCATATACTCAACACTAACAATATTAAAGAATGCTATTGATATGATAGGCCTTTTCTTAGTACTAAAACACATTCCTGAGTTCAAGCATCCTGTCTTTTTCCTTTGGTTGTCCTTCAGTCCATCCATCCATCCATCGATTAGGTGATGTCCCATTCATACACCTGCCCATCCCATCCAACAGTTTCACAATAAATAGACCCATATGAACTGGGTGAAGGCATGTCAGACAGGTGTGTAGATGTACACAAACACCACGACCAGCAGGTTGAGAACAGCACCCACAATGCCCGCAATGCCGAGCATATGTTCAAGGTCCACTTTACACCTGGTAGCCTCAGAAGGCACGCTAACAGGACCGTCCACCTGAAAGAGACAGAGAGACATGAGCAGTGTGTAGCTCTTTGTGTACAATTCATACACACTCAAGGCAGGAGTTATTGAATTCTCTTTTAGTGTGTTGACATATTTCCACCAGCTGATGGCGCCATTGATGCAGACACAAAATCACTCAGAACAATACAAAACTTGTTGGCCCTCTTCTTAAGTCCATAATATCCCATAATATCTGCCATCTGAATAGGAGGGATATCCACATTATGTCTAATGCAGTGGTGGGAGGAGAACTCAGATCTTTTACTTACAGGTAAGTATAATACCAATGTGTATTAGAAGCAAGTCCAGTCTGTTGTCTATAAGGTTTTCATGCACGAGGTACTTGGTTTGGTGTATTTGTGCATACTAAGAGAAAACGAAACACTGTTGAAAATAAAATCCATGCATTCAAAAATTGAAAGTGAAATTGAATTGAAATTACTAATTGCACAGCCTTTTGGGGCATGTTCTGTGATTGGCCTACAATAAATAAACTTTGGCTTGACTAATCTGTAACACGCTTTGGATTGCTTTTGGGTATGAAATGGGTTCTATAAACTTTGCCTTGCCTAAAAGCAAGTATTGAAAAAATAAAATATTAATATTGAAAAGAAGAAAATATCAAAAATACTAAAAAAAAATACTATGAAAAGTAAAAACACTATTACAAATTTTAAGCAATGCATTCAAAATTATAAAATGCAAACGTGTTAGCATCTATATATGCTAAAAGTACCAAAAGTAATAGTCCTCATTATGCAGAAGAGCCCATTTTACTGCATTACTATTACTATTGCATTAATATACAGTATACACCACTATAACACTGCAGCTTATAAAGATAATCAAATTTAAAATATTAATTAAAAATTAAAATCATCATTTATTTGTTTATTTTTATTGTAAGTATTGTTAACCTGAATCTGCAGTAACCCTTGACATCAGATACATGTAGTGGAGTGAAATATTTCCCTTTGAATTGTAGTGAAGTAGAGGTATAAAGTAGCTGAAAATGTTAATACTCATGTAAAAGTACATCAAAATTGTACTTAAGTCCAGTACTTGAGTAAACGTAATTTCAAACTCTGGTCCTACCTCTCTGCTGTTTCTCATTTTTCTGTCATTCCTCAGCTCCGTTGGCAAGGTGGGCTCCATTTTTCAAAACTCTCAGAAGAGTCAAATCAATTTCCACCTTAATCCTGTTTGGTCCCAAAACAAATAGATCCAAATATTCACAGGGATAATGACTAGACGACTGTGCACCACCAGCAGCTCTTTAAGTTCAAGTCTTCTTTATCCTCCTCTCCCAGGGCTCCAGAGACCCATAGCTCTGTAAGAAAAGAGAGAATAAAGGGATGCTGTTTTGTTGCGCTGTGTGGCTAATAGCACAGACTGTCACAAAAGGCCAAGAAGCTGCTCTGTGTTAGTTGGCTTGTAGCTGCCCCTGTCTGTGTGTTTCTGTGTCTCCAGTGTATTACTTAGGGAGTGGGGAGGCCTCAAATACTTTCTTTTGACGTCACTAGTGTGCTCTTTTTGTGTGTGTATGTGTGCGCATCCTAATTATTGCTGTGTCTTTAAGTGTGATGGATGAGATAGAAATTTTAGCCCATTTTTCCTTTAGGGAGTTTCCCTTTTACATAGTTTATTGTTCAGTTTAAAATGATTAAGATAAACACACACATACAGTGTGGTGCTGATTCACATCCATCATGCTTAAAACAGACAGCAGAGAGTTTGCCACTGGAGAACCTTTATAGAAATCCACTGAGGCTTCATTACAGGAGAAGCTGGGGAGCACAGCAGAGGTGAGCTGTTAGTTAGGGTTGTGCTGAAGCTCCCTCGAGCTACCTGTCATTTAACAACACAAATTTAGTCCATTCAAATGACAGTCATTCAAAATTGTTAGATGTCTTATTTTTGCTGCCATAAATTGAAAAAAGACAGTTAAATCATATGTATTGGTCAATATTTGGAAGTGCATATGTTAGATTCATATCTTTTGCATGTGCTGTAAAGGGAGTTTACCAAATGATGACAATTCTGTGCAGAAACTGGAGAGAATTGGCTAAATTCAATTCAATTTTATTTATAAAGCCCATTATCACAAAACAGTTTGCCTCAGAGGACCTTACAGCATAAGACATCCCTCTGCCCTTAGACCCTCGCATCGTCTAAGGAAAAACTGATCCAAATAAGAAAAATTAATAGCATCAGCGGCCACGCTCAACACCAACCCTTTAGCACACACAGAGACCACTGGTTAAAATATACAATAAGAAACAATTACAAAGCTAAAAAACAACTATTGGAAGAAATTTTTAAACAGTGAGGTGACAAATAACCAAATAAACACTGTTTACACAAATAAGTCCAAATTAACCCCAAAAACTAAAAAAAGGTCACACAAAAGCACATGGCCCAACTGCAATAAGGAACAAAACAAATGACTCAATCGAACCAAAAACCAGGCAAAACAGCAGTGGCAACTGTGTCTGTAAAACAAACAAGAAGCATGTTAGTGGGCCTAAATGCGAACTAAAATGTGGTAAGAAAACCAAAACAAAACTGCCTCAGTTTAACCTTCTATGTGCTTTCTGTTGCTCTCATGGTTGGTGAGCTCAGGCTCTCTCTCTCCAACAGGAACCTAAAAACATAAAAAAAACAGGAGCGGGTAGCACAGCAGCAAGTTTTTGACTCTGGGATAGAAAAACTCACCACCCACCAGTATGCAGGCCTAAGCAGCATGAGAGACAGACAGCAGATGTGATGCAGCCTGATTATAACACCTGTGCTGAAAACCAGGAAGTAGGAAAGGCTGGACTCACTTTCTCCCTAAAGTGGCTCAGAGAGATGCAAACTACCGGCTACATATATGTAACAATATTGATTCTTGCTTGTCAGCTTATGGTCCCTCCTTCGAATGTTTTCACAGTTTCGATAAAATGTTAATCATGGAAAAATAAAGGTTACAGTGTAACCCCATTTCTATGAGCACAGGCTCCACCCTCTACTTGCCCACTCAAATCTGCATAAATGTTGCCGGCCAATCAGGACATGCCTACCTGCATACATGCTGTGCCCAGAAGAAGGCATTTGAAGCTGTCTCCTAACCTATACCCTTTTCAGCGAGCAGCATTGGAGCAATAAAGCCCCTTGCTAGGATTACAATATCGTAATCTTCGTTCAACTCACCTAGGTACCGCCTTCTTCACGTCTGTCAGTGTACAGGAGGTGGAGCCCAATGAATGACTGCCCTGCTGCGCCATAACATCAACACAGATACACTGATCCTGACTAGCTAAGGGTCAGAGGGCAAACGCCATTGCAAATGAGAAAAGGATGGCTGATGGCGTCACACACCTTATATATGAAGGCACATCCTGACTGGCATTTGACTGGAGAAGAGAACGAGGTGGAGATAAAACTGCATGTTCAGGGCTCACTCTGGTCTTGCTGCTTCTTCCGTCACTAGAACGGAGGCAGCAGACCACGGTGGGTGTGAAAGAAATGATTAATCAATTGATCATGGACTCTCATGGGATGCAGATAATATGAATATAATGAGTCCCTGGGGACACTGGAATCTGAGATCTTCATTACAGGAACCATCTAAGAAAAAACAACCCAAAAAACATTTTTTGCATCCTCAGAATATCTGTTATCTCTCTTTCCAGTATGTACGTGTGTGTGTCAATATATTCCTCAGTCCTGGTTGTCCTGATTGAGCTCCAGGTTTTGAAGGATGTGTGAGTGGTAAGTAATTTGGATGAGACAATATTACATATCAATGAAAAAGAAAGACAACATCATCCCAAAAAGAATAACAATAAATATGATGATGGTGATAATGTTTGTCACACCCTTCTATTCTACCTATAACTACTTATGATAAAGAAATTGCACTAAAGTTGTTAAAGTTCTAAAATATATGTATTTTTCCTTACAGAGAAACAATGGTACTTCTATATTTGCCACTGGCTGAGGGAAACCATATTGACTGTCAAAAAGCAGTATAAATGTTGATGTCATGCAATGAGCTGTCAGCTCATTATATGTTTTTTTCTTGCAAAGGCACATATATACAAAATATAATTTCAAGATTTTGTTTGATATTTATAATTTTAAAAAAAATCTGTCAAAAATAATGTAACTTACTTGCCTTCTATTTTTGTATTCAGTTTTTGTCTTTAAAGGTTAGAGATACAATTTGGGGCAACGCTGGTAAACTGAACTGATATGTTTCCTGGATTCTCCTGGTGGGATTGTGACTCAGTTTGAAAGTGAAATGTAAATGATTTTGATCCTTCCAGACACACTGTAGCTTGTGTCTTAAACAGAGACCAGGTGCATCTGAAGGAGGCTAGAAACAAAAAAACTCTGTGACTCAGTGGGTATTTTCCTTCAAGGTTGGGTGAACTTCTGAGGGACTTGTCACACTCAACAGGCAAATAGGACATTATATTACTGTTTACATAAAACATCTTTCCTTGTTCCACTGACAGTGGCTTAAGGCTCAGAGCCAGGGATGGGGTTCATGCTTGAGCTGGCAAACTAACTAAAGACTAAAATAGGAACACGGCAAACAATGGACCAGGGCGCTGCAAGAGATCATAAATGTTTGTGGTACAGGCAGTGCGGAGGGTAAGGGAGAACAGGAAGAGATGCTAGATTATTAAATCACACTAGATTATACTTTTGAGCTGTTGTCAGATCCATGCTGCAGAAGATAGGCTGGTGAGTCTTTTAGAAATGCATTTGTGTTTGTGTGCGTGTGTGCACAGAGGGCAGCCACCCACATTAGCCAGGTCAGTGGCTGTCTCATGGGGCGCCTGAGGACACACTGTTAGTTTATCTGGCTGACTGAACATGGCTGCACACAATAGCACAGGTCTGCCAAAGCAGCTATACTACTTTAAAAGAACTCTGCTCTGTGGGTAATGACCTTGTTTTCACATAGTGCATTCAAGACAACACAAAATTAGGATGCATCCCACTGACAAGCCGGAAGAATAAACAAGAGTAAAAATCCTCAGAGGAGCTAAAGTGAACAACAGCACCAAGCACTCAAGTTGAATCTGGGTGATAAAAAAAGGGAAAATGTGAACTAGGCTAAATAAGAAAACAGAATTTGGAGAAGTTAGGCCACTCAGCTTGGTTATCTTGTCAGCTGAAAGGTTTTACTTTGTACTTTTAGGCTCCTGGATATATTTTAAGGCAAATATCATGGGAGCAGAAGGATAAAGTCCCCAGTGATACAGATACAAAGTCAGATTTTGTTGGGATCGTAATCATATTTTCCGCAACACATCCCCGTATGATCAGATTACAACCAACAGAAAAGATCAAGTCATGCTTGTTTGACTTCTATCTCGCATTTCCAGGGCATTGGAAATGTGTTGCAGTCTTTCCCAACAGTTGAGCTACATTTCCCAATGCCAGAGGTCCATATCTATCAAAAGGCTACATGAGTGTAGAAGCTAAATTCATTACTTTGGTTCAAGGACACACGCTTCCCTTTGTTATGATGTGTGTTGAGTTAAGAAAATGATCTGTTGCAGAACAGACATCATATTTATTCATTCCAGCATGCATAAGGTAGAATAAATGTCCATTTCCATATTTTAATCCAAAACCCCAACAAACAGTCTTCAGTGTGTCAAACAAATCTTTCACACTACAGCGGTCAAAACCTTTTTTCCCCTTCCAGTTCAAAACCTGATGAATTGTGAATGACAATAAATGTTTAGTAAGTTAACACATGTAATAAATGACTTACATGGAGCTAGTATGGAAGCAGAGAACAACTGTCCCTCAAATTACCTTTTTTGTTTATTTTCATACCAAGATCATAAGTTAATTATGTTGTTATACTGAGTAAAAAAATCTTAAGCTTTGTTATCTCATGGCAATGAGACCATCAACCCGTTATCTTTATAGAGATAAAATAACTGAAATGACTTTCTTGGCTTTTTAAGAGCTTGTGATTATAATACAGGCTACAGGGGATTTTATAGGCTTAAAATTTCACCATTTCAATTAAAGAACAGTGAAACTCTTTGAAAGTGGTGTTTTTCACTTTTATTGGCATTACTATAACTATACATTATATATATAAACATTACATGAAAGTACACCAGATCTCACAGCATAAGTTCAAAGGGAACCCTCAAGGATTGTAACAAACTGTTTCATTATCAACGTCATCAGAAATTGTCGTAGAGCCTGTTTGTAGCCGGTGTTAACATGTCTTTCGGTCATCCAAACAAAAGTGGACTGCTGAGATACATCACTTGCTCCAGTTTGTTGTTAAATGGCCAAGTAAGTATGCTGTCACCAAAACAACCACCTTGTCTTGCACTAATGAAGTAGTCCTTGTTTGGGATGCATTACTATGTACACTACAAAAGATATGAGGTGAAATGCGTCCCTGACCAGCTTGGTAAGTGGTTTAAGTGACTAGATCACACTCGATCTTAGTGGTTGGTTGCACTATTTAGCACTTCGCACTTGTGACTGGATCACCCAAGATGCATGTTAATAGCTTTAAACCAGGGTCATAATTTTGTTTCACAATTCTAGAGGATGCAGCATGTGTTTTTTTTTTTAAAAAATAACATTGTCACTTGCTGGTAGAAGCAAACATTGTCTCCCGTTTCAGATCTATGTTTGCTTGTTTAGTGCTGTAGCAGCTACTGTCCTGGAATGTTAATCAGTAATTTGGTGCATCACACAAAACTTGGGTTGAAGGATCATTTCTCAGACTTTTGGTGCCCGAATCACTGCTCCTGTCTGCTTATGGACTAAATTGCATTTAAAACTAAAGTGAAATGTGAAACAAACACTTTTTTTCAATGCATGCCAGGTACTTTCCTTAACCTTGTACTGCAGCTAATGCAGAAAACACTGTAAAAATGGAATCTGTTATGCCTGGATTTGTACAAAACAGGGTAGTAACAATTCAGTCTTCCCAGGCAAATCTGTGTTTCACTACTATTTTTTAGAGACTCATCTTTTTTTGGTCAGAATATGAGATAACAAAATTTTCTTCGGCTTTGTTGCTCTGAAATAACATTAACATATCTTAGGGATCCTCTTGTTCGCATTATCTTCTCTTGTCTACACTCAGACAGTCTGCGTCCAATGTGCCCTCTCAGGCTAAAAATCAATTCAGCTCATGCATCATGAAAAAACATGAGAATCCGTCTTTGCTTTGGCTGAACATAACACAGTCACTGGCTGGCTCAGACTCAGAGAAAGAACATTTTTGAATACAGACTCCAGAATGAGCATTTGCCAGTCTTTGAACATTGTTTTCTTGTTTTCCATGTTTTGTGTTAACACTTCGTGCCTGGGGCAGTGGTTAGGAGTCCCAGGTGTACTTTGATGCACCTGTTTTTCCTCTAGCATTCAAGACTTTCATGACGTGTGTGCACACGTTTGCCTATTTACCTTGTAAAATGATACAATACCATAAACTGGCATGAAATAATGCATTAAACTATATTAAAAGGTTTGTATTTTGATGCGTGAATGAGACATTTGGGTTGCATTGTTAAAAAAAAGTCCATGCTCTGTTTATTTGTGTGTGTGTGTGTGTGTGTGTGTGTGTGTGTGTGTGTGTGTGTGTGTGTGTGTGTATACTTTGAGGAGGTGGCTGAATGTCTATTGGGAGAGCAGATGGTCAGAACTCGCCCTCTAGGCTCTCTCCTCTTATTGGCAGTGAGTGTGTCATATTAAAACAGGTCTAAACCAAAAGCTTGAACTGCATGCAGAGCACAAATAACATGTATCCGAGGTACTGTCACCATTGAGCACAGTCAGCTTATCATAAGCTGCTGTCGATGAAAACTAAACTTTTATCTGCTATCAGTCAGTAGGGTTGACTACTGACATGATGCAGGGTCCTTCCCGACCAAGGCTACAGGAAACTATAATAAACACTATAAATCTGCAATAATTTTTATTTTATGTTTTTGCAATTGTTATTTACTAAATGTACTAAAGGCCTGGTATACGAGAATACCATTGGTTGTATAAGATGGGTCAGTCACAGGGTTTTTAATATATATTAACATTTTCATGTATTGCCATGAAAATTTTCAAGTTAAAAATATTAAATATTAGCACAGGGTAAATGTCTTTTATTTGTTTCAGTTTAAAAATACTTTAGACAGTTTTAACACTGCCCTTTGAAAAGCAGCTTTGCTAATACTTGTACTGGTTTCAGATGAGGCACCCTTTAAAAAAACACATTCTCACTCCAAACTCCTCAAATACTAACGCTTGGTCAGTGGTGCTACTAGTCAAACTATGATGCTCTAGGTATCCCCTGAGCATCAGTTTTGGGTGCTAAGGGACATGTGTATTTTCAAAAATAAACTTTTGTAACATTTAAAGGAATGCACATAAAAAATATGATATTCTAGGTACCGTTTGAACAGCAGTTTTCATTTCTCAGGCATGGTTGTTACATGCATTATGTCTTTTCAAAATAATCGCCTCTTTTCACAGGAAATGTACGTCAAAATATGATGCAAATACGACCGCACAAGTATCAGTTCTGGACACTCAGAGTCTGTTCTTACATGAACCATGTCTTTTTAAACTAAACTTCTGTTTTCACAGGTCTCTTTCCAAAATAAACAAATGTGAGTAAGAAACAAAAGAACGACAAATGACATTGAGAGGTTGGTAGTGAGACTGGGTTGTTTAAAGGGGGTTTATTAGTAAAAACCAATTTTGTTAGCAATGGTTAATAAATTATTTGCAATGGCTTCAAATCAGTTAAGCATTTGTGAATCATTTATTAACCATTAATATAAACTCAACCTACAGCATTTCATTTAGTCATTTACGAAAGTATGCTTTTTCACAAAGTGTATGAACACCAGCCAAAGAGTAACCCAACAGCTGATCCTATTAGTTGCGTCAAATTCATCTATAAAGCATAAGTGAATTATTTATTAACCATTAACAAAGCCATTGGTTACAGCCTATAAACCCTTTATAAAGGGGCTTTATTTGGAGAGTGGTATTCTAAAACCTTTACCAGTATCTGAATAAACCTGAGATAAACAGTTGCTTGTTCATTTTGTTTGTTTGCCAACATCAAGTGACCCTTAAGAGGCAGCACGAAGAGAACCAAAAATATCTCCAGTAGCCTACTTTTAGTTATTTCAAAGTCTATTTGAATGCGTTTCTGCACAGCTGTGGCTTCGACTGTCACACTCTGACAGCAGATGTCTGGCAAACCAAAGGTGGCTCACACTGTGCTTTGGTGCACTCTTAAAATGAATTTAGCTCAACAAACTCCTCTGTACAGATATTAGATGTGACAGAAAGTAAATGTGCAAGTCACATCGATCTCAGCACACTTACAGTCGAATCTCCTGATGTGTGCTGAAAGATGGTGTAAAATTAAAGTCATGCGTGTGTGTGTGTGGGGGGGGGGGCTTGTCTCTCTATCTTTGTGTGGACCAGTTTGAGCTTTAGGTATTTAGAGTGAGAGTGGTTTTGGGGATAATTTGGCTATGGTTTTCACATTTTAAAAGACTAAGACTTAAACTTTGTGTTGGGGTTGTAAAAAATGATGTTTTTTTAGAATTTGGATTTTATTTTTGTAGTTGAATCACTCTGATCTCAAAATATGACAATGAAAAAAATAAGTCCAAGGAAAAGGAAACTAGCAGCCAGGTGATCATACAGACTGTAAGCAAGTCTATGCTTTTGTCAGATTAACTTAATTTGGAGAAAAAATAAATACCTAGTGTATTTTGCTGTTTTGAATATATATTTTTGCAATTGTGTCCCCTAAAAAAATACTTTGGTAAGTACAGCGTTAACATAATCAAGAGAATTGATGAGGAAAATAAACCTAACTTTGCTTTGCTTTAAGATTTCCACAGATAGGATCAGGTTAATGGTATTTAAGGTTTTGGGATTGAGCATATTGTGTTAGGGCAGCACATTTGCTTTTAGAAAATATTGGCATTATATGTTTCTGCAAACCACCGATAGGTTATATTTGTACATTTCATCATATTATTTCAGTGTTTCAAAAGTGACATAATATATAAGCTGAATTTGTCATCTGGATTTGGAGCAGATGGTGGATGGAGTGACACTGAGGTGAGGCGGGTGCTACACTGAATACTACTGTTCGAGACCAACAAACAACAAAATAGGTTGTGTGAGCAAGTCATTGCTGTTTCCGGTAGCATTTTAAGCACCAGATGTGGGTGTTATGTGGCAACTCGTCATTGTTTTTACAGCATTTCTTTAGCAACCAGTAGTTCCTCCAATGGCTTTTTAAGCTTAAAACGTGGTTGTTTTTTACAGAGCAGCGTTTCCTTTTCTGCCGGGATTGTGATCCCTAAACAGGCCTTGTTAAGTCAAAAGCTGAGCTTTGACTTAAGTGAGCTTTCCCTAACCATAAACCAACAACCTACAAACCATAAGTGGTTTTGTGCCTACACCTAACCACATAGGTAACTACAGTGTTGTTAAAATGAACAGTTTTTACCTAATCGTTACACAATAATGTGCAAATGAAACATACAGTGCCAATTTTCTTTGTAGTGTTTAGATTGGTTAGTGGCAAATCCAATTTGTCAAATGATGTTGTCAAGTAAAAAAGTACAGATGTGTGAGAAAGAGAGAGTCTGAATATGATTTAGATCTAACTGAAATATTTTTTTGTTTTAATTCAGCCTTTTTGCTGTTTTGGAATTTAACAAAGCAACTAATAATTCGTAATAATACCTGCAAGCAGACTGCGGTCACTTGTTCATCCAGCACTCTGTAGACATGGCCATGGAAATGCTTATCTGTACTATTCTACTCTTTATAAAAATAGACTGTGGCAATCAGAACCTAGGTACTGACTTGAGTTTTAAACATTTTCCAATGAAGTGATTGTGACTTTTTGATTTGCTTGCAAACCTGTCCAAACAAAACTCAATGATAAACTAACTGCTAACACAAAAAAAACATAAATTCACTATGGAAGAAGGAATCTTAAATACAATGAATATCAAAATTCTCACAAGCCAACATGTTAAAGTGACCAGTTAGCATTGATAGTCGTGGGGGCATCCTGGTTTTGTCTTCATCTCGTGTAATCCCTTAGCATGTGCGTAAATATAAAAGTATTGTGCTATGTGAAACGACATCAGGGACTTGTGTGGGTCCTCTCAGTACTATGTCTTCTCTGGTGTCAGCTTGTTTGTTGAGAAGAGAATGATGAGGATCAAGTGTAGATTCAGGCCAGTCCGATCTGCACGTGCGTCAGCTGCGTTTAGGTTTGCTCCTCCATTAGAGGCACAGTGCTGAAACCTAAAATCATATCCACAGTGACATGCAGCTCTAGTGGAAATGCTGTAGCCCAATCCCTGGGAGTTTTTTGTGCATTTTTGAGTTTCAAGACAGATGGCGAGGCCTTGTACAGAGGTTTTATGTCCTCTTTTTTCAGACAATCCACACTGCAACAGGCCGCTGTCTTGATTTGTGCTACATTGTCTTAGTCCCACGCTTTGCCCTCGCTGATGCTGCTCCACGCCTGGACTACAGATCCAATCAGAAAAACATGACACCAGAAAATAGACCATTATCCCACGGTACCAACAGTCCAGAAAGGGATCTTTGGTGGTGCACAAAGCTGTTGCACTGGCTGAAACATCAACACCATCCAGTTTCATGTTTGGGTGTTTTCAACATCGATAGGCATGTAAAACGAACAGAATTATTGTAAGAAATGGCAGTCTTTACATCAAATATTTTGGTCAAAGCGTGATAAAGGTTATAGTAAGTAAACATCTTATCATGCACGTATGTGAAAGAGCACTCCATCTACAAAAACATCAATTGTAAGACACAAATTATGCAAAAAACGTAATCCTCTAAGTGTATTAAATCTATATTAGTCTGTGAACAAATATCATTTTCTTATTCAGCACAGAAACCTGCCTAGAATACCATATAATCCACAAATCGGCTATGACTCAGGGTGCGCTTAGGTACAATATATACAGGTGTTTGAATAACAGACTCTAAGGTACAGGTGCTGTAAGGTGTGGCAAGATTATCTCATAGCTGACACTGTGTTCAGGCACATATATCAGGCGGAGGTGTATATATAGACGAAGACAAGTAGCAGGAGGTTGAGTACAATGCCGATGACTCCCAGCACAGCCAGGAATCTCTCCTCTGGTGTGCTAAGGTGTGGACACGTCAGGTCCATGAAAACTCTCTCAGTCACACTACAAACTACAGAAACTGGTGTTTAGCAATAGGCGTGAATGATTATCCTTATATTTGTAAAAATGTTCCATTCAAGTAGATTTAAGGGTGCTCAGGAGTAGAATTTTGGTCCTCTCGAATAGTCTCTCTCTGTAATTTGGTCACTCAAAGGTGCCTTGTTTGTCAAACCATTTAGATTTAACTGGCAGTGATAATATATAATGATAATAACAATAATAAAACTTACAAAGGAGCTTGATCGTTCAAACACTTTTACATGTTATAGCACAAAGATGCAACACAGTCAAATATGGCAACCATCAGATCAAAGGGACTCATTTAAGCAGTCACAGAGGTGCTATGCCCCAGTCATATGAGTACAGAGACATATAACCATTGGCAAATTGGACACACTGTCAACAGTCATTTATGTAGTTAAAGAATTGAAGGGCAGTGGTGATGACTCCACTTGCGGCTCCTTCTCTGTGACTGGCAGCAGTCTTTAGCTGTCTTAAGGGATAAGCAGTGACGCAGGTGTAGATAAATATCCAGCTGAACACTGCCAACGATCCTCACAGCCTGCTGCTCACTCTAAACAACTGAACCCTCTTAATACTTAAAGAGGAGGGTGGTAGCATGGAGAAAAGTTGGGGACAATGCCAACATCTCTTGTCTTGCAGAGAACCTTAGGTGACGGAGGTGTAGATGTAGACAAATATGACCACTAAGAGATTGAGGATGGTTCCAATGATGCCCAGCACGGCTAAAATTCTCTCCTCACGGTCGTTCCCGGCGTCTTCCTCTCTGGCATGAGCGCTGCAGACATAGCGGCTGCCGGGGACCATGGTTACCATCACAGAACCCCACCCCCACAGGGCACGACGCCTGTATATGGACACAGTGATGGGGGCAGAGGTGAGCGGGAGGTTGAAATTAAAGGAGGAGAGAGGCAAATGGAAATAGGAGGCAGAAGAGAAAGAAACAAGTTAATTATTTCTGACACAGAGTAGCTGAAAAGGGTCTCTCTCTTTCCCAAACACAGGCACACACATCTCTTTAGTCACAAACTTTTGCATGCATTTGGGCATTGAATATTAATAAATGAAACGTTAAAAGTCAGTGAAGAATGAAATGAGATTTTGACTTTGTTCGCTGTCTGACCCATATCTGCACCAATAGTAGAAGCGTGTCTTCCATTTTCCTCTTTCTTCTGGTTCTTTTTGTTCTTGGGCGTACATCTTGTTTTCTTTTCCTACTTTCACTTCTGCTGCCATTGTTCTCACCTCTCCTCACTACCTGTTCCTGTTCCTTTCCTCATCTTTTTCTAAACTTTTTGGTTCCCATTGTCCCAAACCTGTCTTCTGGAAGTTGTTTTTGTATGTTACTAACTGCTATCTTAATTCTGTTAATGTGGTGACATATTCGCTTCCTGGAGTATGTTCAGAGACAATGCGAAAATGTGTCTTTCCGATAACGAAGCACCACATTCATGTACTGCGTAGGTTTAAGAACAAGATGGTTGGGAAGGATGGTTTGAATACAAAGTGCAGCATCTTGACACCAGAACTTTGGGTTTGCATCCAGTCTCCTATCTTAGATTGAGGCAACAAAAGTACTTTTTTTAAGGTTAGGGACAGATCGTGATTTTAGTTACATTTGAATGAAAAATGTAAGACTCTTGTTTTGGGTTTAGGCAACAAAGGCACTGTGGTCAAGGTTAGGGAAAGATTGTAATTTTAGTTAAATTAAAATAAAAAAAGTAATAATATCTTTAAAAAAATAATGCTGTAGTCACTACCAGTGAATACTGTATTGCAATATTGCCAATGTGTTCAGTATCAACATTTTTGTGACTTGCCAGTCATATTTATTGACAACATTTCCATGTCAATGTATTTGCTGTTTCAAATTAGTTTTATAAGAACATAATTTCTAGGAGTCAGGGCTGTCTTCAATCACCTTCTCCTCTTCTAAATTCTTCCCCACCATCTTAACTAAAGAACTCTGATAAAACTCAATTCAGCACCCTATCCACAGACAGCCTTGATAAAATGTAAACAGGTGAGTTATAAAAAAAAAATTCACCCCCTACAGTTGTCATGAACAGGGAAATTAGCTGTAGAGACCAAAACCGTCAATTGTACCATGCTGTAATCATGTTTACTTCTGCTGTAAAGTTGGACATTTAAACATGAGGGTCTCTAGCCTCTGGAAGCAGCCTCAAGTGGACATTCAAAGAACTGCAGTTTTTGACATTTAAATGTTGACACCTGGTTAAAATTCATTAAGGTCCTCTGTCACTAAGTGTTGATGTGGAATCAATGGTGTCTGTTAAATATGAATAAGGTTTGATGCTGACGAGAGCATTATCTGCAGTCCTCTGAGACAGTTTCGGAGCGCAGGGAGAGAGAGCGGTTAGGATGAGGACAGTGTGAGTGTGTGTATTTATATCTCTCTCTGTGTGTGCTAAAATGAGAATGACTCCTGGGCTTTACACAGGATGTGAGACCATACGCTGAACTTGTCACAATTAGGTCCACCAGTTACCTCAGCTCATTTTATTTATACTTCACATCCTTTCAATAAAAACACAAAAATAGAGATCATTGAAATAATATTGATGTGGTTACAATGTCAACCTCTTCTTGGAAAACCTTTTGTTATGCATGTAGTGGGGATGTAAACACACAAAAAAGATGAATTCTCAAAAGTGTTTCTTCTCCTGCCTCCCTTTCTTATATGTTTGCTTTACTCTGCTCTCCACTTGTTGTTCAAAGTTTTCATTTTGTTGGTGCACTGGGCAAACATTTCAACATCCAGCAGCTGTTCTTGCAGCTCAGGGGTGTGTGTGTATGTGTGTGTGTCTGTGTGTATGTGTGGATGGGGATGGGGGGTAGTGTAAGGACAGGGACATAACACTATCTTTTGATGCAGCTTAGCCATTCAACAGTGTAACGTGATTATTTCCAACCCAATTAGAGGGAATGCATGGCACACCTCAAAACTCAGGGCAATAAAGCATAGAAGAGAGGAAAAAAAAGAAAAAAACAAGAAGAAAGAAAAGAAAAGAGAAGTAAATAAAAGAAAAGAGAACGCAACCACACATATTTATTTTATCATTTACCTGCCCAAGTGTTGACTATAAAGGCACTGTTGTTGTAAAGAAGGTATAATTATTACAGCATTAAAGGTATACTATGCAGGATTTCCTAAAAAACAAAACAAAACAAAAAAAAAAACAATGTATAGACTCATACCTCTCAATCATTACTTGTGACTCTCTAGAAGTGTGTGGCAGTGATTCTTTTCTAATGTTCCTCTTATTTTGCCATGTTTGACACATTTATGGGCACAGGCACTTTATAAAAAGGATTGACCAGGTGTCATATCATAAGCAGTTTATACTTAAGATGGAGCAAAGAAAATCATGGACACAGCACTGAAAAACACAAATAAAGCACATGGGAATGAATCTGGAGTTGGCCTTCACTTTCACTTTCAGTTTCCCTGATGATATTGTTTACAAACAGAAACTGACAATTTCTGCATAATATACCTTGAAAGGAAGTGTGCGACCAACTAAAACTTCTCTCCTGTGCCAGGTGAGATCAATGGAGGCTGATGCAAAGACCAAAATGGTTCTATGTAGAGCCAGTGTTTGGTTTGTCTGTTAAAGGCAACAGTAGAAACAACATGGCAAACTTGGTGGTGGGTAGAAGACCTGCTCATTATGTAGTTATACAGTATATTCTAAGGTAACAAAAACACCGTGATTCTTATTTTCAGGGGATTACCAACTCATGAAACAGTTTTTGCAGGTAAGTCTATACAAGCTTTACTCTAAAGGCCTTCTCACACCAGATGCGTTTTTCGTGCAATTAATTTTTTAAACTGTTGTTATCATTATAAGTACTGTCACACATAATGTGAAGATCATGAGGCAAAAAGTGACTTAATTTTCTGGGGCGAACAAGCAAATTCTTTTGGACTGTAAATAAAGGAACCAAACGATTGCATTGTGCACAATGCATGTCACATCTCGATGTCACGATAATGGTGGACCTGTTGCAATTGTTGCAAATTTACATAGTTGTATTTTGCTGTATTTCAAATTTTTATGTCATTTATTTGTCACATTCCTGGTGTGTCAAGAGCTTAAGTATGTTTTCTTTTCTTTTTATAAGGCCTTAAATTAACCATAAGCAAATTACAACCCATAAGATTTTGTATTTGTCAGATATCAGACTATATGTTGTGTTCTTGTACTGACATTTGGTTTTCAAATATCTTATCTCTTCACTGAATTTCTAAGGGCATTGACATTAGACATCAATCTCAGAAGACAGCCAACTTGTATCAGCCAACATGAGCATGAATGTGAATACATATATAGGCTTGAAAAAAAGTACGAGTGAGTCAGTGTTATGTTTGCAGCTCCTTCTACAGATAAAAAACAAGTATGATTCTTAACACATGTACTTTATATTTACAAATGCACAGTATCATGGTGCATAACTGCAGCATAACATCCAGTCACAAGCTCACACATCAGTCTGTGTTACTCCCAATGTACAGCTATTCCAAGAACTCTTTCTTTCCCCTCCTCCCCTCAAGAACACATATCTTAATGAACCGCAGCAGCTCAAGCATTTAGTCATTCAAATTAATATTTGAACACATCTATTCTATTTCAGCCATTCAAACCTCCAGTATCCCACCACATTACTGTCACAAAAGAGAAGGAGGAATCAGATGAGATTGTCTTGTAATAACCTATATGATTTTTAATCATGTGAAACATTCAATTTATCTCACTATGTCTTCACTATAAAGGTTTATTTTCCATGAATTCCAGTTCCATTGTTGTTTAATGAACTCTTATTGTATTCAGTTTGCTCATTTCAATCCGCGGGGTTAGTTAAAATGTTCTCACTGCAGTACCAAGAAGCTTTTATTCAGAAATCAGACTGACTATAAATAACAAACTACAAAAATAAAGATGTGCTCCTAACTCTGACTTCCCTAATGAGTTTGTTTCCATGCAAACAAGGCATTGTTTTAGGGAAATGTGTAATTAAAGCTGCACATGCCAAATGTTCTTCTAAATTTGTTTTGAACCAGACCATGAGGATACTGTGCCATGCAGTAGAAATACAAAGTCGCACTGGGGAATTCACCAACGGCTTCCCCACTGAATGAGCAATGCAAGGCAGTCTACCCCATGAAACTCATGCATAATATTCATCATAATTGGTGCAGATAGCTGCTCTGCTTATTTCGCTGTCAAATTAATTTATATAGGGTGCGATATGAATTCCCTACGGATGGTCCATCTGCAGTGCAGTGCGCATTACTCTGCAAGTCTGAGAGGTCACATTCACTACCAGGGTAATCTCATGGAAATATCTAGAACGGAAATAAGAGGCTGTGAGATGCATATTTTAAATTACACTGGAGGAAAAGAAAAGACTTACTGGGAAAAGTCACTATAAGTAAAATATTGTCTTTAAAAAAGTTGTTTCTGAAAGTTTAATTGTGGTAAATGGGCAGTTGTTTGTTCCTGAAATAACTGAAACCACTAATCAGTGCAGGCATGAGGTTTAATGTTGTTGAAGGACTATTTTGCCCTTCGTAAAAATGTTTCCTCTGATGCTTAATAAGCTTCATAGTCAAAATGTTTAGTTTGAAGATTTTCTTGGCAAGATAATAATCGAAGAAGCTTTTCGGTGGGCCATGCAACTTCTGGGAGTAAGCCCACCTCAGGGTGAAGAATATCTGTTGAGGATGAGGTTTGATTATGTGACGGAGGCTCATCACTAGGGGTTTGAATTACACTATTCCAGGAGGAAATGCAATCTTTAAAAAATGATAAGGGAAGTGGTTAAATAAGGATAATGATTATAGATTTGTGGAAGAGCTAATAATAGATTGTATTTTTGACTGTAGCCATGATAAGACATTTTATGTCACTTAATTGCCACTTCAGTTGGAAACGTGTTTCCATGAGCCTCCAAATTTTTGCGTATGACCCCAGCAGCCAGCTCTGTGTGTAGATAGATAAATAGAAAGATAGATGAGCTCAAATATCTAATAAGAACGTTAGAAGATGAGCAGGCTGACAAACACTGGCTACAAAAGAAACAGATCAGACCAACCAAGAAATAGGCAGTCAAACAAATGTGCAAACCTAATTAAAGGTAAATCTGCACAATTTTTGCCTGATCCTTATGTTAGCATTTAGCAATTTGCTTTCCTGTCTGAAGTGGTCACCATTGTTTTAATTTCTTCTCATTGGTTCTGGCAGACTGCTTGCAAAACAGCATTAGTCTCGCCTGTGGCGCTGATTGGCTGATCATTAGTTCCCATGTGGTGCGGACTGGATCAACTGGCTTTTCAAACATTAACTTCTCTTTCAAACATTAACTTCTCTTTCTCAGTCATATGCTGAATTAGTCAAGTCGGACTTAACCCCGCAAAAAAACACACACACATACATACTTACATTGTACCATATTTACAGTCATCATGCACTTGCTCTGATCACATTCTTCTCTACATCCTCACACTTTTGCACACAATAAAAACTTTACATATACACTTGTGTGAACCCAGTTTATCCACCACTACTGTGTGAGCAGAGTAGATTGAGTACTGAATGTCCTTAAAGTTTTTGCTAGAACTGATTGGCACTGACTCCAATGCTATTAATGAGCAACTGACCATGCATTAAGAGTTTTGTCTACTTCACTGTCATTTATTTACATTGGCCTGTAATGTTTTTAGGGTAGTAATAGATAATGTGTGTTTCCAAGTTTGGTATCAAAACCATAGCTGGATGAATGTAATCTTTAATTATTGTGGAATGATTTTGCATGTGAAAAGATTGAGTCACCTCGGATCAACTCACTGCTTATGTGTCATAGTCATAATCATAGCAGGGTTTATGGTAGTTTTGATAACAACAAATTGAATTTTGTTTCCAACAATCACCAGCAAGTCACCTGTGCCACATGGCTGGCAGCTGTTTGCCACCACTGAGCCAGCAAAAAGAGAACGACTGAATGAATGTTTCATTGCTCAACCTCTTACTAACATGTCCTTTTAGAAATGTGATATTCTAGAATCTCCCAAAATTTACAGCATCTGAACTTATGCACTAATTACACTAATTTTACTCCGTCACTTGTGTGTTCATGTAAATACAGTTATAGGTTGTTATCAAAAACAAAACAAAACAGAACTCATTTGTTGTCATCGGGATATCCTATTTGAGAAGTCAACTATCAAACATTCCCACTTTGTCCCTGATCACCCATCAGATTAATCTTAGTTGAAAACACAGAAAATATTGATAGTGACAGTTGAAAGGATTGCTACTGTCACAGGTTAGGCTGGATGAGGACCCAAATGCAGAACAGAAACGAGCAGCCATGTGTACAAACAAAAAGTGAGCTTAAATGCTGAGAAATTGTCCAAAAAACTAGCAGGCATCCAAAACACAAAATATATATGAAGCACGAATGAAAAAACTAATCTGAAAACCTACCAGGATAACAGGGACGAATTTGGGTGAAGCCAGGAGCAAACAACACAAGGAGGATAACAGACCAACTAACAAGGAACCAAGGAGTAACACACAGGTATACACAGGGAACTAATAAGGACAACGACACACAGCTGAGGTTGGTGGACACAGGGAAAAGGAGGGAATCAGAGGGATAGGCGAACAAATGAAGGTGTGGCAGGCAACACAAGGGTGGTGCAGACGAGACTAAAACAGAGCAGGTATGCAGGAAGGACTAACAAGAAAGGACAAACCAGACTGAAAAAAGACAGGTGGAACTAATCAGGGAAACTCTAGGGAGGGAAAACACACAAAGACAGGAAGTAAAACCAGACATGAGGATTGATAATACAAAATAAAACAGGAAACAGCACATGAATAACTTCAAAACATAAATAACCCCAAAAGAAAACCAATGGTATAACAAAACCTAGACTCATGACAGCTACAGCATTTGAGAAAAAAGTGTTCCACTTTGTACTGATCGTATGGGCGACTGTACCTCGACACTTCCTGAGGTTGTATCTGTCTCCTTTGAAAGAACAACTGGTTAGCCATATCCAGCAATATGTGAACGTCTTAGCACATTTTTATATGTTTGTTTGTTTGATTGCTTTGTTTTATGTAATTAACCAAGTCATAGTGTTTGTATAATCTGTAGGTAGATTTATGGATTATGTATATCTGTTTAAGAAATTCATGAATCTGACCAATTTTGCTGTTTGTTCACAGCTGTCAGCATATTAAAAGGTCTAATTAATTGTCTGTATGGCAAATCTGAATTTGTAGAGTACTGCAAATTTCTCATCCTAAATTAAATTGATCATGGACCACTGCAGCCATAATGTTGCTAAGAGATATTCAGTCTACTACAGCAACCCATTGAAATGTTTTGCGGACGCTGCAGCTGTCCATCCAGTGTCACTGCTTATAGTCCCTAGTGTTTTGACCGAGGACACTTTAATGTGTGGACAGCCTGTTTGTCGTCATGGTCTCTCAGAACATCAACCTTGTGTTCTGACCCCTCCGTCTTCAACCTTTGTCATACAGTTTCCTCCAAACTCAGCAGCTTTTCTGCCAAGCTCTTACCTTCATGATCTGTCATTTGTTAATCTGTCTCTGGGTGTCCTGGGGGGGAACTAGGAGTTTAATGTGCTGATCAAGTAATCACAATATTCCAGCTTCGAGTTCAGCTTGAGATATGTGTTGGATGCCATACCCTGTCTTTCTTCCCCTTCATTTTCTTTCAGTTCACTAATTTACTCAGATTACTCAGGACTATGTCTATGCACTGTAGCTAAATCCTGGACTTTGTGAGTGTGTGAATGTTTTGAGAGTCTGCTGTCAGGAGCATTGTGCGTAACTTGGATGTTTAAGAGATTTTTACTTCATATCATCTTGACATTGACAGCTCATGATGAAGAAATTTGACCTTTTGTAACCTCTCAGTATTTGACTTTTGGCAAGCAAAAAATAAAAATAATGTTAAATAAAATGTAAACAAACTGAGTTCTTTGTGGTGCACCCTACCTTATCTATCAGTTTCACATCCAGCAGTGATTGGACAAAGAAAGGACTGCAGGTATTGATTTAACTCATTGATTGGTAGTCTTGTTGATTTCCACACAAAGTCTCAATCAATGACCTTACAGCTGTTTTTTTGTTGTTTTTTTCTTTGTTACAATAAAGACACTGTTTAGTTTTTTTTAGAGATGAATGACACACAGCTTGTTTGGTACATAACTGAGCTGTAAAGACCAGCTGTTTGTTGCCAAAATATATTATATTGATTGGGGAGCAATACGACAACCTTTATAAAGCCTACATGTTACAAATTAAATGCTTTACATGATCAAAATCTCTCTCTAAATATATCTTTCACACACACACACACACACACACACACACACACACACACACACACGCACGCACACTGAGCTGATGCACAGAGTGATGGTGTGGGAACCAGATCCGTATGACACTAGAGCGTTCCACAGCCTCATTACGAGCTTGGCTGGCCAGCGCTGCCAGAATCCGAGGCCAGCGGCCATGAAGCGACTGTCACTTCTCCTCAGCCACGGCCCAGCTTTCTCCGCATTTGTGCATGTGTATTGTTATAGTGTGTGCTTGTGTGTAAGGAAGAACTAGAGGGGGAAATAAGAGATGAGTGGGCTTACTGTAAGACCGTGTGACTCCATATATGTGCTGTATTCATGACAGCACGGGAAGAGTGATAATGTGTCAGTGTGAAGGAGAAAGTGCGAAAGGAAGTATGCATGTGTGGTTCTGTTTGCTTGGCTGTTGCTTGCTAATGAAGAAATGCATGTTTTTGATAAGATCATCAGCATAATATAAAATTATATTTGTAACACTAAATGCTTTTTTTGATACTCGCTCAATAAACTAGATCAATCCATGAAGCTTTAAGGGGTTCTGAGCTGTAAAACTCTTGCAAAACAACAAGAAAGTCAGGGCCCTGTCCGAGTGCGTGTGATGCATTCACTGCTATGGTATCAACTACATTTTTCACACAACCACAAGCACAGAGCACATTTTGGTTGACACTAAATTCACAACAAGTAAAAGCCTTCCTCCCTATCGCACAAAGGTAGTAATGAGTGACATGGGCACCCATATATTATCTCTGATTTCCACTTCGGACTTCACATATCATGGAATCATTTTCTAGTTTTTGGTGTTTGGAGAACAGGGCATCATTAGGAATTATGGACAGGAGGATGAAATGTTCCAAAAGAGGCCCCTTATCCACAGCCACTCTACCACCACCAACGTTCTGCAGTTGACACTGGACCAAACAAATTTCACAGTAACTGCAGGGGTATTAGGTGACAAGTTAAATGTGTTTTAATGACAACAATAACTTTATTTATCATGTACATACATAACTTGTATTATTTTGATACGAGTCAGTGGGTAAATTGTTGCAACTTGACAGACTTTTGTATGCCGTTTTTAGCGCTGTTTATGGAATAAGCACCTCAGGCTGCTAGCCACGAGCTCAGCCAACCCCAGATATGCTCTGATATATAGGCACCCTTTGGTATCTCTGCGAGACGCACTCATTACCATCTGTATGTGACCCACAACTGTCCTCTTGGTGAAACATTTAAGATGTGGTCAAGTTATGAGTCCATTAAAATCTGTTAAAACAGCACCCTACGCAGACTTTCCAGCTCTTTGCACAATGACAGTTGCCCTGAGCGTTAAATATTGTCATGGATGTGTTGGAGTAAGTTGAAAGTCTGGTGCTTCTCATAGAGACGCCAAAGGGTGCCTTCGGCATAAGACACCAAGGGTCGTGACAAAGCATCTGTCTTTGACGACCTGGGAATGGGAACGAGAACAGGGTGCATTTTACTATAAAAAATGAGTGGATATGTAGATGAAACATCTGCTGACAATAATGCTTATCCTGTACAGTTAAACACACCTTTGATTATGGGATTTGCTTAGTTTCCATGCAGGTGCCAGGCTGGATGTCATGTGACCCACTGAGTACCGCATCATGTGACCTACATTCCATTGAGTGAATCAGTGGATAGAAACATATAAACCTATGTGTTGTGTCAGTAATGTGTAAATATAATTTGGACACTTTCAGATCACATGGCCTGCATCTAATCAAATGTAACCATCTTAACAGTCCTGAACTCTGAGTCCTCTAACTGACCTTTCACCTTTGACCTTGGCCAACCTCCTGAGGGAATGTGATGCTCATTGGTGGATAAACAGTGTTCACGCACTCACACATGCACAGACTCTGACACACATGGCAGCCATGGCGGTGAACCATACATGTAGGATTATGTACTCACCACACATTGCACCAGGGGGGCAGCCAAAAACTCTCGTCTTTCTTCTCTTTATCCGAGCATGTTGTCAGTTTTTTCTTCTCCTCTGTCCTGCTGGTTTCTCTCACCTCCCTCTTCTCCTCCTCCTCCCCCTCCCGGTCCCCCCTCTCACCACTGCTGTTCAGGTCCAGCTCTGTCGCTGGTGGGGAGAATCCAGGCGACACACACACACACACACACACACACACAAACACAAACACACGCTCACACAGCTCCAGGCGATGCTTTGAAAATGTACTCAGACACAGCTGGGCTCACACACACACCTCTACACTCACACCCACACAAGCATACGCACAAACACAGCTGAGCTCCTCGACAGTCCTTATACCCCTACGCAGCCACACACATAAACACGCAGCTGGTCTATCCGCAGCTGAATGGAGTCTGTGGCATTGTGTCTTCCTGCATTAGTGTTGTGATGTTTTGAGGAATCGGTGATTCAGGTCGGACTGAAAGATGTCTCTATATCAGTTTCTTGAAGGCTTTGGCTGGTGAATCAACTTTATGTGGGTTATGGAGACAAAATCAAGTATACATTTTCCTTCAAATTAAAAGATCCTGCGTGTTTACGCACATCAAAGCATTTCCACACTTATATTTCCTCAAGCCATGACAGCGATCCTCCACTGCCCAATCTCTGTGATGAGGCCATTTTCAAAGATAGCTGGAGCAGGTCCTATCAGTCCAGGACAAATTAGAAACAGGAGACATTTATAAATGCATCAGCAGTGTTTGGCTTCCCTCATCTGGCAATGATGAATCCTCAGAGTGCCTGTCAAAGCAGGTGTAGTATGCCAATCCAAAGTATGAATCTGTATTCATCAAGGGGTTCTTGTTCTTGCAGAAAAGAAGAAACTCTAGTCAAGACGTGGTCTCTGTGATCTCTCAAATGTTTCCTTCTTCCTTGTTGTTCCCACAAAAGTCCTAGTCTTTGTAGTAACTCCACTCTCCTCCTAAAGAACTTGCACAGCTGGCCAAAAACAAAAAACCTCCAGGAAGCCAACTGTCTCCTAATTCAAACGTCTTGTCTTAATTTGAAGCAACATTTGAACTTAACCCCGCTTGGCTGCCATGTGACACACTTAACAGCTTGTCTTTTCTGGTGTAAAAATCCCTTAGAATAAAAAAGCAGCTGTGTTGCTTCCTTCTGTTTCTCCCTCTGTGGTGCAAGGAGTGAGCTCCTTCCAGAGTGGCCTGTCAGCATCAATATTTAACAGGAACCTCTTGCTGTGTTGCTGTCACAGTTAAAGTTTCCACGTCCCCTTCGTTGTGCGTTGGATGACATGTTCTCTGGTCTGCAGTGTGCTCCTTTTTAACTCTCTGCTTGGATGAAGATCTTTCTCTTATCTGGTCCCTCTATGTTTTTGGTCCGCTCTTTTTTAACCCTCTAGCATCTATCATTTTCTTTCTTTTTTTATGGTCAACCTTCTTGAAGCTTGCGCTGCCATATGCAGACCTCAGTAATGTTCCCTAACTGTAGCAAGACACAGTCACTTGGGACTTTCTCCCCTGGAGCTGCTCACATAGTTTTACATTAAGCCTGTCCTTCTGTCCTTTGCTGTTTTCCACTGTCCACCCTGCAGCAAACCTTCACTCAACCTTCCCTTAACCCTCTACAGTCATACCAAACCATCCACTTTCTGAACCCTCTTCTCTCCCTCTAGCAAGCTGATTCACTTGGCCTGGATCTCACTCACTGCTTGCCAGTATGGATGATTCTGTCTCATCTTGTCCTTCTTCTGTCTAATGACTGCTCAATTCTGGTCAAGTCCTCTTAGTTTTTCCCCTATATCTTTCTCATTGTTCCTCCATCTCCCTGCACCTCTCCTCTTGCATGCAGAATACACAGTATTCTAGCTGCTATGCTCTGACTCATACTGCTCTCTCCTCCCTTTTCCTTCCAGAAGCTTGCAAATGTTCCTCGGTTTTTCGCCCCCCACTTACACCACGTCAGGATCCGTTCAGCTTTTCATTTTGTCCTGGGCACCAAAATGACACCTCTGCATCCTGTTAAGACAGATGGAAAGACAGCCTGTGGACAGACAGTGAAGCAGAAAGAGGGAATTGCAAGAGAGTGACAGACTTTTTCCCCACAGAGGCAGGATCTGCCTTTTGTCCATTTCTCTCCCTGTGTTCTTAAACCTGCCAGTTGTCTCGTAGTTTGATTACAGGTGGGTTCTTCTAGCCTCTTCTTACAGGAAAAGTGTCTTTTCACTTGCTGATGCAAGTTTGCTTCCTTGCTTCTTCTCTTTACCCCCTTTTGCTGCTTCTACACAGTCACAGTCTGGAAGAAAAATAAAAATAAAAGCTAAAGCAGGGGTAAATGTTGCCTGAAAACACACACAGCAGAGAGACCCTGTGAGAGGGACAGAAGGGGATGGGAGAAGAAGGATATGTGGAGATGAATTGAAAAAAAGAGATGCCCTCAGGATCTGTGGAAGTGACAGCAGAGGAGATACGGAAGGAGGAGGGAGATGAAGACGGGGGGTTGGTGTGGAGGAAAGCTTGTGTGGGTGGAATGGAGAGATGATTGTAAGATGGATATGGAGTGAAGTGAGAGGAGGAGCTTGGAAGATGGAGGGATGGGAGCACATGGATGAATGGGGGGATAGAGGGGGAGAAAGATGGACATGGATTTATGGATGGATGCTTTGACAGATTGAGTGCTCTTCTATGACATCCAGGAAACCTTTGATGCAGCTGTCATGGAAGAAAAGGGCCTCTCTCAGTCTGTAATAAGTTAAAACTATTCAAAATATAATTAGTTGGAGCTATTTGATATTTTACCTGTATGGGAATCCTGCCGTGCTCTCTCAGACAATGCTCCTCTACCTCTCTCATCGATTCTCTTCATGCCTCTGTCTGCTCCTGCAGTCTCAGTCTGTGCTATCACTAAAATGCAGCATCCCTCTTCCCTCCTCCTCCTCTCTCTGTCTGTTTCCCTCATTTCCCTCCCTCTTTCCCTCAACCCCCCTCTGCTCTCTATATTTGTCCTTCTCCGCCTTTGCCTCTTGTTTCCCACTCTCTTCTTCCATCTCCTCTCCTCCTCCTCCTCCTTCTTCTTCACCCCACCCTCTGTCTCTGCTCCCCCATATTCTATCACCACCTCCACCACCTCACTCTCTTGCTTTTTTCACTCCCCTCCCGCGCTGAGAGAAGCTTCGAGAACAGAGTGGCCGGGCTCCGGGAGTGGAAAGCTCTCAGGACATGTGAACACCATTCATAACCATGCCACATGAATAATACACACACGATACATTCACATTTTCTCATAATGCATGAACATGTGGAAAATACACACACACACACACACACATATACTCTGACTTTCTCTCCATCTGGCTGACAAAACAACATCTCTCGTTGAAAAATAAACATACAGACAGGTTTTTATAATGCATGCATACCTGAGCAACACTCACAGCACACACACAAACACACACACACACACACACACACACACACACACACACACACACACACTGAAGAAATCGATGATAAAAGCTGTTTTTCTGCAGTGTGAGATAACAGCTGTAAATCAATGAAAGATTGACCACAGAATATATGTTGTACATGTGCACATGTACACAAACACAGTGCACACACTGGGTAAAGAATGCTTTCATTTGAAATGGAAATTCTGTTTGACAAACAACAACCCATTGAACAAATAAATGAAACATCAGCCCTACTGTGTGACCAGGGAGAGGAAGAGAGAGTGTGTTTCACTGTGTGTGTTTGTCAGTATGTGTTATACTACAGTATGTAAGTGCGGCTGTGTGTGTGTGTGTGTGTGTGTGTGTGTGTGTTTGTAGCTGGTTAGAGCTGTCCTTTTGGCCTCTAGCATCACCCAGTGCCACCATCTGTCCTTCTAGCCAGATGGGAGGGGTGTGTGTTTGAGTGTGCATGAGAAAGAGAGAGAGAGACAGATTGTAGTAGTATTTATTCAGAAGAACTGATAAAGATCATCATTGGTTATGGTTATCATTTTGAAGAAATTATACTAATGCATTTCTTTTGTCTTTTATGTTTGAATGTCTACTGTATAATGACCCATCCAGGTTACAGGGTAGGCCTCAGTGTTTAGTGAGTCATAATTCTTAAAAATGTTATTTTCCATTTCCATTTTGCCTTTTGGCTTTCACATGTCATTAGTCTGTTAACCTAACTGCTAATGTTAAACTACACAGATTTACGGCAAAGGAGCAAGCGCACAAATGTGCTCATTTTATTTAGGAGGCCAATGGCCAATCAGCACTGACACTGTTTATAAAGTCTTTATTTCTTCATTTTTTTCTTTGTCTTTTTTTAGGTCTTTCGACTGCCTGAAAGCAAGTCATTTGTTATTTATGTAATGAAAGATCACAGCAAACATAATCTCAGGACACTTTTCACACTGAGCAGACCTTGACCACGCATTACAGAGACCCAACAATTTGCCCATAAGAAGGCACTTGGCAATAACGACAAACTTCATTCTAACAAACCAAAAAGGTATAAATGTGAATCTCTCCAACATATGCAATACGAACATCTTTTGGATGCCAACAGGATATTGAAACTCCTGAGTGTTTGCTCCTGACAAGCAAGTGAATATGGCAACTAAGACAGAGCGACTGGAACTGAGCTGTCTCTATTGCAACTGATCAAGTCTTTAGTGCATGTGCAAAAAAAATGTCTTTAACTCTCCCAGAGGTTTTCATGGTCCAGTTTTTAGTTTCAGCTAGGTGAAACTGACTCCAGTTAGATGATACTGTTTCAGTTTTGGGTTGATAAGTCTAATAAATATCTGAAATACATGTCATTGTTCAATATCATCAGACAAGTTACAGCTATAAAACTCCACAGCTGAATAGGCATTTTATGCTTTTATATATTGATTCAACAGTCTTACAGACCTGTCAGGAACATTTATTTCATGGGTTGCTGATCATTTGACTGTGACAGAGTTGGCAATGAAGACATAAACAGGAAGTGGGCCATATCACAGCAATGCTTTCTCCAGTTATTCAAACAAACTCTGCAGTTAGACAAGTCCTCATTTTGCTTTGCAACTGGAATTGTTGCCTGCAGCAACAGAGTACATCTTTTACACAAAAACACCCTCTGAATAGAGAAGAGTGACAGAGGTGTCAGCACTGTACCACTGCTAACACTTTTTGATAGCCCACTGTTGAGTCCGTATATGTACGTTGGCTGTCAAGAAGATAACTCTTCACAGATAAATAAACTGTCATAGCAATGTCCACTCAATCTCCATCTCAGGTCCCTTACAGTAAAACCGCTGTCTCTCTGGTCTCTGTTGCAATATTCATCCATTTAGAGGCTGAATGCAATTTTTGTGCCGAATATGTCACATCAAGTCAACATGGCTGTACTTTTCATTTAAAAGGCTCTTCCTAATGCCAGAGAGGAATAGATCTGTTTGAAACTTTCAAACAGAGAGGGCAGAGAAAACCTCCTTTTCAGTCTGATCATAAGTGACCCTACAACCACAATATGTTCCAAATAGAACACTAATTGCCTACCCTAAACTGAATTGTTTGCCATGACCTCTTTCATTTATCAGTTATTATAGAAATTAAGGATTTTTTAATAATGCTTGCACTGGACAGGAAAACAATGTTATCGCTTGCTCAGGTAATGTGAAAGGGAATTCCTGCAAGGGATTTACTTAACATAAATTATTAAACCAAGATTAACACCAAACCAACAATGAGAGGGTAGATCAGCAGTTAAATCAGTTCTAAACTTATAGCCTGTCACAAATTGGTGTATGAAAATTCACCAGAATGCAGGACCACCAAACCCCTGTTGCATGTGTCTTCTCCATTGAAACAAAACCCAGGCCTTTGTTACCATCTATCACACCAGCTCCAATCCTAGCAACACTGGATTCTGAGGAGCAGTTTAAGGGTAAGAAAACTGCGAGCAAAAGAAAAGTATGTGAATGGGCAAGTCATTAATCTCATGGCAAAACTAGTTCATTGGTACATGGCAGTTTCTAAACTCCCATAACTGGTGCAAGAGCTGTAGGGTGGATGTCAGCTCTGAGAAGGGACAAACACAGCAAACACATGACCCAGCTTTTATAGCCTAAGAGCCCAGGTGATCCTCATCAGCTGACAGCCCTCAGCTGTCAACCAAATGACTGCAGAAGTTGTCCTGGATGGCCTCCAAAACAGACCTTTCACAGGAGACATACTGACTCATCATAGTAGGAAAAGCACAGATGTAATGATAACATTAACAATGGCTTAATTCCATCAAGTGTCTCAGTAAGTAAGTGGAATGACACTACTGTTATTGAATACACCTTTTTTTTTTTTTTTTAAATCTACTATGCAGAAACATCCAGTATCCATGTTTTTGTCTGGCATTAGGGCCTCATGGTGCTGACTTTCATGCCAGAAAATAAAATAAAAAAGAAAATGTAATGTAATGACTAAGGTAAAATTATACATATCATTTCCATTTTTGTAAGAGGAGATGTTCCAGAGAAGGCAATAGTTGTAAAATCTGCAGATGACATTATACACTGATGTCAAGAGGATGTTACACCCAGATTTTAGGCAACGTTTATTAGCATAAATGTTCCTACACATCAGGCAGTGATAGGAGACCTCATGCATATATGAATGCACTGTACATATTGGATAAGGTACAGGCAAGCAGAATTGATGCAGTGGTTAATCCTACTAAATACTTTAGAGATGTGGCAACTCTGGAGTCTATTTTATGTGATGTGAATTTCATGCTTTAGTTGGAAGAAACAGACTGAGCATGCAGATACATAATGATGAAAATACTGACACATGCATATCTGGCAGCAGACACATTCACACACAGATGCAGGGAAGCAGCAGGGACCTTCATCTTTTTGCTCATTCTAAAGTTTGCTGTGTCATTACCCTGATAAGACCTTAGCTGCTCTCCTTTTCTTCATCTGTCTTTTGTATTTTCCTTCTCTCCGCCCTTCCTCTTTTCACAAACCAAACCTGCTTTGGTAAAATGTACAACTTTAAAAAAAAACAGAGCTGAGGAGGAGAGGAGAGATGGAGAATAATTAAGACAGAAATAAAGAGCCAGTGTGAGAGAGGGAGAGCTAAATTAGGAACAAAAGACAAGACACTGGGGGGAGGAATCTGTGCATGTGTGTGTGTGCTCATGCATGTGCATGCTTGCATGTTTGTGTGTATGTGTGGATCTTAACAAAACCCTTGTGAAACCGCAGGCTACTTAATTCAGTTTTTCCGGTTCAATCCCTCCCTCTTGTCTCGATCTTACTTCCATCTTGTTTTGTTTTAGTATAATTGTAAAATTAAACATTTACGGATCAGGTAAGCACATTAATGAAACACTTTATTTCCTTTCCTAGTCTAGAATTTAGCAATAAGCTTTTTTTTATTTTTTATTTTTATTAACCAGCAACGATAGTCAGAGTATCCTCTCTGTTCCTTTAGCAGAAGTGTTTTGCTGTACATCAGTAGGACATCCCGTCCATTCCTTTCGACTCAGATCTTGATATTCATCATCTTAATCAGACTACTGGTAGATCTATTAGATGTAATTAATGTCAGTTTGATCCCCTGCTAGTAAAGATTATTGTTACTCTCATACCTAGTTTTAATAATGACCCCCTCTCTCTCCCCTATCAATAAGTTTCTTTATTTGTCTTCTTAATAAACAATATAGCAATTGTGACAGAAATGCTGTAACTCAAGCCTAAGCCAAAGCTGTAAAGAGAGGATCCCATGCACATATATACATGCACACATTCACAATGTATTAAGCTAATTTGCAGGTAATCTGTAAATGTAAAAGCAGAATCATCATTACAAGAAAAACATGGTGTACATGTCCAAAAATATAAAAATGCATGTACACATGTTCTTCACTGTTAACATGTTCTTTTTTCACTAATGATCTTGGTCAACAGCAGACCGCTAGACTGTGTAAATATGCAGCTGTAATAAAATGCACAGGGTTATGGCTCTCTCTTGTGGTGCTGTTTGAGACTGCAGGATTGTCTGTAATCCAGTGTATTTTGCATATATAAAATATATTTCATTGATTCTGATTCTCAGTGTAATGGTATATTTGCACTTTTTGGCCTCTTAGTTTATCCGTGGGAAACAGACTGATCTGTAGTTGACCAAAAATAACTACAACCAGGACCTTATAATAATAATAATAATAATAATAATAATAATAATAATAATAATAATAATAATAAATATAATAATAATAACTGGCTAATATCTGAAAGTTTAACAAACCTTTTCACGTTTTGGACAGAAATTTAAAATTATTTATTTATCAATTTTTTATTTGAGACGCTAACCAGTTTGTCTTGCTCTTTTACCAACAGTGCACACTTGAGGCCTGATCTTCTGCTTGAGTGAAGCTGCTCAGGTGCATATATAAATGCAACTCTCTTTGGTCTGTGTAATGCTTATCAGTTCAATTTTGCATGCATAAAAAAAGAAAAAAGAAAATGTTTTTGTAATTTTCTATTTGTGAGATGTTCGACAGAAAAATGGAAAATTGAGAAATTGAAAACTAGAGAGCTTTTTGCCTTTGCATCTATAACTCCCTTCCCTAGGCCATAGCTGTTGTTGAATTGTTTTTTAGTCACCATATTGGGTTTAACAATAAGGATCCTGAAACAAAGTCTCCCCTGAGACTTAAAATATCTCAGTATCGACCACTGTGAACAGCTGTGCCTATAGCAGACTTTGAGAGAATTTGGCTGACAGTACAATATGTAGAGTGACTGCTTAAACAGGTTATTGGTACAATCAATAAAAATATATTGTATGGGGCTGATTGGGCTTTCTACAGTAGATATTTTGTTTATTTTGTAAGAAGATATTGTTTTTTGATTCTTGTGTTTTGGTTGAAAGATTGTCGGTTTTTGATTGTTGGTTAATATTTGTAAAAAGCTCCCCAGCAAAAATGAAAGTAAAGGCCAACCCCAAATTCCCTTTTAGAATAAACAATAATATCTTTGAGACTCATTTTAATAGAGTGACCAGTGTTCCTTAAAACATATATATTTCCTTATCTGTCCAATGTAATAGAATATGAACAATGCTAAAACAAATGTGTCAGCATTTCAGGTTCATTATTGCATAAGTGTACATTTTTCAGCCAAGTCATTAAATCTTGACACCATTATATCAGAAGGGTAGAAATTGTGCAAAATTTAAAAATAAAACTGTCTAATCTTGAAGTACAGAATTTGAGACAGAGGCACATCTCTTCCCATCCACTGTCAGATAAGGTTCACATTAGTCCAAACCTGCTGCTCTCTTTGTAATTTTGATTAGTCACTGGAAACTTTGAGAGCTAAAGTAGACTGCTATCATCTGTCCCTGTTCATTTGCTCCAGTGCCTCCTTACCTGCCTGACTGCCTGGAGACTCTTCTGCACTAAAATAAGACTTCAGTCAGTTCAGGTCAAATGTGCTGCAAGTTAGACTTCACAGCAGGACTTCATGTCGACATGCACTCCACACTTACTGTATATAACAGCATGCACACACACACAAAAAGTCATTGATAGAAACATACTGTACACAGACTGACACACATGTGAGGTACACACACATGGGGCCTCTTCATTCACTCATTCATTCATTCATTCATTCATTCATTCATGCCAACCTCTCTGACTGAGCAATGAGCCGTACCTTATAGTTTACTGATGTGTAATGAACTGTAAAGCATTACAGTACACGGGATAAACAGACACGTGTTTGTCAGACAGCTAGTCTGATTTATGCATTTATTGCTCATACAGTATTTGTAGTCTTTTTGGCTTAAGCTGTGTTATCTATTAGCAATACTCAATGACAGCTCGGTACATATTTGTTTTGCTTTTCACTCTTTAAAGATGGGTGTGACAATGTTGCAATGTTGGTCTTCATATAATGTAGATGTTAACAGTTGGGGAAACAGATTTTTGGGCATGCTGAGGGGTTTCATCATCTTTTTTTCCATGTTTTGGAATAATTAAGTCTTTCATTTGTCCAAGCAGCAAGCCTCGATCTGTCTATTCAGCCATCTGTTCATACATTATTTTTATACTTTGGTGTTTTAATTTGTTTAAATTACCTCTATGCTCCAGAAATCCTTATGGCTTTGACAGTATATTGTTCCATGCCATTGCACAGATTATATTCTACAACAAATATGTTTTAACACTGTGTAGCCTGTTTTAAAATTCATGATAAAGGAACTGACTTTCATGGGTAAATATTACACAAAATGCTAGAGGGAAAAAAAATTCAGGAATTAGCCAAACTGATACCTCCACAGTCATTCAAGAACAGTTTTATTTTCAAATTCTATAAAAGCTATTAAGAAAAAAAGGAACTGCATCCTGCCTTTTGCCTGACCTGTCTTTCACAGTGTAACACACTAGCGATCAATTTGGTTTCCTATTGAAAGATGTTGTTGAATGCTTTAAATGCCTGAATACTTGAGGGGGTTAGGGTAAAGTCTTTGTCACTTGTCTGGCTCCCACATGGTCACTGATGACTGGCAATTTGTCAATGCTGTCGGCCATTCTCATTGTACTCTAACAAAGTGAGAAAAATCGGGACATTAATCTATCTATAGTCCTCCAAAGGTTTTCCAAAGATCTGTTGGAAACACAGTGGATCATATTAGAAACTGTACTGTACTAGAATATATATATATATATACTACTGTATTGTGGGAAGAGGAGACCATTCACAAAGCCACATAATAGGACGAATATTTTTTGCAGTGACATTGTGTGCCCTGGAGAAAAATCAATGTGAATCAATGAGCTCCATTGTTCGTCAGCACTTTAGAGTAGATTGTCAGAGAATTATAGAGAATAACAAGAAAGTTATTTTGCAGTAAATCTTTATTGATATCCCAGGCACTCTGTGCCCTCAAACCTTCCTATGTAGAAGTGGAAATTGTTTTATTACATTCATCAAACAGAATGCCCAGCATTTCCTTGTTAAAAAATCTTTTCATTTTAAAACTACATTCAAAATGGTATCAAAATACAAATTATAAAAAGCTACTTTAAAAATAGACCTGCTGAAGTTACATGGTACAAAAATACAAATATCCTCTTGGAATAAGATATATTGTCTGACTGACTCATGAATGTCTAGAGAGTACGTAAACAGAGCACACGACCAGAATATGATTAAAGTTTATCCAAGACTCACTCAGTCCACTTTGAACATCAATATGCAAAACTGGAAAACATTAAAAAAGTGACATCACCACCATTAATGGTTATGAATAAGCAGCCCAGTCCCCAGAAGAAAATCTTGGCATTGACATTTCTACAAATCATGGATAATTTACGTTTGTATGTGTCATACATATATCAATATTCCAGAGTGATAGATAAATGTAGTTAGATAGACATGAGCTGGCTTTGTCTGGAGGTGGTGGGGATGGTAGATGGTGTGACACCTCGGCGAGCAACTGCCAAGCTGCAGACCACTTTTTAGCAAGACAATGCAGCATTTCCAGCTGCGATTGTCCCACCGAAAGCGTGTATTTTCAGCCAAAACATGACCTTTTTTTGTGCCTGAGCATAACCACATGTTAACAACAGAGTTGAAAAACCTAAAGTTTCAACATATCTGCTGCATAACAACATACAAATGAAACATATCCACGGTTTGCAGAAGCGTACAGTGCCAACATTTATTTTGGCTAACGGGTTCAAATGAGCAGTCCGTAATAACCTATAAAAACTTTTTCAAATCCTATCTTATTTTCTTCTGTCTCACCCTGTACAAACCATACATCCATATATCACTCCACTATCTCCACCTTTCTTTCCTATTCTTTTATTTCCACTCTTCTGTGCTAACCGCAGATTACCCCTACATCTTCCCCATGTGAGCAGTTGTGTTTCCCAACCCTTGATCTCTTGCACTCCAGCAGTGATCCCTCCCCGCCCTCACACTCTACATCATCCAAAAAGATCCTTACATTGTGGGCTGCCTCTCCCAGCGCCGCCCTCTTCATCACTGCCAACACTGTCGTGAAGCCGAGCTGTCGACACACCACAGTGCCTGCTTTGCTGGTGAAAAGGTCATCGCACACTGTCCCCCACTCACCACGGATAAATATCTCCACCCTACCTCGATCTGATAAACCATCAGCGCTCACCAGTCGTACTGACCCTACTCTCAACCTTCTTCCTCTTCCTCTCTTGTAACCTCTTCCTCTTGGCCTCTTAAATACTTGGTTACCCTCCCCAGCTCGTTCCAACTTCTCTCCAAGCCACAGCCTCTCTTCCTGTGATTTAGGCAATGTTGAATTGATTGATGGTCTCTGGGGCTTGTAGCTTGATGTTGTGGGTTTCTGGCTCCAAAATGACAACCGTGGTGTTGTCAACACTCCAAGATGCTGGTGGTATCGTGCAGAGGATGGAGAAGAAGGAGGTTGTGGTGAGGTTAAAGGTCGGGAGGTGGTAAGAGGGGTATTCTGAAGAGGTCTCCCATGTCTCTTGGATGGAGGTGTGGTGATGATTGGGGTTTGAGCAATCCTAGAGAGGGCTGCAGTCATGATGGTTGTGCGATAACCTGATGGAGAGACAGAATCACCCTCTTTATTTGAATATATGAAGTTTAACAAAGTGTTATTGGTTTTTTTTTTGAAGTAACAATTTGAGAATTTGGGAAATATACTTATTCACTTTCCTGCAGGGAGTTGTTACATTCACTTAGGATTGAGTTTACAGAGAAGATGCCCCCATTTGGTAGCAAATGATATTGCAAGTAAATTTTTGGAAAGCTCCAAGGTCACGATTCATGACGTGTTTGCTGACGTTTTCAGAAATGGCGGCGGCCATGAGAGGTTTTTTTTTTTTTTTGGCAAATGGTCAGTTAATATGTTGTAAATTTAGTCATGAAGAGTTTTTCTTTGTAATTTAAAAATGTCTGAGATGTCTGTTCATATTGCCAACAGCCAAACAGCTTTTGCATTTCGTGACCCGCTCACTAACTTACTAAATTGCTAGCCTCTGTGACTTCTAGATGCCATTGCCTGGCAGTGAAATTCTTACAACTTAAACACTGAAACGCCAGCATTGTGTACAAGACTTTCTATGTTGCATTCACGAACCAAGAAGTTCCATTTGAAGAAAGCGAGAAGATTGACACCACTATTATATCTATATAGTAAATATGAAGATGCTTTCTGCAGCTGGTTAGCTTAAATACTGGAAATTGGGAAAAAGCTAGCCTGGATCCGTCCAAAGCAAAGTCAATCTAACTAAACAGCTTGCTAATTAAGATATTATCTGCTTTGATTTGAAACAAAGTACAAAAGCGTCCATTAAGTCACTCCATTCGGCCAAGAAATACTTTTTATACTTACAATTTTTGTACAAACAAGATATAACATGATAATGAGTGAGCTTCAAAGGCCCTGGTAGCTGGATTTTGTTGCCTTTGGACCAAGCCAGGCTAGCCATTTTGAGTCTTTATTCAAATTTACCACACAGATACAATCTTTTCGTCTACATCTCAACAACAAAGCAAATAAGCATATTTCCCAAAAATGTCAAACACATCTTTAACCCATAGCCTACACCAAAGTGGTTATTTGAAAACTTCAGATTTCACTAAAGCCATTTAAAGGAATGTTATCCTTGAAGATAAAGAAAAGACATAAACACAGACACACAAAGATGAATGTCCAAACTGAGCTGATGCAGAATCATTTATTTAAAAATAAATAATGCCAAAGTACCTGATTTAAATTAAAGTAGTGCAAATACCCAACACATAAATAAGCACAATTTTTCCTGCTTAAGACCCTTGTACCAGCCAAAGAATATAGTGCTTGCAGGATGTAAAGTTGCAACTTTAGCTAACTCACCTAGCCTACCTGAGTTTGACACAAGCTTGTGTGAGAGACTGTCTACATCTGCAAACGCAAACTTGTTATTGGTCAGTAAGCAGAACGTAAGCGAAAGCTGATACACTAAAACACTACTGTACTTTATACTAAGTTTCTAATAACATGACTGCAATTATACTGGCATTTAATAACGCAGATTTATTGGTTTTTCCCTTTTAGGAAATCTAAAAGTCTAAATCTAAATCTAAAACATTTCATGTGATTTCTTTTTTCCCTACTTTTTCAGTGCAAAGTGCAAAGACTGATATGAAGCATATAACAAAATGCGCTAACTATATAATTAACAATTGTTCTCAAGTTTTTTCAGGTTTTCAATATTCATGTTCTTGCTTATGTAATAAAAATCATTTTTGAGCTTCGAATAAATTATGCTATAATTGCCACAAGTGAGCTACAATTAAGTCCATTTCTACCCTGCAATATTTTGAGCTAGCTAATGCAGAAACCAAAAACTGATCAAAAGTGAGAAAAAAACTGTCTATATTTACAGTAAATCTTCTTCAGCATATCTGCACAACTATTTTTATTATTATTATCATTTTTGTTTTTATAAAGCTGAGTTATTAAACATGATATTTGTAGCAACTAAGAACTCTGCAACAACTCTGCAACTGTAATTTATAGTTTTCCAGTTTAAAAATGATGTGATTTTATCAAAGAGGGATTGTTTTATCTTTAAAGGAAAGCAAATTGCAAATAGTGTAATTATTTTTAGCAGTTAACATATTGAAATGTAATGCAAAAATAGAGCACAGAGGAAGAAACAACCTGGTCTGACACTGGTGGCTTTTCCCTGCACTATGGTGTGCACTGGTTTACTGGTGGGTTTAAGGTTAGTTGTGCCAGTTGACTCAGTGGTTGTGTAAAAAATGGATTTAGTGGCTGGGTAAGCAGTGGAGCTGCCGTGGTAAACAGGTGTACCAGTAGGCCTACCAGTAGGTGTGGTTGGGGCGGGGGTTGTTGCCATGGTCATCTGGATGGTTGTTGGTTTTATTGTTGTTGCTGTGGTGGGTTTTATTGTTGTTGCTTTCGCAGTTGGTGTCGGTGTCGGTATTTTTCTTGTTGATTTTCTTGTGGTCTGTAATGCTGTTGGCCTTGCTGCTGTTGTTGTTGCTGCTGTTGTTGGCGGTGGTTGAGGAGGTTTTCTTATTGTTTTTCTTGTTGGCATTGGTGGTTTTATTATTATTATGGGTGGTTTTCTTCCTGTTGGTGTTTTTGTTGTTGTTGTAGTTCTTCTTGTAGTTGTCGTAGGAACAGGCGTGGTGGTTGGTTTCTTGTTGATTACAAACTCTGCAAACAAGAAAGATATTTGTACATCATCATCAAAAAAAAAAAAACACTATCCAAACTTTGATACCAACACAACACCAACACAAACCAACACATTGCAAAAAAATATAAAAATAACTGACAATATTATTTTCTGAGCTTTCAACAGATAAATATCCAATGAGGTTTTGGTAGTGTGCATATGGTATGCAGCTAGAACTAGAAAGACAATGGACTCTAACATCAGGCAGACATAAAATTGTGGTTTATTTTCATTTTTCTTAAACGTAGTTTAAGAAAAAGTGCAATTAAAGTTGACCCTAAATCCTGCTACATCTTTTCAATGTCATTTGTTGTCAGTATTCTACGTCAAACTGTTGTTTGCATCAGATGTCCTGACTTTTGGTAATTGGATTTTGGTAATCGAACATCACAATCTAAATTCAGAGTCTATTATTTATATCTAAAGAACAACAAGAAAAGAAAAAAAACCACATTGAGAAACCAGGAGTGAAACAAAAGCTTACATGGAAGCAGATGACAAAACACATTATTTGAAGATTTCCTTACCTTCTTTGGGGTAGAAGTGAATCAGTTTTCCCTTTATCTTGACAGGTAAAGGCTTAACGCTGCATTTTCCCGGCGCCGCTCGCCTGTGTGGAAAGCTCACTCGTTATTATCATGGATGGAATAGTATTAGACCGGCTTGAAGGGGACTTTTTTTACCACAAGTAAGACTACTTCTACTTGAGTGATGAGTAAGTAATATTTCACTTAGTCCAGATCTGCATCATTCACATAGCACTTTCCCCAAACAGTTCATCTGATTGCTTTCTTTTTTGTGAAGTTTACACACTCACAATTGGTCTCTTGACAACACTAGACAATACTCTATAACACACACTCCTGTAGGTATGATGAAAGTGTACTGAAATAATGTGTTGTAATGGTGAACTACCTGGAAGGGTCCACTATCTTATAGATGAGTCCTGCTCTGGCCATGGCACTTGGGGCTCCAGTGGCTAAGAAATACAGTTCACCTAGAAAGATGGACAGAGGAAAGGGAGAGAGAGGGAGGCAGACAGAGATGAGTGGAGAGTTGAAGGAAAGAAAAAGGGATGGGGATATTTACAATGAGCATGGATGGGAGAAAAGAGAAGAAAGGGACAGAAAGTGAAGGAGAGAAGGAGAAAAAAATGCAGGATGGAGAAAAGCAAGGGAAGGAAGAGAAAGTTCAGTTAACAAAATGTGTTCTGGTAAAAATGTGGGAAAGTCTTAGAGAAAAGGGGACTTGGACTTTGCTTGAACTTTTCAGCTTAAATCTCCTCTGAGGCACTTTCAGAGGGGAGGAAGAGATTATTTAAAACCAGCAGCATGTGAACTACACAGTTAATCAGCAGTCTCTTGAATGCAAGCCAGAGTTAAAGTCTAACTCTCTACTGGGTCCTTTAGATAGTAATTTAATATTATCAACAATTTGACAAGTTAAAATTTAGTCTTTAAGAACACAAACCCTTTAACCATATCACTCAAATTTACATAATCCTAAATTAAGCAAAAATATACTGTCACACGTTATAATGACCTTATTAATTTTTCCTTGTAATTTTGCAAAATATTGTAAGTTACAATGGCTGTTTCTTTGCATGTTGTGAGATCATATCTTCCCTGAATCATATGCTCAATAAGCAATGTGATGCTTGGTGGGTAAATGAGAAGTTCAATAGTTGTTACCTGCTTCATCTTCAGCGAAAGAGATGATGTGTTTATAGTAACTGTTGATGAGTTTGGGGAACTTGCAGGTCTGGTCTCTGCCCATGCAGATCTCATTGTAGTGCCATTCACCTGAAGTGACGTTCTCCTTCAGGGACATCAGACGCCTAAACAGCAACAAGTACCACAAATCAACATCATCTATATGCATACAGTAAATACTTTGACATGCACACATTTTACCGTAAACATAAACCCAGCCTGTGAACAATACTTCAATATAAGTGCAGTGTCTTACACTCCTTATTTAAAATGTTTGTGTTTCTCCAGCCACACATACTGCAATATTTGTTGCAGGCGGTAAATTAAGAAACTGTAGAAAAGGTTTGGCCAAAGTCCACAATCAAAGGACAAAGACAGATCCGTGTATTTTGTAATAAGGCTGTGTGTTGTGATGATGCTGCAATCACTGCAACCACAAATTGGACACTGGATCTCTGCAGTGATGGGCAAGGATATGTCTGTAGAAGATGTCTCAAGTTGTGGAAAAATGTGGAAACACTAACCCACTCATGAAATCCCCAAAGATGTAGAGCCCATTAAGGTTGGGCATTTGGCAGCCTCTGTAGATGTATCCTCCGGTTACTGATTTGCCCAACTTGTGAGGGTATGCAAAGATAGGCAAGATGTCATCTTAACACAGACATAGAAAAGCAAATCAGTTTACTTTGTTTATCATCGTAACAAGAGGACAATGCTGTATACTGCACAGGGAAGATGAAGAATGAGGAAGATTCATCTTATTTAGAGGCTCACGGAGAGTCATTTGAGTCTACAAACTTAAAGCTGGGCTGCAGAACTTTTGTCTCCCCCCTCTGGCAGTGAGAGTAATTAGATAAACATTTTTACTTAAACACGTGGCTGTCGGTGAGCTTGCCACACCTTTTGTGCGCCCAGAGCACACATTTTCTTTTTACTTAAATCCTTCCTCTCATCCAAACATGGCCACATCTGGCTCCAAAATACCAAGACATGCCACGCTAGAGGCTTCAAAATGGGAGTCCACAAACCACTAGTCACAGTAGCTACCCGCATTATTTTATACAGTTTAAATATAAAATGCATCACTGAAAGCATGTGCAAGTCAGCACAGATTTACATCCATGGCACAGACACCCAACACCAATACTCTGGTATACTGATTAGACTGTTTTAAATTAAATGAGAGTTTACCCTTTTAATAAATGTCTTATACAATAGTTAGCTAAGTATAAGATTGCTTATAGTTAGCTAAAAATGCAGTACAATGACAAGGACAGTAAAAAAAAGCAATCTTTCTCAGTAGTTTTAATTGTTAACAGTAAAAGTGAAAAGAAGTGAACGGCAACAGTCCAGAAAGAGGCCTCACCTAGAGAGGAGTTTTGACAGAGTTTGCGATCGTAGCAGCTGAAGCCTTCTTTGGCTCTCCATCCATAGTTTCCTCCTGAAAATAAGGATTAACAAAGTTTGTGAAACTTCTCAGGTAAAGACCTATCGTACCTTTTTTTTTTTCTAAACTGAATTGCTTCAAAATTCAGTAAATATACGGTGAAACAACTTCTGGATTCACAGATCTATTGTTTGACTGTAATTAGATGTTTATTTCATGCCCTTTAACCAGATCCCATTCACCTAAATTGAAGGAAAGAGTACTGCGATTAAACTGTCTGACTCACTGACTAAGTGGTCTATCAGAGAACAGTTTTACATTATATGATGATGAGTAGATAATGACAGTTCCTGTAAGAGTGAACCATCTCACTTAGAGCTTTGAAAAGAATTTTGAACACTCTTAGCGTAATAATAAAAAGTAAAATCTCCCCCTAAATTGAAATATTGCTTCAAACTAAAATCACTGTACCTTTAACAATAATGTCCACCTCTTCGTATTTGTTCTGTCCTACATCTCCACAAAATATCCTGCCTGCACCTCGACCTGTAAACGGGTCACCGCGGTCAATGGAGCAACGCCACATGTTTCGAACTCCATAGGCATAAATTTCTGCAAAGAAAGAAGAAAGAAAGACACAAATACATACATCATGTGAAGCTGTGTTCTCAAACTAAAGGCATATATTTCTAAACTGAATAGTGATTTGCATCCATCTTAGCTACAAGACATTGTTTTGTATTGTACATGGCAGTGTTTAGTCAGACTGTCATTTACTGAGTCATGTTTTGCTAAGCACGAAGAGACAATTTACAATTGTAACATTCAACGTAAATACTCAGTTCATCTTGAAAGGGACCAGATACAATTACATAATTCATTTAAATTCATATTCAGATATTATTCAGATGTAGAACACTTTAAGGGATTTACCGGGTCGTGTTTGCCTTTCCCCCAAGAATGGGTTGTCCGAGGGGATGCTGTATGGGGCACCATCATCGTTGTTCTCGATGTCAACGCGCAGCACCTTGCCGAGGAGTGTTGACCTGCCCAACGCGGAGAGAAAATAAGAGAGTGAGAGAGGCATCAAGACTGTGCTAACTGACTGAGTGGCAGAGTGAGGGCTCTTTTTAGGCTGACACAAAACAATTATTGACCTGAATCTTTTATGAATTTTTCTTTCCAAGGTTTGTTTCACTTTTGACCTTATGCCCATCATACCTTTTCTACTTGTTGCAAAAAATCGAATCTTCCCCTGTATTGACCTGTCCTGCTTTCTATTCTGCTCTCTTGTTTTGCTTTCTCGTCTACATTCTTCTCTAACTTTTACTTTGTCTTCATCCAACATCTTGTCTTTGGTTACTGTCCTTCACCTTTTTCTCTCTCCGTCCATCTGAGCTAAATGTCTAAATTTGCCCTTTTCGTCTTTCCTTTTCTGATCTGTTCCTCCGTCTTGCTCTCTACTTTCATTCACTCTGCAGCTCTCTCCTCCCTTTGCCTCGGTTGCTCCCTCTATGTACCCCTTTCACACTCTTCCCTGTCCCTCTTTTCCTCTCTCTCTCTCCCTCTACTCTCCACATACCAGTGTGTGGCAGTCCGCAATGTGTAGTGTCAATATTAGACTTGGCAGGCTGTTGCCTCCCTCATTCCCAGAACAGCTAATATGGCCTGTCAACAAAACCCCTCAGAAACAGCTAAATGGCTATACTATAACCGTCTGGAGAGAAGGTGTCAGCATCTCATGTAAACCTGCCTAAATGTTTTGTAAACTGTGCTATCAACCTGCCGCTGATCAGATTCATGTTTTCATCAGAGGGTTTCCCCAGCCACAGCTCAGATTTTGAGATAGTTTTTGAAGACAAACATCATTAATATTCAAGTTTATCCTGTCTATGAACTTAAAATATTCTATTTTTGGCATGAAGCTGGGGAATTAATTTCACAGTTTTAATTTTAAATTACGTATTTGTCATCCTCACAATTCGCAGCTAATATGCATGACATTCTTAGAGTATTGTGCAATATGAATACTGAAAATGAGCAGTAACATATGCACCTGACCTTTTTGACCTTTGGCTGTGATTAACATTGAAGCCACTGAGAGCTGATACATTTAAAGAAGAACAGTTGTAGCATCTAGCTGAATGAAGGTCAAACCTTTATTACAGTGGGGAAAATCCACACATAATAGCATCCACGAATGCTTGAGCACATATGTAAACATATAAACATCGCCTGAAGATACAGCTGACCTATCTATTGAATGAATCATGGTAAACACACTGTAAAGGTCATGTAGTTAACGAAAAACAAATAATGCCCCACAGTCCCTTTAATAAAAGCTCCTTTTATAAACTCTATGTGCTTTCCTATTGGCATAAACACAGCCTCTCCTTGACTTTTAAACTATGTTATGTCTCCCGTTGGGATCTGTGGACTGCCACCAGATACTAATGTGGTTCATTGTTTTATTTTTCATTGGCAAAGTCTAAAAAATGAGAACAAGTCCACCACCATTACCAAAAATATGCAGTGTATTAACAGAAATATCTGTCTCTGTTACTCAGTGGATAGTTCATTCACACTGCGTCTGCAATGATCTTAAGTGACGTGCTTACATTTATCCCTGTTAATGCAATTATAGTCTTTTCCAGAAGTGTTCAACATTTCTAATTTCAAAGTTGACATAAGATCGTCACAAATCCTAGAAAATATACAGTAAGTTAATTATTGCAATCCTAATTTTAAAAGGAAAGCAATCCTCTAAGCCTGGCAGGTATCAAGGATGCATTAATATGATAATTTATGTACACAAACGATCCCAAAGTAATAATTTGCAGTATATGAGCAGATTCCCAGCCCAGAAAGATCCTCATTTTATGGGAATTTTCATAAGTGGAAGATAACCGGTCTTCAAAAAGCTATCATTATGGTTGAGCAACTTCACAGTCTGCAGAGCTCTGAAGTTTATCTTCTTCATAATTTTGATCCTTTTCATTAGACTTAATTTAACTGGCATTTAATTTACGGCAAGTCTTATTTGGCAGAACTTGCTGGTTCTAACCAGACTTTGGTATTTTTTAATGCATCATTATGTAGTCAACAACGTCACAGTGTCTGGCAAAATTTTACATGATGAGAACCTTTATCATTTAAAATTTTAACAACCTTCTAGAGCAATCAAAAGATGTGTTTATCTTATTCAAAATAACATAGAAGGCTGAAGCTTTACAGGGAAAATGATTTTCCAAACAATTACAGGTGAAACCTTTCCTGGGCTCACGTCATACATGTATAGCTCATTTTAAGGTTTGCTGTTGCAGCATGTAAACTGTTTTTTTTAAATAACAACAGCATATAACTTGTGGACTTTGTTGAGAGTTGTGACAATCTGAAGGGAGTATAATCACAATCCTATGGCATGCACCTTCATGTCTGAAATTGTACTTGCTTGTTCTGTGCATTGCCAAACTTTCCAAATGGGTCGCCACCTCGGCCACCATCACCGATGAAGATGTACAGGTATCCGTCATGGCCAAATAGAAGCTGCCCTCCATTGTGATTCGATGCCGGCTCCACCACCTCAAGAATGGTTCTAAACCAAGAAGTACAAGTACCAGAACTTACACATATTCCAGTAGTCTGCCAATATACGACTAAAAGTCTATCAACATAAACATCTCAATAATGTCTCTATTTGCATTTTGTTGACTTTGAACTTCTGTTCTTACCTCTCAGAGGAGTGGTCTAGCTGGTTGTCATCATGTGGTAGCAGTGTGAACTCGCTGATACGGATCCTCTCCTCCTTCTTGACAGACACAGAGTAGTACACATAGGCTTTCCTGACTGTGGTGATCCTATGCCCAGCAAAAAACTGAAGTCAGACTTCACAAATGGGCACATTTAACCTTTCTGTTGCTGTTAATGTTTCTACATAACTCTCACAAACTGTTTTAAAAGTATGAACCTTGGATGTAAGGCTATACAGAGGAATCCTCTCTCATCTCCAGCCCACCGCGATGTGAGGACAGCACGTGTGAGGTTGAGGAAAGGACGGTCGATCCTGGAGCCATTGGCCAGATACACCCACACAAAACCCAGCTGCTCCGCCACAAAGAATCGATGAGTTCCATCATCTGCGTGGATCATGGCCACTGGGTTGCGAAGCCCGTTCGCAACCTCCTGTAAGCACAGCTCCAGACATCCTTTGGGATCCTCACGTACCAAACCCAGGTTAGCATTCAGTTCTGGGAACAAAGAGAATGCAGGAGATGAGACAGGAACCAAAGAGTACAAAAATGCAATTAATGTATCAGTGTACAAAAACAGAGAAGTGTACAGCCACTGACTGTTAGCAATTTGGGAATTTTTAGGGCATACATTCTCCATGTATTTGTTTATTTTTTTTACAAAGGGTTTAACTTGAGCCATGCCTTATAATAATTATAGCAATAATTTCACAAACATATGCGTTTAGTGGTATACAACTTTTAATTTTTTTTTCACAACACAATGGCATTGAATTGGTACTCACTATTGGACCATATGAAAATTCAGGTATCGGTAAGGAAAAATGGCATCTGTCCAGGTCATCCATTTTCATCTACTTATTTGGGGCCAGGGCAGCAGGCTGAGCAAGATAATTCAGACATCCCTCTCCCTAGTAATGTTTTCAAGGTCTTCCTGGGGGATCCTGGGGCATTCCCAGGACAGAAGAGGCATATAATCCTTTTAGCATGTTCTGGGTCTACCCCAGGGCTTCTGACCACTTTGACATGCCCAAAAAACAGAAGACGCCCAGGAGGCATCCTGATCAGATGCCTGAACCGTTTACTGGCCCTTGTCGAAGCAAAGGAGCAGCAGCTCTACTGAAGCTTCGTCTGGTTGTCTGAGCTCTGCCCGCTGTGTTCTAAGGCTGAGCCCAGCCAGCGTACGGAGGAAATTTAATTTGGTTCTCATTCTTTCGGTCACAAAGCTCATGACCATAGGTTAGGATCAGAACATAGATAGACCAGTAAATCAAGAGCTTTTCCTTTCAGCTCAGCTCCCTATTCACCACAACAGTCTGGCACAATGGCTGCATTGCTGTAATTCTGCACCAAACCACTTCCATTTTTTCCCTCACTTATGAGAAAGACCCCAAGATACTTAGCTCGCTTGCTTAGGGCAGCAACTCATTGTCAACCAGAGGTGGGGGAGGTCTCCTTTTTTTTTGGGAGAAGAAAACCATACCCTCAGACTTGGAGGCACTGACTCTTATACATTCACAAACTGCTGCAAATCAGTTGTCCAATCGCTCCTCCACAATTTTCTAACCATGCTTCTGTTCTGTGACATAATTTATGTCTTAATCATGCTTTTTCCGAACAAACAACCTTTTGTGCAGACTAGCAAGGAGTGGTCATGTCTTTTCATAAATTATAATTATACTGTCTTGTTGGCACTTAGTTCAGGCTCTTGTCAAGAATAATTTAGGCATTTTTTTTAGTCTATGACAACCTGTTTGTTCTTGTTGGCATAAGTAAATTTACGTAAGTAAAGGTAATGAATTAAATGTATCCTCCAATGCTTTTTTCCCCTCACAGTTAGCTGGCTTAGTTGGTGTGTGTGTGTGTGTGTGTGTGTGTGTGTGTGTGTGTGTGTGTGTGCCTGCTGCTGAAAACAAACATCTGTCTCACATGTATACACCATACCTGTATTTGTCAATACATTAGGATAGCAGTACTGTTTGTCCTTCAGCTCCAGAAAGTCGCAGAACCTTCTGCGATCTTCTTCTAATGTTGCAGTCAGGTTTGCAAACTGCTGCGGGCTTCCCAAGTCCTCCAAGAGGAGGCTGAGCGTGTAGCGGCACTGATGCCAGTATTCAGAGCAATAATCACCGCACAGTCCAGGCAGCATCCTCATTGGCGTGTTTGCATCTTCAGCATCATACAGGTGGGCGGAGTATGGAGAACACTCCTGTGAAAGGAAAGAAAATGTGATTTAGATGGATATTTCTGACTTCATCTACATAGATTTTCACCAGTGTTTACACTTATTAGCTACTTTAAGCCAATGTGTTTATTTCACATGTAAAGTTAAGGACATGCATGGATCACATAAATATAGGATTTGTGCACCGCAGCTCCTCACCGCCTCAAATTGACTGGTCAGGCCAGCTGGGTTATGCACAGGCTGTCTGAGTGCAGCCTGGTATAAATGGATCCCAGGAAAGTCCAGTCAGTTATTAAGTCACAACCACACTGTCCACACCCAGAATGGTGAGCTGCAGGCACAGGGAGTCACGACACCCAAACCGTCATGTGGTCTACTGGTGCTCTTTAACTCAGTGCCGGATCAGCTTAACCGATCATGACCAGGAAACTGAGCCCAAAAGCCCAAAAAAGACAACATCACTTGTGAAATGCTTGGCAGGACACAAATATAAACAACTTACCAACTAGATCCAAGGCTTCTGATTAAGTGCAGTATGTATTTTATTTGAGAGATGAGTTCACTTTTCCCCAAAAATGCTTTTAGCATTTAAGAAAAAAACAACTGGAGCCAAAAAGTTTAAATAATTTAGCACACATCAGAAGAACTTTGGCTGGCTCTTATTTACAGAGCACTTGTGCACCTTGAAAGCAAATGTGTTGTTGTCTGTTTCCCAGGCAGACAGATAAATATGTGAAGTTTGTATTGTTTTGTTTCAGAGTTTTGCACTTAACTGTTACTTTTGAAAAATGAAGATTACTACTGTTGTTTGAACTTTTCTAATTGCAACCACATGTTAATAATCTGCTGTAACAATAACAAAGTTTTAATTTCGATTAAACAATCTGATGAACGTAAACACAAAGAGTAAACAACAGAAAGTGCAACCATGCACAAACACACAAGAAACTAGAACTTTATTTGTGCAACTACACACATAAACTTTGTGTATAACACTGCATGTGTGTGTGTTTGTACCTGAATCTGCTGCTTATAAATAATTTCAACTTTTACCTCTATGCGTCAAGCTCAAAACTCCCCATTAACTATGACGCATTATTAATTATGAATATAATAGAGAGACGGAAAAGGAACAAAGTCATGTGCCTGAGTGTGTATATGCCTCCAAGTTTGTGATAAATGTCTGTTATTTCTCAATACTCATATCATTCAGTCATTTCATTAGTTTTACAAGTGGTGTATTTCATCACCTGTGCTGATTAAGTTGCAAATTGCAAAATATGCCTGTTTTCATGCCTACTTTACCTAAATATTCATTGCGCAGGTAATAGTTAATAAAAATCTACTGGCTTATAGAATTTTTATATAATTTCCACATGATGATAGGCAGGGCTAGTTTATTTCTATAGCACCTTATCATACACAAATGTTAATCAAAGTGCTTCACTGACAGATAATTTAAAATAAAAAAATTTAAAAAGAAGAATTAAGAGAAGAAAACAGGATCAATAAAGGCACAGGCAAGTTTAATAAAAGTGAAGATTAATTTTCAAACCAAATTAATCAAATAAAAATAATAAAAAGCTGATTTAATAGCATCGTGAAAAAGAGAGCAGTCTTAAGCTTAGTTTTAAAAATTGCTTCAGTTGGGGCATATCTTAGGTCCAAGGAGAGCTGATTCCAGCAGTGGCCAGCATGATGGCTAAAGCTATTTATCACAATTGGATTTAACTTTGGGAAACACTAACTGATCAGTCCCCGCAGAACTGAGAGACTGACCCAGCCTGTACTTTGCAAACATGTCTGCAATATATTTTGGGCCCAGACCATTGAGTGAATTATAGACCATAAGTAGGACCTTGAAATAAGTTTTCTAGTTAACTGCAAGTTAGTGCAAGGATCTAAGAATTGGCAAAAGGGTTTCTTCCTGGTGTTTGCCAGTTTTCTTGGAGCTGCAATTTGGATGAGGGGTAACTGTCTTGGCCTTAATTGGGACGGCAATAAAGAGTCCATTGCAGAAACCTATCTTTCAAGAAATAAAAACACGAAGGAGCTTTTCTTAGTCTTGCTTGGACACAAAGTGTCTCATTTAGCTAAGTTTTTTCGAGATGCTAGAATGATGGTTGTGTTACTGCTTTAATGTGGCCACTGAAATTGAAATCTTCATCAATGATTACACCAAAGATTTAACATAGGTGTTAGTTTTAAGTCCAAGGTAAACTTAAGCGCTATAGCCTTCCTTTTTTACTGCCAAAGAGAAATATTTCATACTTTGAACAGAACAGTTTATCAAATCTAAATCATTAGAAAGAAAGATCCATTCAGGGAAAATTACACAACAAACAAAGTCCATTAATCCAAGCAAAATGAGAACATGAGCACACTCAGGCAACAATGACAATCTGGCAACTGAATGGAGGAAACATTGGCCTTTAAATACACAAGGGCCTATAACTAACTGCACACATGTGGGTGAAACAAGACACAGGTGAAACCCATGAGGCAATCACAAAAGGCGGGAAAACTCGTAAAGTAAAAGTAGCACTACACATAATAAGAACACATTTCAAAATAAAACAGGAAGTGGACATAAACACAAGAACAGAAACTTGAAAGAATACCACACCCAATTCCTGTCCACTCAAGCCTGCAGGAGCCATTAGACTGTGCTTTTTAAGCCATCGTAGTGGAGTTCCTTGAAATAATCAATTTAATATATTTTTGTTGTGGCACTGGTTAATCCCTGAGGTTAGGCATTTATGTTTCTGGCTTTGTTTGATTTTTGTACTCATGCAACTTCAGCATGCCGTTTCAGCTTAATTGAACCCCTAAAATTAACCAAAGCCAAAAATAATAAATAAATCATTGTTAATGCAAAAAAAATGAGAAGAAGCAAACTAAGAGAGAGTCTTTGGTACATTACATGAAAGTACATTGCTGGGCTGAGATCAAAGCCTCACTCGGAAACAGCTTTGCGGGGCAAAACAAAAGCTGTGTTCAGTCTGAGCTGCTGGTTCTGCTCATCAAAACAGTTTCTGGGATTTGAAGCAGCCAAAAGCTCAATAGACTGAAGTCATAATGCTTCCGACAGTTTGATTTCTTTATCATGCAGTGAAGACGCAGGAGTCATGCATATGCTTCACATAAAGCTTTCTGTAAGTGTTTTAGTCAGGAAAATGGAAAATATAAACGGTAAAAGGTACATTACAGAGTGTTGAGTTACTGGTCTATGGCTGCGTCAGTGCACGGTGTCTTTACTTCTCCTGTTGTTGAAAAACCAGCCATTGTTCTGAGACAGTCTTATTTTGGCTCATACTATCATAGGGTAGGATAAATTCATGTAAGTGCAAACAGCTGTTCCCTAACAATACAGCCACTTCAAACTACTATAATTTGGTGTTTACAGTTGAGAATAAACTTAAAGCTCAAACTTGAGCAGGATATAACCCTCCTGACTCCCCACACTGCACTGAAAAGTCAACAAAGCGACATTTTATTACATTTAAGAGAGAGAGTAGTCATTACAAACAGAAAACCAGGAGCTGGAATCAATGCCCAGAGAGAGAGAGAGAGAGAAAAAAAAAGTGAGATGAAGAGTAAAATGGAAATAACCATGCTTCAAGTTTTTTATATAGACTGATCCAACTAGAGTAAATGTCACTTGCTGCATGATGCTAAGTTAGCTGTGACTGTGGTCAGAGAGGGAAAACAAGCTATAGACTTTCAAATGACTTTGAGATTTGGTGTGGTATTTTGCCATCACGTGCTGTTTGGAAACTTGAATATGAGCTGCAACTTTCTACTGCTGCAGAAAAAACTACCGTGCACTGAGAACATGCAGAAACACTGTTAGGTATCAATTAAAAATGCAACACGAGAAATAATTAATTCTGCGTTGTTTATTGCTCTCTGAATGTTTTCAAGTGGCCTCAGGTGGGTTTTGTTGTTTTTAATCATTGAATGTGGTCTTATGAAAAACTATAATCAATTATTGTAAAACAGCCGCACTAGACAACCTTTCAACTTCTGTTCACCTGTTTTTATGGGGTTTATTGATCTTCATTTTTAGGTGTCTCTGCCTGTTTCTCTGTTTCATCTATGCCGAACACTTTTTCTCTTTTCACTGCATTTATCTGTCTCTTTCTCTGCCCCTCTCTTCCAGGAATTTGATGTATCCTGGACCCCTGGCCAGTGGAGGAAATGACTGTTTGTTTGGTCAGTCAAGCTCAAGGATGATGACAATCTCCCTCTTGTCTCCCAGACACACACACACACACACACACACACACACACACACACACAAACACACACACACACACACACACACACACACAAACACTAACTAACTAATTTTCCCTCCCATCTGTCTCGCTCTCCATCTATCTGTCTGTCCATCTTCACTGTCTCATTGATATCAGTGCCAGGAAGCTCCTGCAGTGCAGTCGGAACAGAGGCCTCAGTGTGTTGGCTTTACCCAGGATAAGTACCTTGGCAGTGGGGTAATTTGACCACTTCCAGGCCATCTTTTAACCCAGACCGTCGACCTGGGAGCTGAAAACCACAGAGTGGGTCTCAGTGGGGCTCCAAAGAAGATTAAGAAAATATTTTTTTGGAAAATCTACATAAACAGTTTATAAGATATATAAATACTCATAACTTAAAGAAAGAGCAGCCACATAGCCTCTTTAGTCAAAAGACTGAAATAATTTTTAAAAAATGGAAAAAGTCTGAAACCAAAATACTTTGTTTACTTTTAAGATAGCCTAATTGCACTTATTTAAGTAATGAACAAATTGTTTGCCTGTGAAATGGTACTTTAGAAACTTCTTTACTAAAAGTAGGTCTACATGTAATGTTAAACAAAGAAACCCCTCTCTAGGCTTTGCATATCTACATACTAAACTTGACTATATTTTACCCAAACTGCACTAACTGCTTTAAATCGTACGTGCACTGCAGCACACATTACGCACAGTCTTTAGTGCCTGGATAGAACCATGAGGGCTATAATTACCATAACGATAGAAACCTATATTTTAGAAGTCAGACGATTTGTCACCGCCTTAACATAGCATATGATGTAATAAACTGCCAGGAAGATGTGCAATGTGTTTTTCCCATTGTTTTGACATTGATATCAAAGATAGTCTAAATTACAGGACAGACCACAGCTCCAAATTAAGATTTTATCCAAGGTATATGGGCAAGGGCAAATTTACACTGCATCTATCATTCATTTTGTGCTCACCATCTGCACAAAGTTAGTGTCTGAGGCGCACAGTCAGCACCTAATTATGCAATCATTATGTGGGACTGGCTTCATGGCTCATTCTTCCAGAGAAGGAGTTCAGAGCTGGTATCTAAGATTAGCAAGCTGAGGAAAGAAACAAAAATGTCGTGAAACTAAAATAGAAATACTCATTGTATTAAATAACATTCCCCAACCTTAACAAACAGTCCTGCTCCGAGGAAGTTGTAGTATTTGTGATTCTACTACAGTGTTGATATAATGACCTTAGTAACATTTGACTTAAGAAAGAGAAATGTGAAGACATTTGATCATATGCAGTGTTTTTTTTTATGAGAAAAAGTTATTTTTTAAACTAATTGAGAGTGGATTCCTTGCACAGGATTTGTTTTACACACATCAATAAGGTTTCTCTAGAATTAAGGGTAATTCCGTTTTCCCATCCACAACATAGGGGGGAACAGGGAGAAGCAAATATTATTCATAACTAAGGTCTAAACATTATTCCAGCTCTTCTAAGTTGAGTGCATTTTGTTGGGTTACTAGAAAGAACGGTACTGTAAATGTGTTTGTTAAATTGTGCTGCAATCATTTGCAGGACAGTCATTGTGCCTCAGGGTCTGGAGTCCAGCTTACTCATGCCTATGTCTGTCTCTCATGTGAGAGAAAATACTAAACAAGGTTTTTTGGGGAATCTGGAAGGAATGAAGCATAGCTGCATCACTGTGGATTTACTACATATGTTGCACACATGAGAAAAAGTAAGAAAGTGAGTTGCATTAAAGGATTTCCTCTGGATTTAGTTTTACTTTTCCAATCAAAAGGCTAGCTTTTGTTCTACATTTCAAACAAAGTTGAAAAGTTTGATGCACAGCATTGTTTGACTAGTTTAGATTGATACAAAACACATGACCACTAGTTAAGTCTGCGGTTTGGCTCTCCAAGCATGAGTAAGTGCTGACTAACAGATGTCAACCTCATGTAGCCGTTAAACCACATGCTTTGTTGGTTACTGTACTTTGTTGGAATCAGGTCTGAAGAAACAAACTGGTGTTAACTTTGGAACTAAACAGAAACTTGGATTTTGAGATGTTTTTGTGTGTTTTTGTGACCACTGAAATATAAATGACATTATTACTACTTAGGTTTACAAAATCTGGGACTTTATAGTTACACATACACATAGTGGGGAAAACACGCATGTGGATTACACTATAAAAATGACTGTATTTCTCTCACATCTTTACTTTAGCAAGTGGCAGATGCATGTTTCCACTGCAATGCTATCATTTCACATTATCCCAGAATGTCACATAATCAAATGGAAATGATAATATCATAGCATCCAGATGCCTGTGTAAGGAGCGCATGGACACACAATCAAACATAGTAATTATAAGGATAACTAAATGTTTTGCTTACCTGGCAGAGGATGCTGCGTATGTACTTGGCACATGTCACATAACCTGAGTGGTCAAAATTGTCCATGATGGAGTAAAACCTGACTGATATCTCCTTATCTTTTTCCAGATCACAGCATCCAAACTTAGTATACTCCTTACAGAAGAGCAGTGGCTGCCTGGGCTCAAATGGAGGCTTGTAGTCCAAACACTGGGGGTGACAGCACCCTCCCCAGGCCTGGAGGAGCAACAGAAGGATGAGGGGAAGGAGATGAGGGACGAGGCCATGCTGTATATTACCGGTGTGTGAGGTCATGGTGTCAAGTCTTTTAGTTCAGGATAGTTTGGCTCTTGACCCAATTTTGTGTAAAACAGAGTGGCTTGGATATGATGTTTCACTATAATGTGTGAAAAGATTGAAGCCTTGTTGTAAGACAATAGTCATGTTACATCTCCACCAGCATCTGTTGAGCACAGGTTTGAGAGTCAAAGTTAGCTTTTCTATCAGAGTTTGGAGTATTGGATGTCCTCATTTGATGTACTGGTCTCTGCAATTTCAAGCAACCATATGTGTGTAGTAGTTTGAAAGTGTGTATCAAACACTTGGCATCACACTTGCCTGCAAGTTGGCCAGAGACCTGAAATGCTCTCAAAACACAGACATCATGTTTATATGGCAAGCTGCCCTCTTGGTGTGTGTAAATATGGTTGAGTAAGGTCAAGTTGATTCCGGTCCAGTGAATTCTTTTGATGGTGGGGAGATCTGCAGTGCAGCTGTGTAGGTGGTGTGTCGAGGCTGGCAGACCCAATGTCCAAAAGTTATGCTGATGCAGAGAGATTTAGTCCTTGTCACTACAGTAGTACAGTATCTTCAAACATTTATAGTCTTCAAACACACCTGCGGATCACAACCCAAACTCATGAATGAAAGAAAGTGTCCAAATCTTCCAGTTACTGAAAATGAATGTCCATAACATGACAATTTCTCAAAAATACATTATTTTCTGGATGCTCAGAAATCCAAAACAAAAAAAAACCACTCACTTTGCAAAGTAGTAATCCAGCAGGGACAGAAATTTAAAGGTGCACCCTCAGCCGAAGTTTCTGCAAAATATTTACTTCCAGCTTGAAGTCACTTGGAGAGTTTCACTGTTTTTTTTCTGGACACGTGCTCACTTGCTGCAGCGGACGTGTGCCATACATACAGACAGCAGGAGAAAGTGGGAGAGAGAGGTCCTTTCATTCAGACAGAGCCACGCTGCAGAGCTCAGATCCCTCCCTCCTTGCTTCTTTCCTCCTCCTCCTCTTGCCTCCTCTCTTCTTTTCATTTGCTCTTTCATGCCTCTACAAAGACACATGCATTCCTTCCCATAGCATGTGGTCTATATTGCCCAGGAGTTGCAACTTTCCACCTCTCCTCCCTCGCGGCTCTCCCCCCGTCAGCATTCCCAGACCACCTCTCTGTCTCTACCGTTTCCAGACAGACCCACTCACACTAGTGTGTGTGTGTGTCTGTTTCTCTGTGCTTGTGTGGTCAGATGAGTCTGGACGTGCGCTGGAAGTAGAGACCAATGGATTCTCCAGGCACAGATCCAAATCTTATGTTAAAGTGCACAGCCGACCAACATTTGTATCTAATTACATTGCTCAAGTTTTTATAGCTGCATTATCTTCCAGTTGAACCACAGAAACAATCCAACAAATGGCTTAAAATATGGTTAACAATTGACTTTTGTCAATATGTTTTATTTTTTAAAACAACACTACCAATAATGTACAAAAATAATATATGCAATAAAAATTGTGTGACACATGACACTTGTGTGTTTCATCTCATTTTTGCCAACTGGTCAAAAAACTTTTTGCTGCTGGTATTAAAAAGTAAAGGCCAATATTACTGCATTACAAATACTGTAACAAATAGTGCTGTGACAACATCAGAGCATGAAGGTGCAGCAGCCAGTAGCTCCTGAAATCCAAAATTTTTTTGCTATGTTTTTCAATTTTTTTCAACACCACACCCCCTTTTGCTGAAGCATGAATTTTCTATGATAGAGAAGCACTTATCAACATTGGGAAAAGTTGTGTGGAGTTTGGACTGAATCAAGCAGACCTCGAGAGGGTCCCCATCAATGGCATAACTCAACCAGCCTGTCAGACCAGAGGAAAGAAACGAAACCGAAACCGAAAGCGCCGGATCAAAATAGGTAGGAGAGCCTGCATCAGGGCGAGGCTGACCCGCATTGGATGGAGAGCTGTTCCTCTACCAAACCTTTTTCTGTCCAATGTCCAGTTACGGGAGAATAAAGTGGATGAGATGCGATTGAGGCTCTCTTAGCAATGGGAAATCAGCGATCAGAGACATCTTCACAGAGATATGGTTAACCCCTAACATCCCAGATCAGGCTGTTGCACCGGATGGGTGGACCTTGTTGGGAGCCATAAGGAAACAAGACTCTGATGCAAATCCTTTAACCCCTAAGATGTAGCAGGATCGGGAATAAATGTAATTTTGTTTTTTAAACTTTGTTCAAAAAATTACGAATAAATCTACCTTCTACCTTCTGCTACCTTCAACATGTGTAGGTAATCAAATGGCTATTTACTTCTCCAATTCATTCAATGTTATGTTTTATTTTGACTGCAAAGGCAGCTTCTTGGAAAATACACAAATCTGAATGGAAATCAAATATTTCTTTCAGAATCTCTTAAAAACAGATTTTTAACAGAACAGTAACCTTTTTCTCAAAATGTGATTGAAATGTTACTGTTTATCAATCATGTTGTAGACTAAAAGATGAGCTGTGTGTGTGTGGTTTGTGTAGCGCTTGTGTTTGTGTGTATAGACATACTGCAACCATCTGTGTCTCATTATTGCCCAGCCACCTTTCAGATCAGAGAGTGTCTCCCATCTGGCTGCCTGTCAGATACTTAATCACTCTGCACTCACAGATACAAATATAATCTACAGCCTGACGTTCCCTGGATAAAACAGACCGATGAGCACTTTATGTTATGTAACTTAACGGCACATCACAGCTCTAATAGATTTACACAACAAAATGTTGGTAAATCTGTACTTTTTAATATGGAATATAAATGAATCCCTCTACACACAACAGTTACCCTTTTTTAAACAAACCTCAATAGAGAGCTTTTAATGGTTCAATACACAAATAACGACTGCAATATGCAATTTTAAAGTCAATGCAGCACCAATAGAAACACCAAAGCAAACAGGTATGTGTGGGCACTGATACTTTGAAGGTCAACTGCACTTCAATGCACAAATTAAACATTTTTATGAGATTTTGAATCAAGCATTTATGATCAAAAATTCCTTTACATGTATATCAATACTTAGCCACAAACTTTGTTGTGACGTAGTGAGACAAGTATCTAAACCTTTTCGGCGCTTTTTTCAGCTGTTTACATCCAAAACCGAAAGTCTACAAAGTTATGTAGCAATGTGAAGATCAGATCTGTTAAGACATGATCAGAATTGTGCCCCGTAGCAGCCAACAAACATTTTCTGTAGTGTTTATGCTTGTAAAAAATACTAATCTTGAGAACGACAGTGAGTCAGTCTTTACAGGAAACCCCCCACACACACACACTCATACACACACACACACACACACACACACACGCGCACACGCACAAACACACACACACAACTGCACTGTCAAGGCAACACGCACACTGACTCACTGACTGTCTCTATCTTTGTTTTATTCTCTTACACACACACACACACACTCTGCAAGTGAGCAGTTGCTGCTGTAAAACTTGAGGTCATTCTCTAGCAACGAGTTCATCCAAGGACAGTTAGACACACACACACAAACACACAAACACACACACACACACACACACACACACACACACACACACACACACACAAACGCTTTCATAGTCATAGTACGTACTGTATAATCTAGTTGTATTATGTCATAACAACTCTCAATTAATATAGGATATCCCACTAATGTGGAAAACGTACTTCAGGCCAGTCTTCATTTAGATGAATAAAACAATAAAACAATATGCCTCAGTTGTCTTTTCTAGAATATATATATATAGAGAGAATTTACAAGTTTATTATTACAAAAATAAGACTTTAGATAAGATAGATCTTGGTACTGCATGGACACCTGGACACAGATATACCAAAAACTTAAACTAGCATTACATTCACTCAGCTTTATACATTATGACCCCAATCATACAGAATCACGTGTAATCACGCCACCAAAGCAAAGACAAAACACTGTTGGGTAACCATTTTTTATAGACTATTTACTTTGAGAGTCTAGAATATTTACAAGGTCCTCATCTTTATCTTAACCTCCAGACATCCACAGCCTCCACAAATAAAGCATGCCAACAGTGAAGAACTCAGAGGTCTCTGAAAATATCAAATGTACAAATCATACATTTCTTTAAGTCCAGAAATTTTCTACCACGATCAGGAAAATCAATAATTACCTGACAAATCTACTGTGTGCAATCTGCCTTCTTTCGGATTAGCCCATTGGTGTAATGCAGGAGATAGATGGAATTGTTTACCATCCTACCTCCATCTTGTTTTTTAAGCCTGGTACTTAAAAGATATACATTTACGTTCTGCATTTCGACTGCACATCAATGTACATTGTGTGCTGCAGAATTGTCCGATACGAATTAATTCCTTCAATGGTCAGAGGATGACAACACAAGCTTTATTGCCGCAATGTGCTGTTGAATTTGGCAGTACAAACAGATAACAATACATTGTGAATGTAAATATAATATGAGGTCAGTAGATCTGACAGTTCACCGTGGTGTTTAGACTTTACTTGACTCTCAGCCAATCTGACTGGTAAGGTGACAGGGACCTGCAATATTAAAACTAAAGTAGCCAAGAAAAACTGAGTAAGAAAGCCAAGTTTACATCATTATTTTCCTCTGCCCTTCTCAAACCATATATAGACATCTTTGTGCCTGAATGCTACAGCTACTCAATAAAAACACTGCTGTGCGAGTGTGTGTGTGTGTGTGTGTGTGTGTGTGTGTGTGTGTGTAAGAAACACTCAGAAAGAAATACAAAGATATCAAATCTCTTGTAACAGGTGTTTCAACATCTAAAAATGATCATACTTTAGTTTATTGCACTATTTAAAAGTGCATTTTATAAATATATTGACTTCTTTACTTAAGCAATTCCACATAGTCTACTTTTATATTAGTATTAATATCTGCTTATCGTTTGGATTCAAAGTACACAAAGCATTTCTTGATAACTTTTTGTTTGTCTCACAAAGAAGTCTGTCCGGTCAGGCAGCCCTGCTCTCAGGCGTCAGAAGTTATTCATATCAAATAATTTTATCACAAAAGTCTGGCTCAACTGTTTTTTTATCCATCATTGTCTTTGTTTATCATTCATTAATCCCTTCCTCCTTTCTTGGCATAGCACAGTGGTAGATTAAATGTACTGCCAAAGACGCGGGCGATCACTGATTTTGTCAATGTGCAGCCAAAAGGGTTTTTTTTTTTTTTTTTGCATTCCAGCAGATGAAATGCCTTGGCTTGTCTTCAAGATTTGTACTTTAGCAGCCTTGAAAATAGGCAAACACATTTCTTTACTTTATTGGCAAGCTATATCTTCAGTGTTTTCCAGTGATGACCTGCTATATTTGTTCACTGGGGAAGATTAGATTCTGAACAAAATGTGATTCTCTCCTCAAGGTTAACAGTGACACAGTAACCGCTTAACTCACTTTTCATTTGCGTCATATCTCCAAACAGCCATATCCATCCATGTCATCCACCTTGCTGAAAAATAGCTGTAGCATTTCAGGAAAAAAGTGAAAAGTAAACAAATAAATACAAGTCTTTGTAAATTCTTATAATTTTGATACCTTAATTGATGTGATGACTGAATAAAAACAAACTAAAAGATGAAAATAGAACAAAAGGTGTGAGTTTTGGAAGCACTGTTCCCTGGATTTTAAATAAAAACAGAAAGAAAAGAATTTTTTTGTTACCTTAAATAATACAGGAGATTCCTTGTGTGTGTGTACAGGACAGTTTTGACTCCATGTTTCCATGTGTTTGCATATGTTCATTCATCTGTGTGTGTTTAAGGACCTCATCTCCGCAAAGATAGCCGTGTCTGGCGGCTCTATAGATGGCGTGCCCAGGACAGTATGAAGTTTGTGTTACATCCGAAACACACAGAGAATGTAATACACTTTACGCTTGGGCTTTGAAAAGAAAGAAAGAAACAAACAAAGACCGACCGCTATTGTGCTATAGATTCTGTCTTTAATACTCAATATCAAAAGTCTATCAGAGTACAGCTAATGAATTCCATCAGTGCATCGGCATTTCTGCAACTGTGGTGACGTGACAGCTCCATTAAAATAATATATCGAGAGAGTTTAAGGAGAGGCAGAAGTCCATCAAAATAAAATTACAATGTTATGATTCACATGTGAATATCAAACTATTCCATCATATATCGCCATATCATATATTCAATGTAATTTTACTGAATGTCACTCGCCTGAAATCATAAATTAAATTTACAGTGATGAACATTCCAGTAATAAGTTAAAGGCACTTTCCAGCATTTTTAACAATGCTGAAATAATGCAATTCGAATATTATAAATGATATAAATGTCATTATTATAAGTATATATATCTATATAGATATATATACACACAGTATATATAAGTATATCATAACTTAATTTCCAATATCACTGACAACATCCAGACATGTTTACCAAAATTTCTATTGTACAGTTTGAGTCACAGAATTTCTATGTAAAAGGCGGATAATTGCACCGCATGAATTCTACTTGCAAAAGAAGATGGAATGTTTAAGTATTATAAGGTCTAAACTGTATTTTTCATGTCTAAATAAGATGGTGTCATAATAGTCTAGGATTCTCCTAACGTCTGTATAAAGGAGCTGCAGTCATTATTATTTCAAACCAGGGAAGCCAGTGATCATCATTGTGTTAGAAGAAGTTGAATCAAGATTAAGCCACATCATTACTTCACATTAAGACAGTCTCAGAATGAAGTCCAGTCATTTCACATTCACTGGTCAATATCAAGACTAACCACTCTGAATTAATCATTTCATTTATAGAAATGAGAGGAAAAACTATCCCTAATCACGTGACAACTATTAGCAATAATTATTCAACGTTCTGGCTTCTAAATTGTAATGGCATTCCTCATGGCTTATTAGGAAGAGCAGTGCAGTTCAGTACATTTCAATGCTGGGTCCACTTAAAATAGATGTTGCCTTTCAGTTACCTTTTTGACTTTTGGCTGCTTTAATTATGGAGCTGCAGGTGCTGTTTTTAGATATTCACTTGATATCAGCATCAATTTAATGCATGAAATTAAGAAAGCTGGTGATCTGTAATACATGTCATATAGCATGTACATGTCTAATATTTGGTCCGCACATAGATCATAACTTTGTGTGCTTGTGAGAGCATTAACTTGTTTTAATATAGATGTAGCATAAGTAATACGAGTATTGGCTAACTACAGTATCAAAGCTATAAGTTGGATGTGACAAGCATTCATAAAGAAACCTGATGGGACAGACAAACATCTCACATTCTTAATAATTTAATGAAGTTATATTACAGAAGTCATACAGTAGAAAGGTCCATCTTTACAAAACATCCTTTGAAGATGAGGAAGTTTGATTCATGGCATTATTGAAAATGTAAAATGAGAGGAAATCCTCAAATAAAACTTAAAACTGAGATATAGAAAAATCATATAATGGATATCTAGAATCAAATGTATAGCCAAACTCGTATGCATAATCATAAACTATGTTTGTGTGCAAATGATTGTCAGGTATTCGTGAAGAGGCAAACACTTAACTCCATCAAGAAGAATAGCAATGGAAAAGAGAGAAATCTGGCGATAATTACGCATCTTAAGTGTGATACACCATATGCTCCAATGGTAGCATGTTCACACTAAGTCAGTTTCTATAGTTCTTCTGCTAACCATACAGTGCTGCTGCAGATGTATACAGTCATACTGTTCCCACTTCACATTTGCACTGGTATCTATTTCATGCCTGCCACTGTTATATCATCTCTGTTAGTCTGATGTTGATTGTATTCGCTTTATAACACTTAAAAAAAATCTTATAAATATCTGTAAGATATAACACCTACAGCATTTGATGTCTTTTCCACTTTGAACATGTTGGCTTTATTTGTCACAATAAAGCTTGCCTTAAGTACAAATAAATCATCCAGAAAGTCCTATAAATATTTTAATCCCATAATGTTTTCATAAGAAAACTGCAATCACCAATATAGCCATTTAAACCCTTGACTTTTATTGTCTCCTCCACAGTGAATTGTGTAATTTGAATGGTGAAACATCTTTACCTCTACCACTACATTCCCCAAATATTCTCATAACTGAGTTCAGAACATCTAAGCAAATATGTAACTCATTACCACCCTGGGATTGGTTATATTGGAGGGAAGGAATCTTTAAGCAGTTGCTAATTAATGGGGCTGTTGAACAGTTTAGACCCATAAGCAAAATAACCTTTATAAGACAATTACCATAATAGGCTGTTGATACTTTTTCTTATTTATATGTCTTCTCATCCAGAAAAGATCCTTGTGTCTCCACACCACAGTTTTTAAACATCCTCCAGGGGATAGGATTCTTCTTCATGCAAATCCAGTTCTGAATGATGATATAGAACATGGTCATCGCAACACACCTGCATTTTGTTTTGTTGCTTATATTCCAATTTCTCAGTTTGCAGTGTGGAAAATGGACCTGTCCAGTTGCCACCTCTTCTTCCAAGATCAGTGATGGGGATTTCTACAGAGGCAGAAAGTGTGCAGAAAAAAAGTTTCATTATTTTCTTGTAGAGTGAAAACAAAGTTAAGAGTAAAAAGGCACATTTGCCATCATGTTTTTTTTAATCAAGCCTTTCTTGTGAAAATTGTCTATGCTTTTTGTTTTCTGTTGAAAAGGCTTGAAAACTCAAAATCCACTTTTGTATCAGAATTATTAAAAAATATCAATATACCATATTTGAAAATCAACTTCAACCATATCTTGATATTAGTCAACCCCACTTACTGTTCTGACCCACCACAATATTTCAGTATTAGTAAACAATGAGTTAACTAAATGTTCAAAGAAGGAAGAGGAAAAAGTGGTAAAAGGAAGACAAGATAGAAAGACAAGTCAGAGGTTTGGTGAGGGCAGTGTGTGTGTGTGTGAGTACCTGTGTATGTGAGTGTGTGCATGTACTTGTGCAGACCCCACAACTTGGTAAAAACTAAATAGTCCCCTCAAAGGAGAAAAACGTGTGTGTGTGTGTGTGTGTGTGTATACAAAGGAAGGTTTTCACAATGTGCACTTCATTGTCTGGTGCCTCGCATACATGAAAGAAGAGATGTGGGAGACAACAGAGGAAACAGTGAAAGACGACAACAGAGCGTACAATGTAACAAAAGAGAGACCACAGTGAACACTGCTTTTAAAAACAGAGAATAATAAAACTATTAAACATGCTAATAATATGCTTAATTGTACACCCGATAAGGAGCTCATGTTGAAACAAAAGAAGTGAACTGTATTAAATTCACATTTGCTCTGTTGTGTACCTGTGGCAATGATAAACTGGGTTTACAGTGAAAAACTTAACCCAACACGCTGATGGAGGATGTATCTGTTAGAAAAATTTAGATGCATTGACGTATTGAGGGTTAGACTGTGAGAGAAGCCCTCCCTGCTGATCAGATCTGTCAGCTCAGTTTGCTGCTTTGCTCATTTAGGTTATTATACTGCCACCTTGGGTTCATATCCAAAAGGAAGGATTTTTTTTTTGTGCTTACACTCCTTGAACATATTGCATGGGGACCTGTCAGTGCAGTGTTGTTATTTAGCAAGATACCTTATCTTTCATAAGAAATTAAGTAAAAAGATTCACTTCAAAAAACTATTTGTTGTTTAAAAAAAATCATTGTGCAATTCATACCACTCAGTTTACACAAAATACTTTCTATGCACGTGGGAGTGACTGTCTCCTTTATTTACATTCAGAATGAATCATGCATTCAATGCAAGAACAAAAAAGTCTTCCCTGAGGGTAGGATGATCTTTTAGATGAGTTGATACTCTGATTTTAAGCAGTTGGGCACTTCATGACTAATGTTTGCTGCAGACCGGCTGGCTTATCACTTTCAATGAGTGATGCTACAGTAAGACTGCTTGGAAGATAAAAGCACAGCACAACATTCATAACTACAGTAATTTACCTCTCACCTCTGGGTGCCTGGGTGGTTTGGGGTCACAGGCATCTGGAGTTAAACAGCAGGATGGAGATTTTATCCTTGAATGCACAGGCAGGTCTTGTGAGCAGTAAGATGGAATCTAAAAACGTTTGCTATATGGTTGGAGGTTGTTGTAGATCCTCTTGTCCGCAATAGCAGATGCTCATGTTTGCATGCTTTCTTCTCTGTAAGATCCACTGAGTTAAAAAGCTTCGTGTCACCACATAAAATCACACTGATGGAACTGAATTGGGTGATACTGTAGGTCCAGTGCTTCATCAGAAACTGGCTGCTGATTGGACAGTTAGGGAGTTGATTGAGGTAAAATATATATATTTGTTGGTGATTGGTGGACACCTGAACCTTGACCCACCATACAAGGACCACAAACACACACTGTCTGCAGCATAAATATTGTGACTATGTACTATGTGGTTGGTTCTTGGTTGTTTGTCAGTTTAGAAATACAGTCATATAAAATGTAATTTAAAGTTGAAACTTAAGGTTTTGGTAGTTTTAACCTGTACCCTGTAACCTGTACCCTATACACTCAAAAAACAACAACTGAATACCTCTTCACTGGGAAGAAAAAACTTGTCATTAATTCTGTTCAGACTCCTTTACTTTCCTTTACACCTGTGCCCTTTACTTTTCTTGCATTTTGTCAAATACTCATGCGTGCCTACATTATTAATGCACTCCCCTTCTCTTCTATTAATGCCATTCTTTCTGTCAAACATCACCCTCCTTAAACCACCCCTGTCCTCTCCATTCTTGCTTTGTCCCCTTAAACACATCATGTCTCCTTTCCACTCATTTCCTCACTCCCACTCAAATGTCCATTTCCCTGTCAGTTCTCATAAGTGAATGTACTACTTGCGGAAATGAAAACGGGCATTTCCTGCCTCATTATCTTTCCTCACATCTTCCCTATTCACTTCATGTGTCCCTCATTGCCACTATTTATCTCAGATGACTAATGTTACAAACTCTTTGTCCCTCCGCTCCTTTAAACTCTATCCTCGCGTCTGATGGCTGGAGTGGACTCTATTCGGTCTGTAAAATCATCTTCTAATAAAGTCAACTACAGAGATACGATCTGCTCTGACTACTCTAATCGCCGCTGAGGACACTTCCCTCTGGGATATCGAGCGTGGGGGGGGGGTTGAGATCCAGGGGGGGGGGGGGGGGCAGGAAGCTCAAAAGGCTTATTCCAGCTCATTACTTTGCAGAGCACTGACTGCTCACACAGGCTGAGATAGTGAAATACATGTGCAAACACATGTATGTGTATAAACATGCATGTAGTGGAACACACTGACTGCATGATTTATTCTGACTAGACTGGGTTAAAAGCACATTGTGTTGATATTTTTTCATCTCAGACAGCATAGTAAATATCACATATGGAAGTACCACTACTGTCTGTCAATTTTTACAAAAAGCACTTGATGACCTAATGATGTCCTGCACATAGAAAAATATTTGTTTTATTGTGTAATATTGCATTTTCTCCTCTGAATTAACATTTTTGAGCATTAAACACTTAATTTTCATCGTTCTTGTGTTTTTTATGCACCAATGTGTGCCTTTTTTCATTAATTAAAGGTAATCATTTTCTTTGTCAAAATACAATCCTCTCCTACTTCTATGTTTTTATTGAGGGGAGAAAATGCACATACTCTGAATGTGGGGGGGGGGGGGGGGGGCGTGTCCCTACTCACAAGTTTTGGTTCAGTTAATGCAATAAAATGCCTTGGTTATAGGGATAGGAAAATATTATTAAACTATTTCTTCAATAAAGTGACAATATTGGCTATTTTGTATATGCATAACATACATATATGTACGTCAGTCATCAGTTTTGTGGTGACTTTCAGCTTGTTGCTCAGGTTTCTGGACTACAAGTTTACTGTTTGATTTCATTCTTTCCGTTTTCATCAGCATCATTTTTGCTCACAGCAGGCAGCTGTTTTCAGGCAAAAACCCACTGTGCGCTTACCTGCTGAGCACCAGACTGCAGACAAGGATCACACCACGCCGATTAACAAAAGGTTTGGTTTGATTCTTCTGCTACATTCCAGTTTCATCAAGTTTCTTTTTCTGACCTGATCCACCTTATCCTTCTCATTCTGCACTCCTTCTCCTCTCTCTTCCCTCTCTTCTCAAACCCTTGCCTCCTCCCTACCAGCTTTATGAGATTCCATCTCCCAACTAACAATCTCAGATTGATTTGAAGAGAGTTGAAAGCGAATGCCCCCTTTAATGATGCATTTATCCCTATAATGGGGAAAGAGTAGTCCTGACAGAAAGAGATGCCCCTGCGTAACCTTCCTTGCTTGTTAAAATTCAACAAATCACTGCTCAATCACAGCTGAGCCTTGTTCCTTTGGGCTTTTTTAGGATGCTACAGTTTCTTCAAATGCAAGACATGCGTGTCAGATGAACTAAAGTTTTTAAATTAGCTAGAGTTGACATTTGTGGACATGACATTGTTGTAATTGACTATTTACTTCCTCTGTTTTCAAGTTCTGTATCTGACTTTTGGGGATGTACAGCTTTAGCCTATGTCCTTTAGTGCAACATCATAGCCATCAAGTTCATATCTGAAGCCCCTTTTGCAGACTTCTCTTTTTGAAATGAGCTTAAAAATTTCGCCAACTAGCAACAAGAAATGTTTGTGGGTGACAGTTGTCATTTCAACCTGCAAAATCAACAGTCGGTCATCAGCTAGAAATGAGTAGCTTGCTTGTGTCTACATTAGGCTTAAATCAAGGACTTGTTTTAAAACACAGAGGTAAATCTACCATTGTTATCAGTAGTCTGGATTCCAAGTAAATGTAGCACAAATAGTGGGGATAGAGAGTTTAAAAACACTAAATTGGAAAATTGTGCTTCTGAAAGAGTTCTGGTAAGGTAACAGCCAGGTGCTTATATAAGCATCTTAAAAGCCATCCAGAGACGAGAGAGATTTTAGTGGCCGATGTAACGATGGTACGTCATCGTTTTTCGCCTGAATCTGTTTCCATTTCTTAAGTGTAAAAATGTTTTCTTTCAATATTTCAATTTTTTATTTTTATTTATTTATCTATTTATTTTATTTTTTTTTTTTTTTTACAAATTTCTGACATTTTCACTATTTTTTAAATAAATAAAGGTGGATGGAAATACACCTATTGAGAGCTATATCAGAAAGCTTGATAGAAAGGACCAATAAGTATGGGGGGCATGGCTGATAAACGGCCTATTTCTAAGTTTTCAGATTTAGTCAACTAAATAAACTGGTTGTTGAAAATGTAAGAGTAAAAACAATAAAATAGAAAAGAACAGTATAGACAACACAGGTTGGAGTTCAGTGCTTTGTTTGAGCATCATTAGGATGCTATAGGGCCAAAATCTCAGGACTCTATTAAATCCCACTACCACGCAGACGTAATGTCAATGACCAGCTTCAACAGTGGATATCTTTCTGGCTTCTGATCCCACTAAGAGATCAAGTTATGATCTTGTCTAATCCTCCTGACCTCTGCTGAGCTTGTGGTGTAACCAGGATCGACAAGTTTATGTAACACTGGCTTGGCTTGCATAACCAGCTGACCATTGGCAAGTATAGTACTATTATTTGAAGGCCACTGCTTTTTTCAGCCTAGAATCCAGAATGAATGAATTTAATATTTGCTTCGGGGCAGCTCCTCATTAAAAAAATGTTAATTTTGCGTTCATGTGGAGACTAAAATAAACATCTCTGTGACCCATTTAGCTCCTCAAACCATAAAGGGCAAACCTTAGGACAGGTCCATCTGATTTTAGCTTCTCTGGTCTGTTTAAGGAACAATTTATTATGCCAGTGATTAAAGCACTCATGTTGTCGGATGTTATTATGTATTTGATTGTTGCTTTTTGCAGGTCATATACCAGGACGGTCAAGTGCTGGTATATGACTCTTTAAACTTTTATCTGGGTAATAGAACAGTAGCATAGTTTGTTTTATAAGTGATCTGTAGGCTTGGTTTATCCAAATGTGTTCTGGGAAGCCATCTTGCTGGTTAGTTAGTTAGTTAGTTAGTTAAAATGTGCATAAGTATATACATGCAAGATATTTGTCTGTTTGTGGTCTTGTTTGGTTGGTATCCAGTATTTTAAGAAACATCTGCCTCAGCAGCCATCTCAAATTCCCTTATTAAGACTCCATGCTATGATCAACCTTAAATTTGGGGCTTTTCCCATTTGTTTCACTGCAGATTTGAACAAAAAAAGTTAATTGTGTCTCTGCCAGATTATTATTCAGTCTGGTATTAGCCTTAAATAAATACATAAATATCTTCAGTTAAAACGCTTCAAAAATCTAATCTAAAAGTAAGGCTATCTTACATCATTTCTGAAGAAAAATATATTTCCAGGATATACAAGATTCCCCATCACCCAACAGCAGCAGTGTTTTGCTCCACTCTTCCATCTCGTCAGAAGGCACAGGCACAAACCACGGCCACCACCACGATGTTGCCGATGGTTGCCAGCACAGCGATCCAAAGCCAAATAGTGTCACTGGACACTTTCCCATCATCCTCTGCTTCTGAGGGTCGAGAGTAGGCGGTGTTAAGGTTGGAGGTGGACGTCTGCAAGGACGTGTTGCCATTGTATGGAGAATCCATGAAGGCCCCGCTCACAGCCGGGAAATGCTGTCAGTGAGAGAGGGGAGGAACAGACCGAGGATGAGACCAAGGAAGGACTTCAGATAAAAGTGTGTGAAGATTCAACTCAAATAGCAGAAACATACAAAAAAGTGAAGTTACTGAAATGCACTGATCAGCCACAACATAAAACCACTGACAGGTGACGTGAATAACATCACCTCATTACAATGCAGTGTCCTGCTTGGAAACCTTTAGTCCTGGCTGAACTTCGTCACAAGTACCTCGACTGGCTGAAATTTTCTTTAACACGTTATTTTTTTAATTAAAATTATGTTTTACAAATTACTTACTGATTTAAACAAAACTGGGATCATTTTGTTATGTCATTTCCTGGATGTGTTTAGGTTTTCACTAATCCACTCCACAAGAGAAATAGGAGAAAAGTAATTATTATAGGCTAGCTTTTAAAAGTCATATTTTTAAATGTTCTTTTGGTGCAGGGGGTAGAGTGATACAACTCTGTCATTAGGGATTGGAAGAAAATTGTTCAGTATAGGGAAGTGATCAATCTGATTGGATGATCAGATCTGATTTCCTCCTCATGCTGACTGCACTGATACTTTAATGCTTATTAATACTTAGGATATTATTTGTCTCAAAGGTTAAAAATAAGATGCATTAAACCTTAAATGAATCTTACAATGAGAAGGACAGCATGGCTGAACAATAACATGTTCTGTTCAGGGGGTTAAGCCCACAGCTGTGCTGTCCTGGTATCAGGACAGCTGTATTGTACAGTGAAGGGGAATCAGCTTCTCAAGGGGATTAATTCTCAGATGGATTAACCGAGTCTGACACATGCTTCACATATACTGAAAGAGACACACAGAGAGGATAGAAGAGAGAGTAAAAAAAGAAAGGAAAAAACAAGCCAGGCAGATAATGAATCCCAATTTTATCTCAGCTGGATGTGTTTGTCCCTGGAGGGCTTCCATAGCACCCAGTCACCCAGACAGCAAAGAGACTTGATGAGATTACATCTCTGGTAATTATTAACCTAAAATATCCATGACAAAGAAACAAGCACAATTCTTGTCCTAATATCTTTCTCTTTTATAACTTATTCCCACTGCAATTAGTGGGTGCACGCAGTTTTTTCTTTTAAAATAATGGTAAACCCGCTAAATGGCTGCCTTCCCACTGCCACTGAACTTACCACTGAAGAGCAAGTCGGCCTTTATGTCAGCAGGCCTCTGTGTGTGTGTGTGTGTGAGTGTGTGTGTGTATGTGCACGTGTGCGTGTGCGTGTGCGTGTTGTCTTGTTGGTGTGTCCCTGCGATGTCACGGACAGGCAGGAGAACAGGTAAACAGCAGCAGGAACAAACTGAAAACTTTTTAATGGTTTCTTCTCAGTATTTCTCTTACTTACAAGTCCCCCTTAAAACTCGGTGCAGATGTATCTGAATCAATGTTTTAGTGCTGCTCAGAAGGAGACAGATAATAATTAGTGACGGAGCGTCATTGCATTTCGCCAGCTAAGGAGCTGAAATTCTTGCATTCACCCGTGTGTTGTATTCCCGTCAATGCCGACTGGAGCTGGAGGCAATAAAAACCAGTGTCTACTGCAGAGTCATTTGACCCGGGTGTGTATGCTGATTTTGCATTCCCATTGCATTAAAAAGCAAGATGTTAGTGGGTGTTAGCGGGCGCACATTTATTCACAAAAGCTACCTCGCTACCTTCTACCTAGTTTTAGTTGCTAATGAAGCTGTTTGCTTTTTATTCTAGAGGTGTGAACCTGCGTCACAGACACACAGACATGCAGTTCGTAAACTCAGGTGTGTGAACTTTATGTGCAGTAACTTTTTACATAAGTGAATGACACACTGCAAAAAAGCAGATCACACAGGCTTTCTCATACTCTTACATACAAAACATAGACTGAACAGCCTGATACAAACAGACAGCTCAGTGACCATTATTAATTCCAGCTTTTTCTCTGACAGCTGAAAGGTTCAATTGAGTCTGACCCTTTAACTTGCGGGTGTTTTAGCATGTAAAAGCATTATTCTGTGGTGGCTGAAGAGCATCACTTAGACAGAATAGAAGAAAAGTGTGATATTGCTTGGAAACATCCTTACATGACCTGACGTGCAGACAGTTTTAAAAAGGTAATTTGTTTGATAATTAAAACATAAGGGCGAAATAGGATGCACACTAACCAAACTATATGGCATTTTTAAAGTGCTAATTTATTGTAGAGGTGGATTTAATTATTGGTTTTAAGTCGTTCATTAAAGGCTCAGTTCACCAAAATATATTTAAAATGAATAAATAAATAGCTAAAATTCTGCTTTACTTTTGCCCCCCTAGTGTGTTTTCTGGGAAGTTTCTCTGCACAGATTCAAAATTAAATAAATAAAAATACATGTGTATATCTTCTTTTATAGATTTAGAGAAAGGATTGACTCCTAAAAACAGTTACAAACATATGGCAGAGGACACCTGAATATACAAAGAAAATGCAGAAAATGTTTTAAAGAATATGGACGTTAATTAAGCCGATGAGCTCACTTTCTGTGTCAGTGTGTCTGCAGTCGAAGGTCAAACCCTTGTGATTGTAAATAGACTTGTTTTTTCTCCTGGTGTGGCTCTGGGATGCTTTAAGCATCAGGTTCAGTTTGACCCTAAGTTATTCTCAGGCTTCTCTTGTGTCCTCATCCACCATATCTCGACACCCAACAGACATGACTCCAGGAGAAACTCTCAGTGAGGAAACCTCTTAATACAAGGAGGAGTAAAGGAGTTTCACTTTTGTTATCACTTGATATTACAAGAGAAACCCATTATAACACACAGTGGTGAAGCTCAGGTAGTACTATGTCATTTGATTCTGATGTCTTCACAGGGATAAAAGTACTTAAGCTGAGGCCCGTTTTGAAAGAGGGTTCAATAAGGAGTCACTGGAGGCATGATATGAGGTTATCCGACACCATGTGTCTGAGAGGAGATGTGGGCCATCAGCCCGGTCGTCGGGATAAAATGCTACCATTGTGCATTTCTGTAAATCATATGCTATAGTTTCATATGTATGACGTAGTTCAAGTTATGTTTATCTGATATGAGTTCTCATCAGAATGGAAAAGAGGAGGTCTAAATTCACTGAAAATTGAAATGTAAAGTTCAACATATCTGCTGCATGTGAAACGCAAAAAATACCCTTAATTTACTGGGATCAGGCCTCTGATGATTCAAATGTCGACTGATTTTGGTAATATCTTGGTAAAATCTTAAATTTGTCTTTTCGGGCAACTAAGGTGCACATGATTTACTGTAGTTTGTGCACAATTTAATAAATAAAGACTGAGATAAAAAAAAAGACGAATGAGGATCAAAAGTCCCTTGACTGATCCCAACAATTAATATTAATATCAAACATTAATTTGCAGATATAGATAGATATAAATTCCTTATATGTCCCAACCATTAGTATGGATCCCATGCCTTACAATGGTATGTATTAAATCCCAAATGATTTCTCTTTAAGCTCCTTAAAGCATGCACAACTGTCTTATCTCATCCCATTCAACAGACCACCTTTCTTTGTGTCTGTGCGTGTGTGTTCAGTCCTTCTCAGAGGTGTAAAAAAAAGTCTTAAGTCTAAAATGCTGCAACAGTTAATATATGGCAGCATAATTTATGAGAAAACTTTAAGAGCTCTCAGATCAGCCACTTAATATGTATATTTAATTAACTGCCTCTCAGGGTTTTTCATGAGTGAAGGCAAGGTACGGGAGTAAATTCCTCTGTTCTCATGCTGGCTTGAAAGAACTTAAAACATGCAACTGACTACATACAGTCATATAAACACAATCACAACCGCAGGACAAATAGTAAAGGGAGCACTGAACTGGTTCACCTCCTCATTAAAAAACACCCCCTGCCTTGAAGCAGTGTCTGAGTGTGTGAGTAAAACAGCACATAAAGGTCATCAACAAAAACAGCAGTGAGCACAAGCATGTGCAAGACTTATTACACCACACACCTCAAAGACAAACTACCCAAATACATAATGAGCTTGTTTTTTGAACCACATAGCCTTAATCAAAAAACGTAGTCCCTCCTGCACGCTGCAACTCTACATGGTCAACTGAAAGAGGCAATTTAAGTGGATGCTTGATCATGAACATGTAACTTTTCCATTTAAGTGAAAATTGGGTATAATTGGTTGTATACACATTTGAAGTTGAAGACACATTTTCCAGCTTTAAATCTTTCTATTCTGATCAAATGACATGAAAATAACATTTGTTACAAGGAAGCAGAACCTTTAAAAATTGTTTGTCTAATGTTACACAACTTTTACATTAGCTGAGAATTGAAAATTGGACTTCTTCTGAATAGGAGATTTTTGGAAGGGAAACAAATGTTACAACTAAGTGAAAAAATAAATGATTCAACGGGTTGCCTAACAATTCATGTCTATGTGAATCACTGGTGACAACAGAGAGTAACAGAGAACAGACAGCATGTCAATATAGTGATCTTGCAGACTGTACTGTTAAATAATGGAGGTGTTCAAGTATTTACCCATCAGATATTGTTTTTCTCATTCCGCCGAATTGATGATCTTGCAACAAACTGAATGAAAATGGTGGGCTTCCCATCCAAAGAAGAGATATATTGTATTATTTAGAATTCAAAATTATTGTAATTATTATTCATTATTATTTAGAAATTAAAACCAATAACTGACGTAAAGATTTAAAATGTTTCTGCTTTCTAGAAAGCTATTCCAGTACCAATTTTGGTGTTCCTTAAAAAGCTGCAAGTACACATTTAATGAACTTAGTGGGAACTGTAAAAATATTTCATCCTAAAACAGGAATGTATTTTCCAATGAGAACAAAACATGTGATGGTTAACTTAATTGCTCAAAAATAGCACATGTACGCAGTTTTTTTTTCAAGTGTATCAAAACCTGATAAAAATAGACAATAGACTCCTTCCCCTCTGCAAGCAGATGAGTATGCCTTACTGTTTTTAAACACACGGAAATACACGGTTAGTAAACAGTAAAAAGCAGGGCCCATGCAGGTGTACTTTGAAATTGTGGCCAAACTATGTGGTCTGTCATATGATGCCATGGGATCAAAATAGACTTTTTCGCATAGATTTAAAAATGCGTGCATCTGTAAATAAGTGGATATGTTTTTTTTAGTATCAAGACACTCACAACATGACTTGTTTAACTTTCTGGGTTTGATCTATTCGGTGCGAAAACATTTGGAAATTTGGAACAAATTGACGGAGGGCTAAAACAGAAGTTAGCAGCACTGCTTTGCACATGCTCCATGAGAAAGATACGGTTAATTTTATTAATAGGAAGTCAAACTTTGTCACTGAGCAACTTTCATAGGAGGGAATGGGGCCCTTGAACATTGTGTCCAGTTATTGTTGTACATTCATGGTAGAAAGCAGGATGGATGCCAGTAAAAATCTTAAAGTGGTTACTTCTTATATCTGTTAATTATTTAGTCTTTCTTTCACACTTAATGCTGACTAATTTGGAACAATACTTGAGCACTGCTTGGATGGAGAGGGATGCAAATTTTGACTGAAACAAAAAAAAGTTGCAAAACTTACTGACAGAGATAACGCATTGCACCTTAGCATGTCACTGGCAATCTCAGAGCTGGAACCAATAAATACCCATGTTCCAGGAATTAATGCAGATTGTAAACTTTTTCACGAAAGACAAATGCCAGATGTTTGAGGGTGTTAGTGGGGGTTTGTCCAGTGGGAAATGAGCTGCAAAAACAGCTTGAACTTTTCAGTTCAGGTCAGAAAATATAACATTGTTACCAATTTTCAAGACTAGCAGCTTTGGTACTGCTGTATTAAAGGTAACTCATATTGCCCACCACAGTATCCACTTTGTTGTTATTGTTATCTAAGTTTTAAACAAGCTTTTCATATATTGTTCTTACATATACGCTTAAGAGCCCTGCATGGTATTAATGGATTGTAAGGACTCAGCCAGACTCACGATCTAAAACCAGCTGCAAGAAATTAATTAGCTACTAGTGAGTGACACACACACACACACACACACACACACACACGCTGCACTAAGCATTAACACTAGCTGTGTAGAAAGGCAGCAATCTGTTCATTCAGACTGAAGTTACAGTTACATAAGGAGCTGACCTCTCTATCTTTACACTTTCACCCCATCTATTATTCATGTTAGATTTTTATATTATATTTTTGAGAAGTAATATTGTCATCGTTTTAGAACAATTCACAAAAACAAGAACAGAACAAGACACACAAACACACACACACACACACACGCACACCAAAACCCTAATAAATTGTGTACATCGGAATATGGATTTTTTTTTAAAGAATGTCATTTGTTTTACACTACAATAGTCACTAATATTAAATGTAAACTATATACACAGACTCAGACATGCATGGCAAAGGAAAAAAAAAACTTTAAAAAGAAAAGGAAAATCAAGACACGACTGGTAAGATCAAAATACGAAGGTGACTTCTCACATAATGGATGGGTGCTATTTTGACAACATACCCTACTATGTAACATAAAACTGACACCAGCCACAACAGTAATAGCCCACATACAGCCAGTCAGTTCAGGACACAGATGGTGAAACTGTGACTTTATAAAGTTAGTGAGACACAAACAGTCCACACAAAAGAGAAAGCCAAGAAGGTGCACAAACAAAGAAGACCAAATATAAATTGTGATTACAAAAGAAAAAAATAGATTAAAAATTAAAAAAAAGGCTAAACTAAAGATATTTTTGCTGTAGTTCATTACGAAACAAACTCAGGCATCACAACATTACACAAGTAAGTGCTAGATGGCTGGTATCACATCAACATTTCAAGTCCATACAAGACTGCATCCTAATGTATTATACAGTAGAGTCTCTGCAGGTAGAGCAAAAATTCATACACTGCAGCCAGTTTGGACTGTAATGTGTGAACAACAGCTGAAATATGTACTCAAATGTTAGAATTAGCCTTGCGTTTGCAGCAGCAGCAGCAGGGTATCACATCAATCGTTTGATGAATGAATCGTTTGCAACACCAAACAGTACTTCAGTTATTCAAGTGATTCAAAGTTGCAAACAGTGAAGTACTTTCATTATTCAAACTCAGTTACTTATTTTGGAAACATATATATACATATATATAAGACAGAGAAATATGGAACAAGAAAAGAAAAGTAGAGCAAGAAAGAGAGTTGTACCTACTGCCGGCTGTCTGTGAAGAAAGAGATCAGTTCTGGTGTTCCTGTCTATCCTGTCCTACACTCTGACTGAGGCTGAGTGCTTCTAAAAGGGAGGGAGGAAGCGATGCTTCATGGCTTCGTGAAAGTGAGAGACTGGACTTCATGTAGGATAGAGAGAGAGAGAGAGAGAGAAGAGAGAGAGAGATCCCTCCCAGTGAAAGTGAGAGTTTAGAGCACACTGAGAGCGTAAACATAATTTCTAGACAGAGATGGACAGATTTAGACATCCTGCTGTAGCTGTGTGTGTGTGTGTGTGTGTGTGTGTGTGTGTGTGTGTGTGTGTGTGTGTGTGAGAGAGAGAGACAGAGAGAGACAGATCACACCATAGACACGGGTAGGTGTATGAAAAAGTAAAATGTGTCCACGTGGGTGACAGTAGAAAGTTTAACCAGGTGACACTTTCATCTTTCAAACAGCTGAGCTGGATGTTCACATGACTACAGACACAGTTCAGTAGCTGAGTATTTCATTACACATTTGAGCCCATTTTGAGAGGAAACAACCAAAAACATCCAAAGATGATGTGTTTAAAAACTGAAAGTTGATGCTCAAAGACTGCTATAACAACCACACCGCAGACTAATTTAGAAATCTGATAATAAATATCAAGTATGTTTTTCCCAGATCAATTGTGTCAAAAGCTCAGTTACAGCCCATTAATTGCTGCTTTTGTCCAGTTGTTTGTCAAAAGCCTTCATGTTGATGTCCCAGTGAAGGTCTCTCTTGTACTGTCTACTTAAAACAATGTTTTTCTTACACTTCTTCTTCACTAGAAACAATACAACGACAAATAACTGGAACAATGGGGTAACTGGGTATATGACATGGCAGAAATCCTAAATAAAATATGTACTAATAGCATTGTAATCACATGGCGAACGACTCAGCCTGCTGAGTCACCAGGACGATCAGCTTTCCTGCATCTACATCAGGGACTGTGTGACAAGTAACTCAATCAAGGAGGATTTCTGTGTGCTTTTTTTTCTGTATGCATACATGTGCATATGTGTTTGTGTGTGTGTGTGTGTGTGTGTGTGTGCGTGGGTGGGTCGCGCACATATGTGGATGTGCTTATTGTACAAATATTAATAGCATGCATGTGTATGCATGGGCGAATGCATATGCACAGGTTAGAGAACATGTGTCTCACTGCCTCTGTGTGCCATATTCTATGTAAATCAGTGCAGAAAACATCTGTCTTTACATATTATTTGTACCAAAGGCTGGTTTCATGACTATTTTCTGTTACAACAAGGACTATAAACAAATAATCAAGTAACCAACACTCTAAATCACTAAATCAAATCAGGGTGTCTACTGCCACAACTTGCTTTTCACTTTCTACTCCCAAACAAAAATTAATATCCAGTTGGAGTAAAGAGGGGAAGGGAAAGAATACACAGAGAGAAAGAGAAAGATAAGGTTAATCAGTGGATAAACGTGACTCCATGATGTGTTCTCTTGCCCTCATCATCTTTCCTCACATTTACTATTTTTTCTTTCTTATCATGATCTTTCCTTTTCCTTGCCTGTCTCTAAATTCTTAATTTTTCTCCTTCGTAGCTGTTTATTGTTAATCTAGCCTTCTGTTCTGTCTCTCACCTTTCTATTTGCCACCCTGACACTGTTTTAACTCAAACTCTACCACCTGTCCTTTGTCCATGACATAAAACCTACTACTTACTTCTGTTTACCTCCCTCTGCATCTCTCTATTACCTCAAACTTGTATGTCTTCTCCCATGTCCTGCTCCTCTCCAATTGCACTTATTCTCTTTCTTTTCTCACCTCTGCTAACAGTCATCGTCCATTTTCTCCTCTCCCTCCACAGATTCTCCCACCCCTCCCTGTTCCCTCATGCATCCATCCTGGGAATCATCCTGATCCAGGGCACAGACAGACAGGACATCCTGATATAGTGTGCAGTGCTGCAGGGCCCGTGGGATTAGAGACAACATACACAGCTTCAATCCTCCAAATCTCTGAAAAAGAGATGTGCATGACGTATCCAGTGCACAACATAACTTCTGTGTATAATAAGTGGGCATAACAGCCTGCGTCCTGTGCATATCCGTAAGTGAGTCCTGTGGGGGTTCAGATGGAGGAAGAGCATGTGTGTAGTCTTTGAATATCTGTGAGTGTGTGTCCAAGAAAGTGACAGTTTACAAAGTTATATAATATTCTCCTAAGAGGAGATCCAGATACTGCCTCCGGTGATCACTCACACACACACGCACATGCACTTGCAGACACATGGGCAAAAAGGAATGCTCAGACATATGCAGCTGAAACACACTTTCATCAATCACTGGAAGAGCAAGCGCACACACACACACTGGAGGCTGGGGGGGATCTAAAATTAAGAGAGTTTGAGCGGAATAAGGGGATTTTGGGCGAAGAAAAAAGAGCTCTCCCATAATTAGCTAAAGATAGGAGTGGGCGGAGCAAAAGGGGCCAGAACTTACTTCATCATTTATGAGGCTTTTGTCCCAAAAGCTATTAATGTAGCCGGTGACGTGGACTTTTGCTCCTGGGTGAGGGTATCATTTCATCCTTGTGCATATTGTCTCAAATATTTATTAAAAAAATTATTTCCCAGGCGGGAAATTTGGGTCTCCATCTGTGTCTGCTTTAACAGAAAAACAAGGATGAAAGGAAAGAGGGAAAGGACAGAAAAGAAAAGAAATGACAGGGTGAATAAGCAGCTCTACAGCAGCCAGATGTTCCTTTTCTTTCTGAAACATCTGTCATAGAAGAAAAACACTGAAAGAGACAGAGAGACAGTGGAGTTGTGAAGGGAAATGATGAAGAGAAACAAAGAAAATGGCGAGTAAGGGTAAAGATAGAGATAACACTGTATGAGTCTGTATGACACTGTATGACAAATAATATGTAAAGACATATTAGCTGTAAACACAAAGCACAGCTGACATTGATGGGAATGCCATCAGTTTTGCAGATATTTAGTTATAAACCAAGGTGTTGGACAAATTTAAATTTGACTTAAAGGATCGCCAAAGGTATTACAGTTCATCCAAAGGGAGACGTGAGTGTCCCTACAAAATTTGAGGCAATCCATCCAATAGTTGTAGAAATGGAGAAATTAAAACATTTCATTCAAAGCCACATATTTGAACCTCATGGTGGGTAAAATATTGCAATCCATCCAGTAGTTGCTGAGGGAATTCAGTGGGGAGTTAGGGTTGGGGTTTGGGGGTTGGGGGTTGGGATTGGGACTGGGATTGGGATTCAGAAACTGAACCCGACCCCAGACTAAATGGGACCTGGGAGGTGCATGGTCCTTCCCCCTGTAAGTGTTCTCTTTCTCTTACCCGGTGGATTGGTTTTGAGTGCAATTCTCATCATGAGCAAAACTCATGAATGAGTTTTATCTTTACATTAAGTGAAAAGTACAGAAATAATATTAAATGAAATTTTTTTTTTAATGAATTATATAACTAAAAATATTTAATTACAATGGAAGAAACTCTCAAAGTGCTCAGTGATTGTTAAAGATCTGTTATCTCTTCATCAGACTGAGAATGAGAGTTTAGGGTTAGGTTTGGAGGATTTGGGTTTAGGATTAGACAGGCAAACACTGCTAGTATGGTTAAAACCTCACCCAAGTCCACAATAAGATCTTGTCAAACAGATCATGGGATTTTCAGTATTTTTGATGACACAGGGACAAAGCCCCCAGCTCTGGACAAATCTGCTGGGTCATTTGGAAAAATACCAATGTGACAGAAAGGCATGCAATTTAACATTCAAAATGAGCCATTTTCTGTTGAGTTTAGATGGGATCAGCATCTGTTTTTCTACACTGGATGAATAAACTGAACCATCATGTATAACAAACATATAACTTACTAAGTTTTAATCACTGAATTTAAATCTCAGTCAGTGCCTCTACTCAAAGATTTGCATCAAAATGAAAGTTTAAAAAGAATCCATCAGTGCACTGAAAGAAACTCCGAAAAAGGATTTTAAAGTATTTAAATAAGGTAATACATTTAAATTATTTTATTTTATTAAGACTTTTGAAAGACCTGCAGATAATCTCTCCTGCTGGCAGTGGGTCTTGGTTTTGAATAAAAGCTCATTTGATTGAGTTCATTTTAGAAGACTCTCATGAGACGTTGATTTTGCCCTGAAAAAATGGACACCAAGCAAATCACAAAAGTAGAAGCAGCTGAAAATAATTTCCATCATTTCCAAGTTATTGAGCCGTGAGATGAAAAGAAAATACTGCTGCTAGAATATGTCCAGGGGGGGCCTGAGCTCACTGAATTCATGACAAGAATAGAGGGAGCAAGAATAATAAAGAAAGGAGGACAGAGAGAACAACATGCAAGGAGATGAGCGTGAGAAGGCAGAGGTGTCCGGTCTGTAGGTTATGGTGAGTACACTAAAGAGAGAGACACAGAGAGTTGGAGAGAGAAAGAGCGAGAGAGAGGCTTGTTCTCATGGGTGGATGAATCTTTGCTTAGTTTTGCTGGAGGCTTCAGAGCCTGACAGACGAGCAGAGAACAGCATTCACTGACATCACTAAGTGGCCACATCCAGCTTTCATAAGACCCTTCACGCTTCAAACACACAAAAACACACACAAGCACACGTTGCACTTATTGAAGGTGCAAATGTACACACACAGATGTTCACATACAGATGCCCATATGATTGTTTTGGAAAATAGGACCTGAAACTCGTGTCAGCTTGTGCACTAGTCGTCTAATGGAGTGCCTTGTAATTATAATGTCCCTGGTTCATTTCAGGCTGTTCTTACAAACTGTATGTTTTGGGGTGGATGGATCACAAAAATCCAGACTTTCCCCTGGAGATGTGTGTTCTGAGCCTAACTGTAGTAATTTTACTTGCCTAAGCCTAATCTGAGTACATTTTCGTTGATTATGTAACTGTACGATAAGGACGTATAACATCATTCATGGGGCTCTAATTTATAGGATTTAAAATAAACCGTTGAGAATGCATTTTCTTGGATATCTTAAGAAAAGTTCAATGTTCATTTCTAGCTGAAAACTTTTACTGACACTGTTTACGTCCAAGTGACAAAGTCGTCTGGTGACTATGAGAATACAGGCAAAGGAGGAAGTCAGATGTAGGTATTTAAAAGCAAAATGTCAGCATGACCATGATCATCCCTGAACTTTAATCTGTGTTCATTTATTTTTTATCATAACCTTGTAACGGAGATTCCCCAATCATAGAAAAATGGCTATTTTTTTTAAAAGATATTTTTTAGGCGTTTTTGCCTTTAATTGATAGCACAAGTGCAAAGGGGGAGAGAGAGGTGGGGTGACATGCAGCAAAGGGCTGAGGCTGGAATTGAACCCCGCGGCCACTGCAGTGAGGACACAGCCTCTATACGTGGGGTGCCCGCTCTCTCCACTGAGCCACAAGGCGCCCCAAAATGGCTATTTTTAACTTAAATACATACATATATATATGTGTGTGTGTGTGTGTGTGTGTGTCCTTGTTTGTTTCTTGTGAAGGCACAATGTGATCTCACCTTTACTCATATTTTAAAGCCTGGGCAGAGGCCTTTTGTGCTGTTACATGAGGTAGACAGGGTTGACAGATCTTGACACAGGAGGGGTCGCTGGTCAAGACTGATTAATAACACAACTTCTGTAAGAGCAGAAGTTCATCTGCTACTGTCTACATGTAATTGGAGCCATGTATTTAACATAGCTCTCATTTAACATATGGGTGATATTATGAGGTAATATTAGTTAATATAAGAGGTTATTTTGGTCCCCATGTCAGTGTTGCTCCTGTAAACTGAATCTGAATAAGACTGTTATGTTTCAGTTCAAATGAGGACTTAAATGCAGAGCAGTAGGCAGGCAGGTGGTAAAAAGAGGGGAGCTTTAATGTGATAAAAATCCTCCAAACAGGCAGGCAACAAAACTGAGGATGCAGGCAGACGTAACTCAAAGTACAAAAGAAAGAAGAACCAAAACTAAACACAAGAGAGCAATACCAACAGGAAAAATAGAGCCGTGAAAGACACCATGAACATAGACAACGACAACGAACAAAGGAAAAGACACATTGACAACGACAACGAACAAAGGAAAAGACACAGGCATGTATACATGCAGGGAACTAATAACAAGAACAAGACACAGCTTGAATAGGCAGGAGGTAAAACAAGACATGATACATTAGGAGCTTGACTTTCAGAATAAAACATGATATAAACAACAACAAAACCTTAATTCATGAGGTGTATAGTGCAGGTCACTGATTTTCACATTACACATTACATGTTGTTTTGTATGATATTTCAAATAAAGCACTAGAGATTACTGCAAATCCCCACATTCTGTATTATGTAATATTTTAGGTGTATGGACTGGTTTATCAAGGCTGTTTCCAGGTTTTTGTCATGCCGAATTGTATTTTAATACAATATAGTGATAAATGTAGTGTGAAAGAGAGAGATTATTCGAATCCTCTAATAAAAAGCAAAATAAAAATATCTGACAATGCCTGGCTGCTGCATTTGATATTTAAAGCTTAGGCATTGTGACTAAATGTACTATAGAAATAAACTTTTACTTATATAATACACTTTTGTGTAATGCGTTTACATGTTGGATAGACTTGTGGGACAGAAAAATACAGCAGTCCTGAGATCCTACTGTGAGGGAATTTAATTTTTAACTTTCTCATCTGACATTTTGACTGAAGCTGGCCAAGAAAATTAAATTTAAGTCAGATTTTTCAGTTTCTTTCTGAACAAATTAGTTAATGAAATCATACCTGAAACTGAAATATAATATAATTTATTATAATGAAATGTAAATTAAAAAAACAAACAAAGACCCATCTAAATATGAATGTATTTGGCTATAATAAAACACTGAACAACATCTGAATAATCTCATCAAAGGAACATAAAAATCTCTGAGGTGAAGTGTGGGTGGACAGCTGACTCATTTATGTAACAAAACTACATTTGTGTCCAAACACATACATGTCTGACGTGTGAGTTTGCGTCTAATCCATCATGCCATCCATGCTGAATGAATAAAGCATTATTACAGATTATTCTATGCGTGCCATGAGTGACTCATCTGCCTGAGTGCTCAGTGTGTTCAGCAGTCACAGCTTCTGCTTATCATGCAGGTTATCTCAACTCTCTAAGTTAAAATAACAAATAAATGCACCATAAAAACACCTAATGTGTAGTTAAACCCTATTTGAACATCCTTCCACCTCAGATGACTCCTCTATTCATACTGTATAGTATAGTATAGAAAAAAACCCAACAGTTCATCTTTAAGGTGGACAAGACATTTTGTCAAGGCAAATTAATATCTATTTAATGTACTGTGTCGGCATTATTAATATTAAAACAATTTAGCAGCCCTGCAATGAAAGAGGAGCAGACACAGGGGGACAATAAGCGGTTAAAGACGTTCAGAAAACTAAAATCAAATGTTGTGTTATATATATATAAAAGAAAACTTGATGGTTGTCTGTCTATACACATTACAGTGCAGTACGGGAACAACATTGTGGGACAAGAATGTGGGACAACATTCAGTGGGAGTGAAGCAAACATCCAGACTAACATGAGATGTAAACAGATATAAAACATGGTATGATCATAGGTATTCCCATTGTAAATCAGTGCCTCATGATCTGATTTATCAAAAGTCTGCATAGCCAGATCTTCCAGCTGCTTCTGGACTGCAGTTGTTTTTAATGGGCCTGAACTTCAGACTTCCTGACTTCAGCATCATTTTGCTGATATTAGCACTGTGTGTTACAAGAAAGCATATTCAAGCAAGATGGCCTGATTTTGTAGTGTACATATACTCCATTTCTGTGGGATTATCTTTAGCAATTGTATTGCTTCTTGATACCAATATATTAGCAAAAATGAGCTCTCAGGTGTTTCAGAAAGTAAAGCGTGAATCTTCTTATTCAAATAATGCCATATTGTCACAAAATGTACTTAACAATGAATGTTGAAACAGATTTCAATTGTAATAGATGTTTAGATATACTGTGCACATAAGACGAAAGTAAGAAAAAATTTACAGTTGTTTACAAAATGAAAAAAAAATTTTCACATGAAGCACATGGTTATGCCCTATACTGTACTCATGGATAGATTGCTGAACTGGTCTACTGTGCGCAGGTCCAGGGGCCAAAAGTGTCAGGAGGCCCCCAGAACTCACCTGCAAGATGTCACTCAAATTAACATACTATATCGATCAGTAAGAGACGCAAAAATATACAAAGAGATGCAAAGGAATTGTGTTGCAACATAACATTACCACGAAGCAACATAAATGACTACAAAAAGAAAGAAACACAAAACCACAAGAAGATGCATAAACAAAGGGACACAAAACCACCACACAGTCTGTGTGTCTTGCGTCTATGTAGGAGAGGTGGTGCGACCCTTTGCATATTTTTCCAAGGGGCCCTTTGTCCCATAATCTGCCTGTGCATTTACTTCAGCTCCATGTTATGGCTAAAGTGTTTTTTTCTTTTAATTCTTAAAAAATAAATACAATTTGTGCAATGTTCTAATACAAACACCCTTTTGGAAGCACCGCAAGGAAGAGCTGCTAATGATGGATCAGGTTTGTCATCTGTGTCACAGAGATGCCCTCCAGAACTACCTGATAAACTCTTTAGCAGATGGTAATCTGACCTAACTCTCCATCACGAACACTTTGATAGACATGACTTAATTAAGACCAATCTAATGTTCAGTCTTAGAAAAAAAGGAGGCTTGGAATAGAAAGAGAGTGAACCCAGTCACTGAGGCAAGGTCAGACACTGGTCCCTGTATGAACTTAGTTTCTCGCTTATTTCATCAGTACAATACAAAGTTATTTCATAGAGCACCCTGATGTATATTGATATTCATCTCCAGGTCTTAAAAATATGCTTTTAGAAGTAGTGGGCTTTAATATGCAGTTTATTACCAATATGCTGACTTTGTACTGCTGCAGCATGAAAACATATTGTAATTATATGGTTCCACAATGCATTTCAGCGACCCTTGAGGCTTTCAGCTGCAAAAAAATGCCACATTTTTTCATTTTCTTGGAAAACAAAGTTTTGGAGGTGCATGTTTTTTTTTTTTTTAGGAAAAGCATTGAGGTGTTGACTGCAGAGTGTGCAGAGACAGTTAGCGTTGGGTGATTAAAGACCACACATTGAGCACACCTGATTAACTATCTGAGAACAGATGGCTATCAGATGAGGCTTTCCATCAAACTCATTCAGCTGGACAGGGTTCACGTCTGGAGAAGACAGGCTCAGTGACATCATTCAGAGAATTAAAGGGGAATACCTCTAAATCTATGAAAAGTGTAACTGGAGCTGATTTTTGAGCAGGAATACTTAAATAGAGTTTAGTTTAGTTTAGTTGTCAAATGCAGAAAAGCTTTAAGAACTGCAAGATTTCTTGCCGTAACTTAAAGGTGTCATTGCACAGAGGGTTTCCTGATTTAGTACTTTTGAGCAGATGGTTATCATAAGAGATTTCCCAACACATCTGCTCAGCTGGACAGGGAACACTGCAGTGTTCAACACTGCACTGCAATAGGCATCATTTCTGCCAGCCCGTTCTCATTCCCGCTCTCATTCCCAGGGCGTCAAACACTTTGTCATGCCCCAAAATATACTTACAACATAGCTAAAACCCTTTAACATATGTTTACTTCCTTAAGTTTAGGCAGTAAGAGCATGTGGTTAGGTTTAGACAAAACATTTTGGTTTGGTTGAGAATAAATATAACTGTTACTAAACCTAACCCCATGAAGTTACGCAGTTAACACACGGTTGTCGCACAATGACATCATTCACGTTACGTATTTAGATCATATTACGTGAAGTAAAAAACATGCTTGAATCCTAAGCATGATCCTTTTTTTCTAACACTAACCAAGTTGTTTTGTTGCCTAAATCCTAATGTGACCAAAACATTAATCACGTGTTACGATGTGTTTCCGATGTGTGCTGTGTGCATTGCTATGAGAAGCCAATGTGTGTGACAATTCATCCGTGTTTGATGACCTGGGATGAGAATGGGTTGCACCTGCACACCAGGACTGCAGCATGTGTCATGCTATAAGACATCTTCAGGATTCCAATTTATTATTAACCATCACTCTGTATGCATATTACTATCATAGAATTATCAAGCTCAAGCTGAGGCTGTAAAAAATGGGAATAAAAAAATATTTTCTCATACGCAACCAACAGATGGTGTGATTTCACGGGTAAGCAGACATTGGCTAACTGACTGACGTCAAAGATTCAGATGTTGTAAATCTGAGCTGTGTTATCAGCAGTCTAACAATCTACAGTAGAATACCGTCATATGATAAACATACCTCACATGTTTAGAATTACAAGGATTTTTTAAATAAAACTGTGCAGAAGTAGTGGTTCAGTACAAGCTCAGTCTCAAAAACCCCATCTAGTGTTTGACTGGAACACAAAATCCATCTCAATTGATTTGGATCACGATACACACACACTCACAAGAAATATTTAATTTCCATTAGGTGTCTCTGTGACAACTCTTAAGGTAAGTGTGCTATTAAAATGATATGATTAAAGAATTTGACATGGGCTTGAAAATTATGACTGAAGTTTGTCTCTTGAAATTATCCAAATTCTTTGCTCCTGTTAAGGTGCAAAGTGCAAGGAGCATGTTATTTTCTTCATGTTAGACATTTAATAATTTCAATTAAAAACGTAGCTGTAATGAACTATTCTCCTCACCAAACAATCACTATCTTCTGACAGGAAAAAACATTCTTAAAGTGAGAGTGATTCAATGAAGTAAAAGTAGGACTTCCACTGTGCTTGTGCACTTGAAAGCTACAGTACAGTAATTACTTTTAAACCTGTCCATAGGCTGCAGAGCTCTATAACCCACAAAGGGACCTCAGATATAACATAAAGCTGAGCCCTCAGGCTTGTTGAAGCTCATCATAGGTCAGAGAAGACACACAGAGAGAGAAAAACAGGCAGAAAATGGGACACGAATGTTTTGCTACGACAGAGCAACAGAGAGGATAAGAGTGTTGCAGCAAATGCAATAGGTGAAATTGCAATTTCTTAGATTATTTTCCTAATTGTTATCAAGAATTCTAGATAAACACTTACACTCAACATTGATAAATGTGTACGATGCATGCTTTTAAAAACTGAAAGCCCCTTTAATTGCTGTCACTTCTTTAAATTTAAACTATTTTCACACTGGCAGACAAATCATACTAAATATACGCTGTGGGAAATAAAGGGGCGAGAGTGTTCGGTTAAAGTCAGGCAAATGGTAGTCTCTTGATATATTTGTTGAACTTTAAAATGTTTTTCAGGGTGCACTTTGTGTGTTTATGGCTCATGCTTTACTACACTCAGTCAAAAAGTTCTTAAAATGACAGGACTGCAGAACAGCAGCTTCATAGTGACTCAGTTGTCCGAATAATGTGTGAGTCCTTGTTGCGTGTCTTGTTTCAGAGAAGCAAGTTTGCAGTCTGTCATCTCTGTATGTGTGCACTGTCTAAAACTGTAAATCTCCCATACTAATATGTACTTTAAGAATACACAAAAACTTTTGTCACATTCCTGTGACTCAATGCGTGCAGCTACGTTGAACTCCCAAGTCGTTGGATTCTGTGGCTGTGAAAAATAGACCCTAGAGCATCTGAATTGTGGCTACTCTTCAACTTCAACCACTGCAAAGTGTAATATCTGACATGACTTCTTTCATGATTAATGTAATGAGTAATGAGATTGTGGGTCATAAATACTTTGACAGCAGACAACAAAAACATCTGATATTGTCACAACTGTTAAAATAATGCAGAGCATTACATACAAATAAATATATAAAGCTAAGACCTCAGCAACATATTAACTCCACTTTCCTTTGATGAGCTTGCGTAAAAGGTGAACTTACAATAAAGCAATAATGTAACACTGCCCTCCAAAAACTGTAAATAGTGCTATAATCCTTCTTAGGAAGTCTTGGGGAAAGAACATAAATAAATAAATATATTTCCTCTTTCTTACCTGTGCTGCCATCAGCGATAACTCCATTATCCCTGGATCGATGGTTGCCAGCTTGAATGTGTAAAAGTAAAACTGTTGACAGAAAAAAAATTAAAAGGAGAAGAAAGAAGAAAGAGTATGAAGACGGTCTCTGCAACTGCACCGCTGTGCTTCGCTAGATGAGTGTGCTTGTGGATGTGCTACATAATGACACAATGAATGCTTTTCATGCTTCATGGAAGAGTTTATTCACCCAGCACTTTCTCTCTCTCTTGCTGTATGGTTGTGTATGTTGGGGGGCAGGGGTAAACTTGTGCTCGAAGCATGCTAGGAAAACCCTGCAGAATTATTGATGCTGGTGCAGCTTTTGCATGTGAGCTCTTTTGACTGCTACCCCGTGCATATCCACTTTCTTTTAGATGAACTTTGTAATGCCTGAATTATTCATCTACATCTGAAAATTTACATTAAAATTATCTTTGTGTATTGTTCCATCCGTCTCAGGCTTGTTAAGGGTTTAGAAGTTGAAACTAATGGCTTCATTATGATTAATAAATCATTTTCTAATGTATTATATGTTTTATTTATAACTACAGACTTGAGAGCTTATCACAGAGAAACAGTAGCAGAGTCATGAGAAAAGTCAACCCTTTATTAATGAACACCAGACAGAGAGACTTCACATACTCTAGCAAGTTGTTACATTTGTTCTCTTTAATGTCTTATAACTGATACAGTATACAAAGCACTGGTTAAAACTTTATTGACTTTTAATAAGCCATAAAGAACATTTTGTAAAGGATGCTTAGTCACAAAGTAGTAAAGAAAAAGATAAACATTAAATAATAATAATTAAATGCTTGATACAGTACATTATGCACAAATAGTAACTGATTAAAACGTGTTGATGAAAAGGTACTGCAAGTCTCAAAATATACAAAACCAAACTGTGACTATATCAGTTCAGTGTCTGGGACCCTGTGCAGTGTATGAAGTGCATTTTCTTGTTGGTTTAAATAGCTTCAGAGGATTTGAAAGAATGATATGACATTCTTACATTCATACACTGTAGTAAAGCCAAGCACACATGCAGTCTTTTTTATTGCTTGTCTGTGCTTGAAATGAGCTTGTCTGAGTTTTTGAATTTAATTTCCAAAGACAGATTCACCCCAAGCCACTTACGTGTCTCTAATGTCACAGCACACCAAGCTGTTAACTGTAGACCTCTATTGTACTCTGTGGCCTTTGGAACAATTACTACCGCATGAGAAAACCCCTTAAAATAGTCGCTGTTGTGGCCTTTGTGTGTGTTACAAGTGAGAGCGAGAAAATGACTGTACATTTAGGTGCCCTGTGTGAGTGTGGAGGCATATGCATGTGAGGCAAAGCTGCTTCAAAGCAATGTGAAGCTCCTTTATGCACAGTATAGTCCATTTGTGGAGAGATGGTCATTATCCCTGAGGGTCGATGTGTCCAGCTGTCAGCAGAGGATGTTTTTAACAAAAGAGACACAATGAGGAGAAATGTGAAAATATGAAGAGGTAATTGACCTAAAAATTGAAGAGATGGGTTGAATTGACAGTGCTGGAGTTTTAGTTGATTTTTTTACACATACCAGCCCACTCGTGTTTATACATTAGTGTGTATTATGTGTGTATTACACAGGAGTCTGACATTAGCTTGCCGGCAGTGTTTCGGCTCATTTTGTACAATTCTTTACACATCCACTTTCCATCTGACTGAGACAGCTTTTTGACATACAGAGAAACACTTTGTCATTGCAGCCACTTCATGGCCAAAGACAATTAAGAAATACTAGCTAGCACTTGCCCCCAAAGGCTTTACCAGACAGATACATGCATACACATACAAATGGATTACTGACTTTCAAAAGCTGCTCTTTCTCTACCTTCAATGTGCACAGAAGTGGTTTTCTGTTACGGGAACACACACATAACAAAATTAACTAACTGGATCATTAAGTACAGAATGCATCGATTTAAATTGATTTATTTAATGTGAAATGCAAAAACACAAGGTTGCTCTGCTGCTTCACACTGCCTCTGGTACAACTAGGTATTTGTTTTAATAATTTTTTAACAGATTGTTCTCATTTTTACACACAAGATCAGCCGTGTAAAAATTGCATTAAGCCGCACAGTGCATGCTATGTGACCAAGGGCATATTCATATCGCACAATGTCCATAAACAATGTATTTAGGCCCTAAAATTACGATACCAATGACATTATTCAGACTGTAATATATTGCTGAATTAATGTGTTAGACGTTTATTAATTGGTTTCCTATTTACATTTATTTGGCATTGTCTAACAAATGTATGTCCAATATTCACTTTGTATTTGGCTTTGGTTTTGGTCTCAACCAACTCCTGAAAGAAAAACCTAGGTCTTCCACAGCTCAAATCTCATTTTGTGCAGGTACAGGGTATTTACCTGAACAAAGTTACTGAAAACAGTTAACCAAAATGTAATGTTATGGACTGTAAAAAAAGTTAACTGAAAGACTGACTGAAGCTTCACTTTTGTATATCAGACCTCAGCGTTTCCCAGAGTTGACAGAGGTAGGTGAGACGGTTCTTTGGTCAGTGCCTTTCTATTTTTTTAGGACTCTGGCCATGTAAATGCTGTGTATCTTTTATTGTACAGCACATTTATTTTTCAGAGCTATTATTGCTGCTGGTGCTAATAATCCCACTACAGCCCCAACAGCTCCACCAGCTGTTGCTCCAATGGCAATACAAAGAGGGCCTCCAGCAGCTGCTGCCGCAGCACCGATTGCAACACCCACCTCAGCAGCTGCTACAATCACACCACTTTTAATGAATTTGTTTTTCTTTTCTGCCTTTTCTCTTGATTTTCTTATATACTCTTCATCGAGATACTTTAATTGTTTCTTCAGTTGTTCTCCCTCAAACATTGCCATCAGTTGTTGTTCTTCTCTGAGTTTTTGCTCAGCACTATCCCTCAGAATCTTCTCTTGCTGTTCGCAGATCGCTCTCTCAGCCTCCTGGAACATTTCATTTGTGTAAAATGTTCCTCCATTATCACTGATCATACTTTCTATCTTAGCAAGCAGCTGAGGCCCCTGACTGTTATTGGTATCTGTGTTATTGAAAACATGATATCGAAAGTGACATCTTACAATCAAATGGCTAAGTTGTTTACTTTTTCTAAAAAAGTCCTCAATTCTTGTGCTTCCGAGCTGGTCACCATGAGTGAAGAGAACCATAGAGAAATCTGCAGCTTTGTCACCAAACACCTGCTGCAGAAGTTCAATAGTTTTCTGTTCTTCTTCTGTGAATCTGCCCAATTTGACCACAACCAGGAACGCGTGAGGGCCAGGCGAGGAGAGAGAGATGCACTCTTTCAGTTTTCTGATTACGTCGGCTTCTTTGTATTTTGTATCGTAAATTCCTGGTGTGTCAATGACCGCGACCCTGCGTCCATCCACCGTTCCTTTAGCCTTTTCACACTCTGATGTGATAGACTCCGCAGAGAGGACTGATGTAAAGGCTTTTCTATTGAGGATGGTGTTTCCCGATGCACTCTTCCCATTTCCTGTCTTTCCAATCAGTATGATTCGAATTTCTTCATCGGGATCAAAATCTACAAAACAGTGTGAGAGATTAGGGGCTGGCTAGGTGCCATGGGTTCTTTAGTGTGCTTCTACTGTAAGAAAATTAATCAATAGAAATGCTGTAAAATGTATTGCATATCACTGTCAATAATATGCTATTGTTTACAAGCAAAAGTTGAAGCCAATGTCATAAGTTACCGTGCATTTTGTTCTTGGGAAAAATCTGATACGAAGATACGACAATATCATTAAAGGTGTCCTCATCACTGTGGCCATGGACTCGAGTACGACCAGCAGCCCTTTGCTCTATGTCATCTCAATTCTCTCTCATCCCCATTTCCTGTCATCTCTATTACTGTCCTATCAATTGAAAGCCATTTAAGAACCCCCCAAAAATAACTAATCAGTCATCTGTATCTTATGTTCTAATCTTAACGACTCAAAAACAGTATTCAATTTTCAGTTAGATTTTTGGTATATATTTGCCATGGCAGCCAGTAGATTGACTCTTTGGAAAATACTCTGTTTATTTGCTTTCTTTCTTACAATTAGATGAAAAGATTGATACCACTCAGATGTCCTTGCATTAAAAGAGTATGCCACTGATTTAGCATTGCACTTCTACCATCTACATTACCCGTGATGAATCTCAAGGACTTTTAAGCTGTGAGCAAGAATGCAGAATATCAAGAAAGTATTTCACAGATTTTAAAATATATATAAGTACAGCTGATAAACATTAGTCTAAAAGAGGCAAAAAAGGGCAGGATTACCTGTGTTCTGAGTCCTTTCAGTCTGTCCTTGTCTGCCTCTGCCATCCCTCTGACTTAGCCTTAGAGCACTGAAGGCCATGGTTCGACAGATTTGGAGTTCACACAAATGTTTGAATCACTGAAACAGTTCTGTCTTCTCCGACTCACTGAGAACTGGTGCTTTTTTGGATGTCGGTGTATTTATACCTTTTCCTCCCCGTTTTTGGCAGCTTGCCATCAACCTTTTTAAAAGTCAGCACTCCAGTTTGATCACATTGCAAAGAAACAACGTACCAGGAAATACATGGTACAGGAAATGCTTTTGCACCACCTAGAAGAGAATGATTGGTATGACAATGTTTCTGGGGACTCAGTATTAAAAAAAAAACAGATATTAAAATGTTTTCATCCTCTATAGAGTGATGGTGGGATTAATTGGGATTCATCCTCTGAGAACCATGAATGTGTAAACAAAATATCCATGGCAATACATTCAATACTTATATTTAAGTCTAATAATTTTGTGCTGGAGTCAAGTGTTTTAGGAAAACATTACAGTGTAAAATTACTACAGTCAGCAGTTAAAAGTCAGCATTACTCTAAACTCTTTTTTGTTGTCTTGTTTCCTATTGGAAACAGCTTTCTCTGTATTTCATGAGGTACATCATAATTCTTTACTACAACTGTACAACTAAGCAGCTTCACAACCACTTCAAATCACACTGTTTCAAAACAGTGCTTTTTATGATGATTTTATTGATCTTTTAGTTTTCTGTTGGTTTGTCAGTGGTGTCATGTTGATAAGTCACCTGGATTCCTGCATCTTTGTGTTAACAAGAACCACAATTTAAAAATGCTGCGTTGGCATTTAGTGTAGTTCGAAGCTCCAGCGCGCCTAAATACAGCCTCACAGAACCACTGGGTGTGACTGCAGACTGCCACTGTTTCAAATCATTCAGATTCTACCCTCCAAAAATTAAACATGGTCTGCTGACTATTAAACATTTAATACGGAAACAACTTCCCATCAGCACAGACACATTTTCTGTAAAAGTTACTACAGGAATGTAGCAGCTCCTGTTTCAAAGAAGGATGTTAACATCTCTGTTTGCGGAAATCCCCACAGTCATTCCCCACTGTAAACATCTGCCATTGTTACCGTCACTATCATTATCTGCTGTGGTGACAGATGGTCTATCAGTCGCGGTTCATAACATTTTCCAAGTCCGAAAGGAGAATTAAAGAATGATAACATAGATCATTCAGAAAATGTTTTCAATAGAACTGAGGCAAAATCAGTAAAACTTGAACATACAGCACGTGCAAGAAAGATGAAACACAGTGAAGAAGTTTTAGATCAGATTTATTTTAGTAGAGGTAACAATGAAAATGGTAAATTACAAGGATAAGTAGTGCTTTTAATAGTTACGGAGAAGAATGTACACCATGTACTGGCTCACAGGCCATGACAAATATTGTAATGGTCATAGTGGTTGGCAGTAAATAAAATATATTTATTGTAACAAAGAAAATAACTGAAAAACTGCAAATTTGGAGGGTGTCAATCAGTAAAATCAGTGATGTAAAAAGGTGAGAGGACATGAAATGTAAGGTGTTGTAAAGTGAAAGCAAAACAGAACTCAACAAAAGCAAAAGTATGCAGACACAAAATCTGTCTGGCTACTGCTTCCTCTGACACAGTCAAGCACATGCAAGTAAAATGCAGGTGGCATAGCAATCTCAACAGGCCTTTCCCACAGCAGTTTGACTTGTCAGAGTAGGAAAAGCACAGGTGTTACTGATAACACTAATGATGGCTGTTTTACTCAAGTGTTTCAGTGAGACTGACGGTAAGCAAGCATGCAGAATAAAAAGATCCTGAAATCAAAGCAGCTAAATGTAATTCAGTCATTGACTGTATTGTTTTCACCTGTGTTGTTCCTACTGTGACATGTCAAAATGCCGTCCATGAAATGGGCCTGTGACTAAACAACAACATGAATCTAATGTATTGAAAGTAAACATGCCTATTACGGAGAATGGCCCATGTTGTTATTATGGTATTATATTATTGGATCTTTGTTATCCATTCACTTGTTTTAATGTTGTGATGCCGTGAGAGGTTGGGAGCTTTTCTCTTGGAACTTCAGAAGTATGGGTGCAGGAAATGAGTGCATTCAAATGTTGCTTTCCAACTCAAATTCAGGTGAATTTAGTCTTCTTTAACAGCATTTTAAACTTATTTCTTGTAGACAGAAGTTGAAGAAAACAAAAACATGCAAGTAAATCAATATTGTAGTTTACGGTCTTCTAGGTAACATAACTAAAAAGCTCTGCTCTTCTCTGGTTGTCTCAGTCATTGTCTTCTCGTCTGCATGCACCGATTCAATCAGCTGATTTGTTTCAGCTGGGCAGTAATCAGTGTCCTGACTGCCCTGCTTGCTTAGTGTGGGTCTTGTAGTCTTTTACTGGATGCCATGATGGTTTGTAGTCCTTCCTGCAAGAGAAAAGGTATCCCTTAAGGAAAAAGGCTAGAAATTGTGCTGCTCAAAATATGAAATTAAATTAAATTGCGCAGGCTAATTTTACAGGCCAATCAAGTTTTCTTTTGGATCTTCATCTAATCAGTCATCTCAAGAGCTGATTATTTCAGATAAATGTAGATCACTACAACAACAGAAGAGGAGAGTATTTAGTATTGAATTCTTGAATTAAGAACAGGGTGAGGCAAGCGGAAGGCTATTTTTCAGGGGCTGAATTGAGATAATTTTGTGTTGATGTTATATTGAACTCTCTTATGTTTAGGAGAAATAGACTGGACATTTTAATAACAAGATAGCAGCTGCAGTCACTTCTTGTCAAGTTGAAAATTGCATTTTATTTGTTGCATTGGCCCTTTAAAAGGTATTTACACTGATAAAAAGGGACGCTGAGCTATAATCTGTCAAATACAGCCACTTTAAAGGAAATCAAGTCATTTTGAGGCAGAAACAGCCTTTTAGTGACAAGATAGATCACTTTTTGGCAATTTTTTATGTGTTGTATTGGCTCTTCAAAGGTATTTCAACAGGTAAAAGGAGGTAAAAAGGATGAGTGGTTATAATATTGGGCACAGAGCAGGTAATATAATACGGGCTCATAAGGATAATAGCAGATAATACCTTTATTTTTACATTACTCATCTGAAAAGAATGATAGACTATTTTCCAAATGTAATGTGTAAGATTTTAGACATATCAAACACATACAACCAACCTTTATGTGCAGTCTATGGGTAAAACTAATCATTAACTGTGGTGGCTGCTGCAGGAACATTACCATCTAGTGGATATTTTAATGTACTACATTAGCAGGGGTCGCTGCATTTATTGTTAGAAAAAGATCTCAGTTTTTGTACTGTAGTATGAAACTTGTAGAATCCGTTTCACAATGAACTACAACTGAACTTTAAGGGTAAGTTAAAAAATATCAAGCCTATACCAGTTTTTAGTGTAAGTGTAAAGATAGATATATCAGATGAAAAAATGAGAACAGTATTAAACCTTTTTTTGTACCAGCTTCTAGCAAAACTGCTATTTTCCATCCATAGTCCCTGGGCAGGTAGGTGGAGTAATTAAATAAATAAATGACAGAATTCTATTAAATTTAACTTGGGATGGGGGCACAGCAAGTTTTCAATTAAAAAAAACAAACATTATTATTATTGCTATTAAAAATATTCTTAATATCTTTGTTGTTTTTTTATCATCTATTGCACTTTTTATTTAATCTCACCTACAATTTTTGTAACATTGAATTTGTTTATATGTACTAGTATTTTTTGTGTGGTTGATTCTGTTTGATTGCTAAACGGCTCTGTTGGAGCAGAAACATGGAGGAGGGGTATATTCTATTTTACCAGTTTTATTTGGGATTTATTGTGTTTTAAGTCTGCTTTTAATTTCTTGTTTTGCTGCCTTGTCCTGCATTCCCATTAAACTGAACGCTGGTTTTATCCCCTTTTTAACTGTCTTTGTTTAATTCTGTTTTCTTTATGTTCTACTCTATCAGTACTTTTATTTTATGCCTTTGTGTCACTTTATAAATCTGTTTTTTTTCCTGTTTATGTCCCTGCACTTGCCGTCACTTGTTCTGTTATCACCGCACAATAAAGAAACATAGTAATAACATAATAAAAAAAACAAAAAAAACTATTCATTTCTCACCACTGACGATATCCAAATCATAAGTTTCCATGTTGCTGTTGTCCAAGTCAGCTTTCTCTGAACCTCCAAGTTTGAAAGCCACCCTCTGACTGTCTGCTGGAGGAGTCTGGGGTTGAAGGCGGCTCTACTGGAGCAGGTTTGCTGGACTTCTCCATTGGTGGAGGTTCACAGGGAGCCGGGGCTGTTTCTCCTGAAGTACATTAAAGTGTTTAACTGAGATCAAGTGTGTCATATTTTAGGCAAGGCTTATACAAGCTTATTTACTCTAAAACATTCTTTCCACTTTAGAAAATTATTTTTAAAACACTATTTTTTCATTATTTTTCTTGTCTATGCAAGGATTATACAAATCCAGACAAAATAATTATATTTTAATAAAGAGCAACAGGCCTAAAATTTGTTTTCATTTGAAATGCATTTGTGAGTGGAAGTCCAAAAGTGTAGGATTTACTCACGCTTGATTTTCTTCTTGAGGTATGGACAGACAGCGAACCAAACAACCAACGCTGTGACAAAGGCACATCCCAGCAATCCACAGCATACCCCATCACGGCACACTGTCAAAACCCAACACCATGCACACGAGTCAGGAACATCAGAGAGAAGTCTGTCTGAGATAAGGACTAATGACCCCATGGATTTATCTTGTGAACCTTTTGGAGGAGCTCAACCCTTAGGTTGGTAAAGGTAATTTTGAATGCTGGACTTCGACTGGTAATAGAGTACTTATATATTTTGTACTTAACTTTAGAAAAGAAACTTAACATTGCTGTCACCACTGATGACTTGAAATTACACTGATATATCAAACATGTACTCTTTTGTGTTAGGGTCAGATTTACCTTTTCAGAATGAATTTGCAAACAAAATAGACAAGAATTCCTGACATGATACCGGACAGCACAGGTGACAGGAACCAGGATGCCACTTTGGATAGCAAAAGACATTTGAAAGATAATTGATTAATGAACTTTGAGATATACTTGTATTTCAGGTTTAGTAACTTTTTGTCATATATGCTGAATTTATCACTACATCTTTCCAGCAGTACATGAGACAGATAATCTGAGGAAAATCTCTTGTTCCTGTTGCTCCTCCTAGGGCTTCTAATGGCATTTGCAAGAAAACACTTTGTCTATAGCATTAAGATGTACTGCTTAGTAAATTGACAAGTTTCAAACAAAGCACAAAACACACCTGACCTTAACTCCTGTCCCTGCAGGTGGTGGGCCCTCAGGGTGGCGGCTCCATGTCGTCTTTTCAGGCTGAGCTCTTGGGCAGAGGCCCAGCCACCAGACGCTCACCGGCACCTGCAGACTGACCATACCAGGCGAGGTACTCGTGTCCCCAAGATAGCATTCAGTCATGGTCTTTTCTGAACCGCTCTTGGTCTGGCCCCTCCCCTGGGACCACTTTGCCTTGGGAGACCCTACCAGGGGCTATTAGCCCCGGACAACACAGCTCCCAGGATCACAGGGACACGCAAACCCCTCCACCACGTTAAGGTGGCGGTTCTCGGAGGGGAAAAAATGTTTTGTCTGTCAGTTACTTAGCAGACAATACTTAAAGAAAAATGAGAGAGAGAGAAAGAATCAAAATCTTTTTTAACCCCCCCATTCCATCATGATGGTCTTCCTCTCCTCCCTTCTTTTTGTTGTCTTTCCTTTCTCTTCGTCTCCTCTTTTTTTAAAAATCTCTTCTGCTGTGATGGTCTCCTTCCTATCTTGTGGTGTTTTCCCTTTATGGTGGTATTGTCCTTCTGCTCCTCCTTTATCCTCTTTTTTGTCATTCCGTCCACTGTGGTGGACTTTTTTTTTCTCCTCCCCTTTCCCATTTGTTGTCGTCCATTCCTCTGCGGAGGTCGGTCATCTTCTCCTCCTCCTGCTATTCTTCCCTCCTCTTTGTTGTTGGTTCTTTCTCGGTGATGGTCTTCCACTCATCCTCTTTGGTTTCAATCTTTCCTCTGATGTGGTTTTATACTCCTCCTTATCTTGTTGTCGTTCATTTTGTTTGTGATGGTCCTCCTCCTCCCTCCTTCACTTTCCATCTTCTCTTTATCATGCTTCCTTCCTGCATGGTGGTTTTCATTTTCCCCTAATTCTAATCCTCCCCCCTCCTCTTTGTTGTTGTTCATCCCTCCATTTTGTTTTATTTCTTCTCCTCCTGCTCTACCTTCTCTACCCTTCTCCTTGTTGTCGATTCCACTCTTGCAGTCTTCTCCTACTCCTTTATCTTGTTTGTTGTGGCCTTCATCTTCACCTCCTGCTCCTCCCCTCCTCCTTGTTGTTCTTTCCTCTGTGGTGGTCTTTCTGTCCTTCCCCCCCTCTTTGTCTTTCCCTCCTATATGAAGCTCTAGTCGTCCTCCTCCGTCCCATTCGTTGTAGTTGCTTTCTCTTTAGTGATCTCCTTCCTCCCTTTTGTTTTTGTCCATTTTTTGTGGAAATCCTTTCCTCCCTCTCCTCCGTCCTTCTTTACTGTTGTTCCTTTTTTTCTGTAGTGGTGTTTTTGCTCTCCTTCTCCCTAGTCTTTGTTGCCGTTTCTTACTCCGTTGTGGTCATTTTTTGTCTCCCTCTGCTCCAATTCCTCCTCCCTTCTCTTTGTTGTATCTTCATTAATTGCCCTGCACCTCCTCTTCCCCCTTCTTTATTGCCATTCCTTCCTCTGTGGTGGTCTTTTTGGTCTATTCCTCCATCCTCCCTCCCTCTAACTCCTTTCTTCCTCCAATTTGTTGTTTTCCAATCCCTCATGGTGGTCTTTATCTCCACCTCCACCTCCCTCCTCTTTATAGTCATTCCACCCACTGTGGAGGTCTTCTTCTTGTCCCACTCTGGCTTCAGCTTTGTTATTTTTCATTCCTCTGTGGTGGTCTTCTCCTCTTCCTCCTCCTCCTCCCTCCCCCCTTTGCTGTCTTCCCTTGCTCTGTGGTGTTTTTTTGCCACCTTCTCACCTTTTGTTCTATTTCCGCTATTGTTCATTCCTCTATTTTGGTCTTCTGTTCCTCTTCTCCCCTCTTTGTTTTTAGTCCATTCCTCTATGGATGTCTCCCTCTTCTCCCTCCTTTTTGTTGGTCTTTGTCTCCTCCTCTTTTTTTTGTCATTTAGTCCTCTAGTCCTCCTCCTCCTTCCTGCCCTTTTTTGTTTTTCTTTCCTTTGTGACTGTCATCTTCTTTTCCTCTCATCCTCCCCTCTACTTTTTTTGTTGTTTTTTCCTCTCTGGTGGTCATCCCCTTCCTCCTATTTGTTGTCTTCCGTCCACTGTGGTGGTTTTCTTCTCATCCTTCTTAACTGTCCTCCCCTTTGTTGCCCTTCCTTCCTCTGTGATGATCTTTTCTCCACCTCCTACACCTATGTATCCTCTTCTTTGATGTTGTTTCTTTCTTTTGGGGGTTGTCTTCAGCTCCTCCTTCCACTTTATTGTCATTCCTTTCTCTGTGGTCATCTTCTTTTCCTCCATTTCCCTCTTCCTCTCTTTTTCTCATTCCTTCCAATATGCTCATCTCCTTCTTGTCCTCATCCTCCCCCTCCTTCCTCCTGTTGTCCTTCTGTCCTGTTGTTTTCTTCTTATTCTCCTCCTTCATCCTACTCATTCATTCTTTTGTGGTTGCTGCCAGTTCCTCCTCCCTCCTCATCTTTGTTGTACATCTCCTCCTCTGTGGTGATCAATTTCTTCACCTCCAACACCTCCTCTATCCTCCTCTTTGTTGTTGTCACTTTCTCTCGGAAGGTTTTCTTCACCACCTCCTCCTCCTCCTCTTTCCACTTAATTGTAGTTCCTTCCTCTGTGGTGATGTTTTTCTCCTTCTCCTACCTCCTCTTTGTTGATGTTCATTCCTTCATTTTGGTTTTATTCTTTTCCTCCTGCGTCAACTCCTCTCTTCTCTCCTCTTTGTTGCATTCCATTCCTCAATGAATGTCTTTTTTTCCTCCTCCATCTCCTTTCTTGTACTTTCTTCCTCTTTGGTGATCTTTTCCTCCTCTTCCCCTTTGCTGTCGTTCCATCCTATGTGGTGGTCTTTTTTGGTCCCCTCTTCCCTCCTCTTTTTTTATTGCTCCTTAATCCATTTTGGTCTTCCTACTCTTCTCCTGATCCAACTCTTAACTCCTCTTTATTGTTGTCCATTCCTCCGCTGTGGTCTTCATCTCCCCCTTCTGCTCCCTATTTTTATAATCTATCCTATCTGGTCTTTTTTCCTTTCCTCATCTTCCCTCCTCCTTGTTCATCTATCCTATGTGTGTAGCCTTCATCTCCTCCTTCCTCCCTCTGTTGTTGGTTCTTCCTCTGTGATGGTCTTCCTCTCATTCTCCTCCCTCTTTCTCTCTCCTCTATGGTGTTAATATGTCCTCTGATGTGGTCTTCTAATCCTCCTTTCCCCTCCTCTGGTTGTTGTTGATTTCTCCTGAGATGACTGTATCCTCCTCCCTCCTTCTCCTTCCATCTCCTTTTTTATCATGCTTCCTTCCTGCATGTGGTTTTTATCTTTCCCTTCCTTCCAATCCTCCTCCTTCCCCCTTGTTGCTGTCAATTCCTTTCTTGCAGTCTTCTCCTTCTCCTCCTTCATCTTGTTTTGTTGTCATTCCTTCCTCTGTAGTGATCTTTATCTCATCTGCCTCCTACTCCTCCTCTCTTCTCTTTTGATGTTCCTTCCGATGTGTTGGTTGTCTTCTCGTCCATCCTTTTTGTTATCATTCATTCCTATGTGGGGGTCATCTTTCTCTCCTCCTCCCTTGTCTTTGATGTCGTCCTTTCTCTGGTCTTCTACTCCTCCCCAATCTTCTGCCTTATCGTCTCTTTTTTTTCTTCCTATTTTGTGGTCTTCACCATCTCCTTCTGCTCTTCCTCCCATCTGTTTGTTGTTGTTTCTTCTTTCCTCGTGGTCTCCTCATCCTCTTTGATATCATTCCTTCCTTTGTGATAGTCTTCTCCTCCTCTCCTCTTTGTCGTTCCTTCCTCTATGGTGGTCTTCATTTTTCCTCTCCTCCTCCTCCTCCTCCTCCTCCTCTCCTTTCTCATTCCTTCCAATGTGGTGGTCTTTCTCTTCCTCCTCCATCTTCTTTGTTATCATTCATTCCTCTGTGGGTGGTCACCTTCCTCTCTTCCTCTCCTCCCTTGTCTATGTTGTAGTCCCTTCATATGTGGTGGTCTTCTACTCCTCCCCCATCTTCCTCCTTGTTGACTTTTCTTTTGGTGGTCTTCATCATCTCCTTCTGCTCTTTCGCTCTCCTCTTTCTTGTTAATTCTTTTGTTGTGGTCTTCTCCTCCTCTTTGACATCAGGGTAATCTTCCTCTCCTCCCTCTTTCTCTCTCTCCTCTATGGTGTTAATATGTCCTCTGATGTGGTCTTCTTCTTATCCTCAATTCAGCCTCCTCTTGGTTGCTGTTAATTTCTTCTGTGATGGTCCTTGCTCTCCTTCTCCCTAGTCTTTGTTGCCGTTTCTTACTCCGTTGTGGTCTTTTTTGTCTCCCTCTGCTTCTCTCCAATTCCTCCTCCCTTCTCTTTGTTGTATCTTCATTAATTGCCCCGCACCTCCTCTTCCCCCTTCTTTATTGCCATTCCTTCCTCTGTGGTGGTCTTTTTGGTCTATTCCTCCATCCTCCCTCCCTCTAACTCCTTTCTTCCTCCAATTTGTTGTTTTCCAATCCCTCATGGTGGTCTTTATCTCCACCTCCACCTCCCTCCTCTTTATAGTCATTCCACCCACTGTGGAGGTCTTCTTCTTGTCCCACTCTGGCTTCAGCTTTGTTATTTTTCATTCCTCTGTGGTGGTCTTCTCCTCTTCCTCCTCCTCCCTCCCCCCTTTGCTGTCTTCCCTTGCTCTGTGGTGTTTTTTTTTGCCACCTTCTCACCTTTTGTTCTATTCCGCTATTGTTCATTCCTCTATTTTGGTCTTCTGTTCCTCTTCTCTCCTCTTTGTTTTAGTCCATTCCTCTATGGATGTCTCTCCTCCCTCCTTTTTGTTGTATTTCCTTTATCTACGATGGTCTTTGTCTCCTCCTCTTTTTTGTCATTTCTTCCTCTAGTCACCTTCTAGTCCTCTAGTCCTCCTCCTCCTTCCTGCCCTTTTTTGTTTTTCTTTCCTTTGTGACTGTCATCTTCTTTTCCTCTCATCCTCCCCTCTACTTTTTGTTGTTTTTTCCTCTCTGGTGGTCATCCCCTTCCTCCTATTTGTTGTCTTCCGTCCACTGTGGTGGTTTTCTTCTCATCCTTCTTAACTGTCCTCCCCTTTGTTGCCCTTCCTTCCTCTGTGATGGTCTTTTCTCCACCTCCTACACCTATGTATCCTCTTCTTTGATGTTGTTTCTTTCTTTTGGGGGTTGTCTTCAGCTCCTCCTTCCACTTTATTGTCATTCCTTTCTCTGTGGTCATCTTCTTTTCCTCCATTTCCCCTCTTCCTCTCTTTTTCTCATTCCTTCCAATATGCTCATCTCCTTCTTGTCCTCATCCTCCCCTCCTTCCTCCTGTTGTCCTTCTGTCCCGTTTTCTTCTTATTCTCCTCCTTCATCCTACTCATTCATTTCTTTTGTGGTTGCTGCCAGTTCCTCCTCCCTCCTCATCTTTGTTGTACATCTCCTCCTCTGTGGTGATCAATTCTTCACCTCCAACACCTCCTCTATCCTCCTCTTTGTTGTTGTCGCTTTCTCTCTGAAGGTTTTCTTCACCACCTCCTCCTCCTCCTCTTTCCACTTAATTGTAGTCCCTTCCTCTGTGGTGATGTTTTTCACCTTCTCCTACCTCCTCTTTGTTGATGTTCATTCCTTCATTTTGGTTTTATTCTTTTCCTCCTGCGTCAACTCCTCTCTCTCCTCTTTGTTGCATTCCATTCCCTCAATGAATGTCTTTTTCTCCTCCATCTCCTTTCTTGTACTTTCTTCCTCTTTGGTGATCTTTTCCTCCTCTTCCCCTTTGCTGTCGTTCCATCCTATGTGGTGGTCTTTTTGGTCCCCTCTTCCCTCCTCTTTTTTTATTGCTCCTTAATCCATTTTGGTCTTCCTACTCTTCTCCTGATCCGACTCTTAACTCCTCTTTATTGTTGTCCATTCCTCCACTGTGGTCTTCATCTCCCCCTTCTGCTCCCTATTTTATAATCTATCCTATCTGGTCTTCTTTTCGTCATCTTCCCTCCTCCTTGTTCATCTATCCTATGTGTGTAGCCTTCATCTCCTCCTTCCTCCCTCTGTTGTTGGTTCTTCCTCTGTGATGGTCTTCCTCTCATTCTCCTCCCTCTTTCTCTCTCCTCTATGGTGTCAATATGTCCTCTGATGTGGTCTTCTAATCCTCCTTCATCCTCCTCTGGTTGTTGTTGATTTCTCCTGAGATGACTGTCTCCTCCTCCCTCCTTCTCCTTCCATCTCTCTCTTTATCATGCTTCCTTCCTGCATGTGGTTTTTATCTTCCCTTCCTTCCAATCCTCCTCCCTCCCCCTTGTTGCTGTCAATTCCTCTCTTGCAGTCTTCTCCTCCTCCTCCTCCTTCATCTTGTTTGTTGTCATTCCTTCCTCTGTAGTGATCTTTATCTCATCTGCCTCCTACTCCTCCTCTCTTCTCTTTTGATGTTCCTTCCGATGTGTTGGTTGTCTTCTCGTCCATCCTTTTTGTTATCATTCATTCCTATGTGGGGGTCATCTTCCTCTCCTCCTCCCTTGTCTTTGATGTCGTCCTTCCTCTGTGGTGGTCTTCTACTCCTCCCCAATCTTCTGCCTTATCGTCTCTTTGTTTCTTCCTATTTTGTGGTCTTCACCATCTCCTTCTGCTCTTCCTCCCATCTGTTTGTTGTTGTTTCTTCTTTCCTCGTGGTCTCCTCATCCTCTTTGATATCATTCCTTCCTTTGTGATAGTCTTCTCCTCCTCCTCTTTGTCGTTCCTTCCTCTATGGTGGTCTTCATTTTCTCCTCCTCCTCCTCCCTCTCCTTTCTCATTCCTTCCAATGTGGTGGTCTTCTCTTCCTCCTCCATCTTCTTTGTTATCATTCATTCCTCTGTGGGTGGTCACCTTCCTCTCTTCCTCTCCTCCCTTGTCTTTGTTGTAGTCCCTTCATATGTGGTGGTCTTCTACTCCTCCCCCATCTTCCTCCTTATTGACTTTTCTTTTGATGGTCTTCATCATCTCCTTCTGCTCTTTCGCTCTCCTCTTTCTTGTTAATTCTTTTGTTGTAGTCTTCTCCTCCTCTTTGACATCAGGGTAATCTTCCTCTCCTCCCTCTTTCTCTCTCCTCTATGGTGTTAATATGTCCTCTGATGTGGTCTTCTTATCCTCAATTCATCCTCCTTTTGGCTGTTGTTAATTTTTTCTGTGATGGTCCTTGCTCTCCTTCTCCCTAGTTTTTGTTGCCGTTTCTTACTCCGTTGTGGTCTTTTTTGCCTCCTTCTGCTCCAATTCCTCCTCCCTCCTCTTTGTTGTCCTCCATTCCTCCATGGTGGTCTTCATCTCCTCCTCCTCGTCCCTCGTTTTTGTGGCTTTATGTTTTCTCTGTTATAGTCTGTGTCTCTTCCCTCCTCTTTTATTTCATTCCTTCCAACTGAGATGTTCTGCTTCCCATCATCCTCCCTCCTCTGCGTTTTTTTTTGTCATTACCCTCTACTGTGGTGGTCTTCTCCTCGTTCTCCTTCTTCCCCCCCTTTGTCGTCATTCCTATGTGGTGATCTTGTTCTCCTCCTCCTTCCTCCCGTCTGCTGTCATTCCTTCTGGTGTGGTAGTCTTCATTTTATTCTCCTTCTACCTCTTAGTTGTTCTCATTCTTGCCTCTGTGGTGGTCTTCTCTACCCCCTTTCCCCTTTGTTGTCGTTCCTTCCTCTATTGTGATCTTCTTTTCCTCCTCTTGTCAATCCTTTCTAGGTGTTTGTCTTCTTCTCATCCTCATCTCCCTCGTTTCCTCCCTTTTGTTGTCCTGCCTTTCTCTGTTATTGATCATTTCTTTTGTAGTGGGCATCTTCTCCTCATTCTCCCTCCTCTGTTTACGCTCCATGTCCGTGGTGATCTTTTCCTCTCCTCCACCACCTCCTCTATCCTTCTTTTTGTTGTTGTTGCTTCCTTTCTGAGGGTCTTCTTCACCTTTTTCATCCTTCGTCCTCTTTTTCATTCCTTCCTCTGTGGTGGTATTTGTTTTCCTCCTCCTCCTCCTCTCTCCTCTTTGTTATTGTCTATTCCTCCATGGTGGTCTTCCTCTCCTCCTTCCTTTTTGTTGACATTCACCTTCAATGATGCCTTGGTCTCCTACTCCTCCTCTTTTTTTTACATTCCTTCATCGGTGGTAGTCTTCTTGTTCTCATTCTCCTCCTTCCTCTCCTTTATCATCATTCTTTCCTTTGTGACGGTCTTCTCCTCCTCCTCCCTCCTTTGTTGTCATCAAATCCTCTGTAGTGGTCATCATCTTCTACTTCCCCTCCTCTCTGTGTTGTGATTCATTCTATTACTTTAATCTTTCTCCTCCTCCTCTTTGATGTCATTCCCTCCTTTGTGGTAGTCACTTACCTCTCTGTCCTCTTTGTCATTGCTTCCTCTGTGATGGTCTATTTTTCTTTTTCTCATTTGTTGTTGTTCCATTCCATGTGATGGCCTTCATCTCCTCCTTCCTCCCCTTTGTTGTTGGTTCTTCCTCTGTGATGGTCTTCCTCTTGTCCTCCTCCCTCTTTCTCCCTCCTCTTTGGTGTCAAATCCCTCCTCTGATGTGGTGTTCTTCTACTCCTCGATTTTCCTCTTGGTTGTCCTTAATTTCTTTTGTGATGGTCGATGATTCGCTGTCGTTTTTCCAACGTTGTGGTTTTCATGTTCTTCTCCTAATCGTCCTCCTATTTTGATGTCATTCCTTCCTTTATGGTAGTCCTCTCCTGCTCCTCCTTTGTCGTTCCTTCGTTGTGGTGGTGGTCTTTTTCTTTTCCTCATCTTCCCTCTTCATTGTTGTTGATCCACCCTATGTGGTGGCCCTAATTTCCTCCTTCCTCCTCTTTGTTGTTGGTTCTTCCTCTGTGATGGTCTTCCTCTTGTCCTCCACCCTCATTGGTGTCAATACCTCCTCTGATGTGGTCTCCCTCTACTCCTCAATATTCCTAGTGGTTGTCGTTCATTTCTTTTGTGGGGGTCATCTCCCTTTCCTCCTTTCTCCTCTTTGTTGTTCTGTCCAACTTGGTTTTTTTTTCTTCTCCTTCTGAACCACCTCCTCATATTTTGATGTCATTCCATCCTATGTGGTGGTCTTCATCTCCTCCTCCCCCCTCTTTGTTGTTGGTTCTTCCTCTGTGATGCTCTTCCTCCTGCTTTCTCTTTTTCCCTCCTCTTTGGTGTCAATACCTCCTCTGATGTGGTCTTGTTCTATACTCCATTTCCCTCTTGTCGTTCATTTCTCCTGTGGTGGTTGTCTCATCCTTTTCCCCGTCTCCCTCCTCCCTTCATCGTCCTACCTTCCCACATGGTGGTTTTTCATCTTCTCCTCCTTCCAATCCAACTCCCTCCTCTTTGCTGTTGTTCCTTTCTCAACTTGTTTTATTTCTTCTCCTCCACCTCCTCTACCCTCCTATTTGTTGTCGTCAATCACTCTGTAGTCTTCTCCTCCTCCTCGTTGTCCTCCATCCTGTTTACTGTCATTCCTTCCTCTGTTGTGATCTGCTCATCTACCTCCTCCTCGTTTCTTCTTTGATTTTGTTCCTGCCTCTGTGGTGGTCTTGTCCAGATTTTTATTTTTTACTGAGGTGGCACAAGTGGGGCACGGACCTATGCAGGGGTGGCAGTTAGTACGAGCATGCTGTAGGCACCAATACCTACTTTAACTAATAGCATTGCAGCGTCCTACATGCCCTGTTGTCTTAGATGGACTCTTGGTTAACACTCTAGGTATAAACCAGGACTCCTGACCACCAAACCATCTGGGTCAGGAGGACACTGAGATCTAGTTTTACTTGTACACGATAAGGCAAGCAGCACAATCTACTAATCCAATGAGGCTCGATGAGGACAAAACTGTAGATATGAGCCAATAAGAACTCAACTCTATACAACAAGCCCTTGATTCAATCAAATCTTCATCTGAACTAAAACTGTCGGTCCTTTAAGGCACAGATTAAACGTTGCTTCTAATGTTATCTGGACCATTTTACAAGTTTATCTTAAAAATAAAAACACTTACCAGTCGAGCTAGCTAATTAAGCCAGCTCAACCCCCTGGGCTTTCATATACTCACGTTCACTCTATTCCTTCCTCTGTGGTCCACAGTGGAAATTGGTAAATTCACATGTTGAAATTGGTAAATTTGCACGTTGAAATTGGTAAATTTGGACGTTGAAATCGGTAAATTCGCACGTTGAAATTGGGAAATTCTCAAGTAGAAATTGGGAAATTCGCAAGGTGAAATTCGTAAAATCACAAGTTGAAATTCGCAAGATGAAATTCGTAAAATCACAAGTTGAAATTCTTGAAATTCGCAAGATGAAATTCGTAAAATCACAAGTTGAAATTCTTGAAATTCGTAAAATCACAAGTTGAAATTCTTGAAATTCGTAAAATCACAAGTTGAAATTCTTGAAATTTGTGAAATCACACGTTGAAATTCTTGAAATTCGTAAAATCACAAGTTGAAATTCTTGAAATTCGTAAAATCAAAAGTTGAAATTCTTGAAATCGTGAAATCACAAGTTGAAATTCGTAAAAATCGGCGTGAAACCAACGCAAAGCTTGAAATTTGACTCCCACATTCACTCATCTCAAGCAGTCCCGTGTGACACACCTCAGGCAGGGTTTGAGCCTGCATTGAAGCTACCTCTCTATGTTGGCGGTCGGTGTCCTTAACCACTGGACTGTGTCAGGCATCAATGAACTCTACAAAGCAGAGGGAGAAAGAAGATAAGACCTTAGATGTAAAAAGTTCCCCATCATCAACCTGCAGACAAGTTCATATTTATCTGACTGCTTGTATTTATTGATGAAAAAGTAGCCATGTGCCTTAATATAGAAAATTGAGGATGCAATGTGTCTTGATGCATGGTAGACTTGAATCAAGTCCTTGACATGATAATCGTAATCAAATCAAATCTAGAGATTAATAAGGATGCACAGCCCTATGATTTACCCTGAGACTACTAAGCCTGTAGCCAGTCTGACTAATCGATAACAGAAAGTTATAGCCAAATAATAATGATAATTGTGTTACTATGGCATGTTTAATGATAAACCGTCCAGTCACAGCACATTAACCAGGCGGAATTTACAGTACAACTATTTTAGGTGTAATCAATACATACAGTCATTTCCAATAGATAATACAGAGAAAATATCTCAACATTTATCATTCCTAAATTATGCCTGCTGGTGCCAAATGGCTTATGCCACATGACAGTTACTGACTACAATAATTTAGTGTGAATAATAAAAAAAATATGCCATATTTATGCCTGGTTAATGTGAGGCAAGGAAATGCCGAAATAAAATCACTCCACTATCATTACAAAAGCATTGCACATATCCCAACAACATAACAGACTTAAATGTATACATTCCTTTATTAACCGTTGTGATCATCTGACACAAACTGTATATGAAGATGGACAACATGGCGCCCAGTGTTTCAGTGGACAGAGCATCTGTCCCATGTACAGAGGCTGTGTCCTCGCTGCAGCAGTCGCAGCCCTTTGCTGCATGTTACTCTCCCCCCTCTCTTTCTCCCCTTTTCACACTTTGTCTATCCTATCAATTAAAAAGGCATTAAAAAAATGAAAACAAATAGACAACATGACAGTTCCCTCCAAAGTGTAGCTTCTCAATCTAGATCGCCCCCTGGTGTCTGCCGCAATATAGATCATAAAACCCACCCTTCCATCTCAGTGAATGGGACATAGGCCGAACTAAAAACTCAAAGTTCACACCAGATGAACTTTTCCCAAAGATGATTTCTGACTGCTGGGCGATATTACCTCAAATCAATATCACAATTTATTTATTTTATTTTTTTAAAGATAATTTTCTGGGCTTTTATTGCCTTTAATTGACAGGACAGTGTGAGTGTTAAAGTGGAAGAGATGCAGCAAAGGGCTGAGGCTAGATTCAAACCCGCGGCGGCTGCGGTGAGGACACAACCTCTGCACATGGGGCAGCGCTCTATCCACTGAGCCACCAGGTGCCCCAATCAATATCACGATTAACTAAACATTTTACCTTGATTTCAATTTACGATTTTTTTTTTTTTGTTTTATTTTGTTTGCTTTTTGCCCTCATAGTTCACTGATGCAGTTTAAACTGTAAATATGCTCAACCATTGAAGCTGGGATATTTTTTCTAATGAAAGAGTGCATATCTTATCTTTGCGATTTTAATTTAATTGAATGCAATACACATAGATGAACTACTTATGGTTATTTATTGAATATTTCTGACGTGAAAAATGTTGGCAGTTGGCAGTAATTAGTATTAGGATAAAGTGGAAGTTTTAAACAGTTAAATGTGCATTGTATTACAGTGGTGGGATGCAAATAAGGCTATATTTACTCAAGTACTGTATTTAAGTATAAGGTGACCAGATTTCAGAAATGAAAACCGGAAAAATTTCAAATATATATCATTAAATTATCCAATGTTATTATCTAAGAAATAAAAAAAAGGAGGACATCAACAGTTCCATTTGGCCGCAGTATGCTGCACTGTAATAAACATATGATGCGTTATTATTTATCAAACTATTCAGCTTTATATAAGAATTATAGGCTCTATTTTCAACAAATTAAATAAATAAATCTAAGTACATTGTGATGATAATAGGCAAACCTCTGCTGACTGTAGGACTCTGATTTGAACTTCTGCTGTGAATTAGATATGCTAATAATAATAATACTAATAATTTTATTTGACATAAAGTTACCTACTTGAGATACTTAAGAGTAAAAACTCTATGGACACCAGTGGTGGGTGCAAACAGTAGCCTAACATTGAGCTAAATAAGCCAACCTGACACATGTTGTAGCATCTACAGCAGAATATAATCATCACCAAGACAGACAACACGGAGCTGTTTAAACTTTAAACTGCACTGCAGCAACACAAACACATTACAGCAAAGAGGAGCAAAAGGAGGGACTGTAGTCTGCATGATGATGCCTCTAGTTGTTGACAATATCATCTGTTATTGCTGCACTCACCTGTATGAGTCACAATGTGAGCTTTGACCACGCGAAGTCCTCCATTTTCACTGCAGCGAGAAAAAAACATTACTTTAAATGTTAGCAAAATAAGGGACTGTAGAGAATACTGCCTGTAGGAGCTGTTGATAATATCGTCTCAAGTTGTTGCACTTACCTGTATGAGTCACTTTGTGAGCTGTGTCCAAGCGAAGTCCCTCGTTTAGTCTGCTCTTCGTCTTCAGTCCACTCGTCCTTTTCGTGCCACTGCGCTCCTCAACGTTTTCCGAAATGTTGAGCTGAATGCGGTCACATTACGGGTTTTTTGGGCAAAAACAGTATACACTCCGTTGAAAGTAAAATCCCCCTAGTCAAAGCTCTGACGGTCGCATGTGGACATTAGCCTGTTACACATGCACCTGCGTCACGCAACGTCGCAGATGTGTTTGATTTTGGTCATTAGAGTACAGAGCGCGTTGAACATTAAATGATTCAATAGTTAAGCAAACTTAATTTGATTGTGTCGTTGCGCATTTGAAATATTAGGTTTTTTCGGGCTGAACTGCGCCTCGCCCGGACAGCGCACGAGAGCAGGAGGCCGCTGCAGGGTTCGCGGTTGACGCCATAATGGATCGTCCGGAAGGAAGTGGGCGGGATCTCCGTTGTACATCATCAAATTCTCACAGCGGAGCCAACCAATCATAGCAGCGTGTAGTTTTTGGCAGCTTTTTTTTAACAAGGAGGACTTCAGGTTAACTTGCGAGATTCATATAGTAACTACATAGACCATGCGCCACTGAGCAGCTCTCATAGAAATGAACGAGGCCCCGCCCCCACCAACCAATTTGATCAGACCAGATCAAATGTTTAAATTTTCAGCCCGGATTTCAAGACCTCTTTCTGAATCAGCTCAAAAAGGCTACAACATCAGCGTGTCACCAAGCATACATTTGTTTAATATGTTCAGTTGCAGCTAGAAGAGAAATTATATGTAGAGTTGAATGTGCTGCATGTATGAGGAGTTACTCAGAGCACAAAGATGAGTGTCGCTCCCACAGAAATGAAGGATGCTGGTAGATATTTACTCAGGAAATGTAGCTTGTTAGTTACAATTTGATGTACCCTTACTTGGGTAATTCCATTGGACTACATTACATTACATTTCATTTCAGTGTGAAATATTGTACTTTCTACCACAATAGATGTATTTAACATTATTTTAATTAATTTCACTTTTCCTGGAGATGTAACTCGGCAGTTATCAGATTTCTGAAAGGGGGTGCAGTCAGATAACCTAAAGTTAACCTGCAGCACTGTAGCTAATGTGAGGTTTCGTGGCTTATATCTAAAGTTAGCTAGCAAGAAATCAATTGTTCAGTTAATTTCTTTACCTTCGTCACTGTAATGCCGCTCCACACTGTAATAAACTCTTTCTCCAGTCCACTTCTTTGAGAAAATAATCTAACTCTGCAGAGTCACACTTCTGAACAGGAATGATGTAGACGGATCATAGAGTGGTGAAGTCCTAAAACACGGAAGTCCGTTAGCCTTTTAGCACTTCCGGTTACCTCCTCTTAGAGTCTATGGGTTTTTTGAATAGGTTTTCGGTAAAATGCCTTAAATAAGGTCTGTGGTTAACATAGGCTAGAAATATTGAAACGCTTTGTTCTGCAACATAAAATACATCTGCTTTAACCCAATTTTTGAACTTTTAAGGTTTTACTCGTATTTAAAAAGGCAGTTGCTAACAAGTGGCTAAATGGGACTACAGTGTTTGTCGTTAGACGGTATCACACCGGACACCGAAACTCATTAAACCCAGTAGTCCGCCTTTACAGCTTTACAGAGTGGCATTGGCATACTCTGAACATGTCTCTAGTGAGATTGAAATACTGTTAGGTGTTTGTACTCTCCATCGGTTATACTGCTATTTCTTTCCTGGTGTATAACATCCCAGCAGCGACATTTTGTTAGTGTAGTGGCATATATCTTTAGTATCAAGCTAATGATAGGATTACTCTTGCTCTTTTTGCCTAAGTGGGCCCTCTCATTTCTCCTGTCAGCTATCCATCTCTTACTTGGCATTCAAGCCTCAGTTACATTCATTGTTTTGCCCTGCGGCTCCATTATATAGGACCTATACCCCTAATGGCAAATCCATGCTGCATGCCTTCTTAATCGCCCAACAAAAGACAGACAAAAATGCTCCAGGGATCAGTCTATAGGCCCTGCTAACTTGATACTGTAGGGGATAAAAATCTAAGTATACAGGCTGACCTGAGGAGGCTGTTTGTCATGTTTCCATGTTCATCCATTTCATTCATCCATCATCAGACTGCACTCAAATTCTGGCAAGTGAGGATAATGTTGTATAACCCAAGAACTGAGGAGTATTATCACACTGAGCTGACTGGCTAACCTCTTACACACCCCTTTTAATAAAACATACTCTACACATCAGGGCAGATGTTGATCCGATACAATCACATTCAGGCATGTTGCTAAATTGTACGTGTTGTACTCTGTCTTTTTTCTGCCCTGTGTTGCTGCTCTGTCTGCACCCTCCCTCATAAGAGCCAATTAGCTCAGATCCTGTGTACGAATTCCTCTACAGCCACTTTAATGACTCTACAAGCCGCTTTGGATGTGAATGTATGTTCCAGCATGCATGGACTGGATGTGGTCTTTGTGTGTGAGCATGAAATGTTTGTGCGTCAGTGTGCTTGATTTTACACAAGCGTATTGTGTAATGAGGCCCTCACCTGTCTGCAGCCATCTCAGTAATTGCAGTGCAAGGCTGAGCTGTTGGCCAGTGGGAACCCTTCGTTGTCTTAACAACACGCTCAGTTTAGTCTACAAAACAACAGCTGGTCAGACAGGAGACCATGGCTGTCCCCTCTGAAATCATGACAACACTCTGCTCCATCTTGTTTTTCAGAGCAATCTGTTAAATAAAAAAATAAAAATAGACTTTATTCTTTTATAAGTGTTAGGTTATACTCAGAGGCATCAGTATATTTGTTTGGGAATTAATCAGGGTCAGTACCAGCAACAGATGAAGCTCAATCACAACACAAACATTTTTATCTGGTGTGAACAATAATACTAAAACAGGGAAAAGATGGGTTAATTTAAGAGGAAGGAATCAATTCTCCTTCCATTTAACCTATTTTTTTGTCTTTGTCTCAGGGACACTTTTGTTTTAGTCCATGACCCTGGGTCAATCTGTCGTCTTAAATTTCGTAGATTTCTAATCATAGCTCAACTTAGTAGCTGCTCTGGAGCTTTCAAACATATCACACGATCTTTTTTAGCACATGGAGCAAGTTGCTTTGAAATTTCTTTTTTTTTTTTTTCATTTTAAGGACTTCCCATGCAGGCTGGCTTAGAAGCTGCGGTTCAGCATAAAATTTTGACCTTGGAAACAGCAGTTGAGAAAACAATCTCACCATAAAGGTCACTTAGTAGCTTATTATTGATGCATCTGCTAATGAAGACCATGCAACATGATCAAAAGCTGAACTTCGTAGTGACATTTTTTTCTTAACTGCTGTTTCCAGACAAACTTTGGATCTCATCCTAAAGGTCTAATTTTAACAATACATTTGTTTAGCCATTCATGAACTTGTGAACAGTGGTAGTCAAGGTTCTGCCAAGTGGAAATATCACTTTCAGGTTATGAACAGAAGATTAGGAGTATGTTTCCCTTGCCAGTGCTCAAGGACAGCTTCACCTCACACATCAGCCAACCTCTGAAAAAGCACCGTAATTGTGAGAGCGAGAGTGGATCCACTTGTGTACCCTGAGGCATGCCATCCCCCTTTGATATGTAGCGCCAGCTGCCAGAGGCCAAACTCCTGTTGCTGGCATCTTTGTATTCTAATTAGCTGGAGGCTGCATGGCAGATATAGACAGATAGAGAAACCAGGTGCTGCTTTTAAGAATAGTGATTCTGATCTCTGGGGACTTTATGCAAGCAGATATCTCTCTATAGTTGGAGAGCAATGAGAGTCATTAAAACACAAGTGGATAAAACAGGTAAGAGTGCTGAAATATATCAGCCAAAGCATGGCATGATTTTTTTTTCCTGGTGCCATGGCCAGTTGTTCAGAAGGAAATATAACTGGTGTGCAACCAAGGAATTTTTTATGTTTTCATTTTTATAAAAAAGGAATGTTTACAGCCATATGTTTGTCTTGCATTACAGGTATCAATAAGAAATGCCATCAGGGAAAAACGTAATAGATCAGTCTATTCATTGACTGACTGGCAGCTAAAAGGAAAATAACAGGCAGAATTTACTACTTGAGGTCTTTGGCTGCCTATCTGATGTTCAAACATTATATTATAACTGGCCAAAAATATGAACAGGGCTGAGCTGTGTGTTTGGTGTGTGTATCATCTCTCTGTCAGGACGACAGTCAGCTGAGATTAATTCCTGTCTCTCCTCCAATCAAAGCTGCCTCTGTAGTGGAAAAGATTCAGACACTTTAAATGAGCAAAGCTGTGGGCGAAATAATTGTTCAGTGCCAGCTATTTGTACGCTAATGTGCCAGCTAAACCCCAGGGTGTGTTGTCTTTATTGAATAAGGGCTTTTGGGACATACTGTCCTGAATAGCTAATTTATGCATCAGATCTTGTTTTTTATCATTTTTTTCAATATAGGTTGTCAGAGAAGCTTAAGAAAACATTCCCTTAAGGTTACTTAAAGGTTTTTAAAACCATTAATTAACCTTCAAAAAAGCTTAGTAGAACATTTCCTGAAAGTTATTTAAATGTTCTGATTCGTACATTTACATGCATTGTTATGAGAATGTTTGTTTAGTAAAAAGAAGTTTCTTCAGAAAACCTATTCTTCCCCCCCCCCGCTTCCCATCTTTAAGATAATTGTCTCATGGCATACAAAAGTATCATTGTTGTAACTGTTGATTAGATTTTTACACTTTTTTGATTTTTCCCATAACAGCTGGCAAGCATAAAACTGTCACCAGGCTTCACCAGATAATAAACAGTAGTCTCACTGCATGCACATATATGCACGTACACACACACACACACACACACACACAAACAGCGTCCCAGAATGTGTGGAATGGTGTCTCCGAGGCCTTGTTGACACCCCTCTGTCTCTCCACTGATTTAGAGGGTAACCCTGCCAGTGCTTTTCTATCTTAAACACACACACACACACACACACACACGCACACCTGTCAGAGCGGGCTGTGGTCCACCCCGCACAGAGATGCCTGCACACCTCGCCCCGCTTTATTCAATTGCCCCAGCTCTGGATCTCCGTGACAATGGGAATCCCTGGGTCAGATAGCTCTTGGTCCAATGCTGGCAGGGCAACAGGGTGATAAAATGGCAGCCGTTTTGATCTGTTAAATCCTCCGGGAATGACCTTGGAATCCTGTGATGGAAAGGTTCAAGGCTGCTGAGCTCATACACACTTCGTCCTGCTGTGACCCTTTGTGTACAGGAGAAGGTGTGTGTGTCAAGGGGGTTTAACATTAGTTCAGAGATAACACCGTTTTAAGCAGCTGTCAAGTGTGAGATGAGCTGAGAGGTTCGCTCTGGTGAACTGTCAAAATCCCCTTCTTAGCAGCAGCATAACACAGAGGAGGAAGAATGTAAGAGCACAATGGGTGCACACAAAGACAAGAGAGAGAGAAAAAACGTTATAATCAATTAAGATAAACTGATTTAGGATAGGTGCCAGCCACTGCATGCACCAGAGTAGCAGTTGTCATCCAGCAGCCACAAAGCATATTGGAAGTAACTGAAGTGTAGTGGCAGAACTATTGGAGGCATTATCTTTCCTTTTTTTGTGCAAAGTTCTTCTGTGACAGGGTGGACAGCATGATAAATTGTGGTATCAGCTGGATTTAAACCTACATGCCTCCAAAGTTTCATTTTAAAGAGGTCGCTCTGTCGTTCTTCTTCCCGGTGCATAACTCACACGCACATACGAGTGATACTGTTACAGTTTCATATCCATCAGAAGTTGTGAGTATTGTGTTTGGAACAACTGTAATCCACTGAGTATCTGCAATAATGTTTTATAAATAACTCTTAGTCGCTCCTCTGTTGTGTGTGAGGGAGAGACTCTGTAAGGTGATAGATTGGAAAGACACCAGTGGATGAGACCGCAGAAAAGAACACACTCTATTGGTTGCTTTGTTGGTGCGTGACATCAGTCTGTGTGCATGTAAAACATGGGCGGTCCGCTGAGGATGGCTACTTTAGGAGCGGGCCCTGCCCCTGGCGACTGCACAGAGCTGGACAACGGGAAGAGGAACAGCTGCTAATAGATGCTGCGGAGAACAAGTGACACAATACAGAAGTTTCCAGAAAGAGGACAAGCTTTCAAAGGTCAAGTTCAACACATAACAACAACTGCTTTCTACTTTAGTGAGAGAAGGTAACGGTTCACTGACTGCATCTGATTGTGTGTTATCATTTTGAAGGATGTTTTTATTGTTATTGGTTATTAATCCAATCAAAATCTTTCAAAAATCCTGTTTCCAATTGACAACCAAGAAATAAAAAAAAATCAATGTATGTAAAGTGACTTGGGAAATATGATCTTTTCATGCATCAACAGCTTTGCCCCGCAGCACTTTCTAACCTGATCATGTGTGTTTGTTTATTATTAAGTGTGATTTGTGGCTGTGTGCGTCATGTCCCGTGTGTATATAAGGGGATATTGTGGCCCCTCTCCCTGCTGAATGATATTAACTGTGAACAGATGATGAGAGGGGTGACAAACATACACGCACGATATGCCACTGAAGACACCTACACTTATGTTTAACATCTTATTTGCCTCGGCCATGCTTGTATTATGTTGCTCATTGCTCATGTCTCTCTGCACCTCTCCTGTCCAGGTCCGATCACAACTCTTGAAAGGCATCCAACACTTCAGCATCCCTTCTCCTTGTCTCATTCTTTTCTTCTCTCCTTGGGTGTGACGCCACCATGGACCGCTCGGTACAGGAGCTCTTCCTCAACTTCATGATCGTCTTAATCACTGTGCTGCTAATGTGGCTGCTGGTGAAAACTTACCAGGACTGAACCATGGAAGAACAAGAGAGGAGATGAATGGGAGGCAGAGATACGTGTGGAGGGAAGCCAGCATGGTTCCTATTGGACTCTGCTGCTGATTGATTCTTGTTCAGATAGCTCTGGTTTACATATGAGGTCATAGACTGTATATAAAGATGGACGGCATGATACCTCTCCAAAAGTGAGGCCAAAACATCTTAATCACCGCTTGGTGGCTGGCTGCTGTATAGCCAAAACTAAAAACTCAAAGTGTTTTAGCTCCAAATGACATCACCTGCGCAAGATGACAGCAGCTCTATCTTAAATATTTTGGCTTCATTTTTGTACTTGTTTATTTTTTGGGTGAAGGAGGAGAGGCGTCGTTCATCTTTATATGCTCTCATTAATATGAGGTCATAAACCATGTGATTGATACATCCAGGGCACGTTGTCAATGACAAACTCTTGGATCCGAATTTGTACTCTGAGATGTTTTTTGAATGTGGCCTTGATTCTCTGGCAAGAGCCAAAGAGGGAGTCACAGTGGAGATGGGAGGGTGAATAAAAATAAACAAACAGGGATTTTTGGCTCCAGTTTTTTACTGTGGGAACCTTTAATGTGACACGTATAAAACACTGCAGTGTCACTATAAACAGCACAGTAGTTAATGTTTCATTTATGCAGCTTTTGATACATTGAACCATGCTGTCTATTGTTCTGTTCTTACTAAGAGATGCATGTATCAAACAAGAGGACATCAACACAAATAATGGAGCATTATGTTTATGTTCTTGCCATTAAACAGTCGTTCATTTGTTGGATTTTTTTTCTGTTTCACTACACAAATGTTCTTTATGATTTACACCATGACACCCACATTTTTCTCCTCATGGTTTCTGAAACTAAAATTATCGTGTTCTTTAAAGTTACAGAATGTTTTGTATGATAGTTGCACATTTTCATAAAACAAGCAATTACTGAGTATAATCAGGTGATCTGTGTGTTAATCACATGTAGAACCATCGATCATGAGAGGAGAAACAGGGCATGCATGGATACATGACAGTCCGAAACTGAATGAAGGCAAGTAGTTTAAAGCGTAAATCCACCCAGATCAGTTTAACATTACTGACATTAAATTGTTTTAGCTGAATTTTAAATAGTGCAATATATATGAGCAGGTCTCCATCAGTGAAAAAAAAACTATGAAAGTATATTTGGAGAATAATATGGAGTCATATGACAGACAATAGAGGACATTTTTCAAAAATATTTCAAAATAATGTGCCTTTTCTAATCTCCTCTATAAAATAAAGAACACATGTTTAAAAAGGGACTTCAGCACTGTGTGAAATGTAGCCAGAACAAAAGCCTTTGATTCTTTTCGGCTACAAAATCCATTCATGCAGGAAAAGGACAGTGAATTCCTCCTGACGCTTGTAATAATGGAGCCTCAAAAATGTTAGATATCAAAGTCTTATTTTCTATATCCTAGATGATAAACTAAGTTCTTATGTGAGTGAATTCTCCTTTTTAAACATACAAAGCAAAAAATAAATATTTAGCTACTAAAATAGGATTTCCAAAACAGTCTTCTGTTAGGGTTCCTCCATGGGAGGGACCACATTTTGATTGACAAAACAAATATCCTATGAGAGTGTGCGCTTTACACATACAAATATAAAGATCAGATCTTTAAATAAAAAAGTAATGATTCATTTGGCTCAGGTGCTCTCGTGTTATAATGATGTGGGAGAGACATGGTGTTAGTTAAACATTCTCTCAGTCAGCTGTCCATCATGCATAAAGGAGACTTGTGGGTACTTGATTACATCGGTGGCACATGGAACACATACATGTACATCCACTCATGTGTTAATGAGTGTGTGGGTGTATATCTGCTGTGTATCATGCTGTGTCACCCCATGGGTCTTTGTATCTGTTAAAGCTGATGAGCTGGCAGTGGAACTCGGTGAGCGCTCTGGGCATGGGGGCCACTTCCTCCCACTGGCATCTCCCACTGTGGTACACCTGTGCGGGTCACAAGAAAACACACAGATCTGAGAGAATGAATAACCCCCCTCCCACCTTTCAAAAACTTTTAAACCTAAGGAATCTTAGAAATTTGGTTTGATTTCTTTAAAAAAACATAGGGGAAAAAAGCAATGAGTAACTTTGCATGAATTTGTTTTTTCTTGAAAAAGTACAAAGCAAAAAGACAATTACTTGAAAATTGATAGTATTTTCTTCAAAGGGACAAATGTACACTATAGTTGGTAGCAAGTAACTGGACAATGTGCAGGTATTCTCTCTTTTTTCGCAACAGAAAACCTGTCGATACATCAACTTAAAACAGCACCTCTGCCAATAAAAGCCAAAGCAGAGAATCTTCTCTGAATTAAAAGTTTCACCTACCTGAACTTCATCAGTGATCTCGTCCGGAGAATAGTCTCCACCCAGGATGTAGATTCTGTCTCTCAAACCCACTGCTCCAGCATTGAACCCAGCACACTCAAATGACCCCTCACCCTTCCACACGCAGGTCTCTGGACAAAAACTGTAGACCTGGATGGGGAAAAAGGCATATTTTGAGCTCTGATTTAAACACTCCTGCTTGGCAAATTTTAATTACATAACCTTCTTAATGCTTTCATACTTCAATGCAAGGACTGACAACTCATTCATTCATCAGTGCCCATCTGATAGCTCACCTTATAAGTGGACAGGTCACAGAGGTGCAGTGTGTTATTAATTGACACCGCTTTGACCAGTGTAGCATGGAAGAACTGGCCAAACTCTGCCACGAGGCGGTTCCACTGGTCCTGCTGGGCGTCATAGCAGAAGAAGCAGTCCAATGAGGGATTGAAGGAGTCTGTGATCTCCACCTCTGACCCCAGTGTGTAGATAACACTGTCACAAGCACTGGCCTCAGGATAGAAGATGGCAGTGGGCAGCGGGCTGACTGAGCACCAGGTCTGGGTCAGAGGGTCATAATACTCCACCTAGAGGAAAGAATAAAATTTGTACTGCACATTAAAAAGATATTATGGGGGTAGTCCAACAAGAAGAGGGCCTTTCTGGTCACCAAGGAAGGGCAATTTAATTTGCTTCTCCTCTTGCCAATCATCTTATATTGCTGAATTGGAATGCAAAAAATCCAGCTTTTTTAATCAATGGATTCAGGAGGTGATGTCAATGATAGTACGAGAGAAGGTCAGATATACTCTACATGGGTCACAGCAGAGGTTTAACGAAACCTGGTCACCTTTCCTTCACTGTTTTAAAACCTTGTCATTTGAATAATATGTTGCAGTTATATAAGAATTGGTTCACCTATGTTATTAACATACATAATCCTTATTATTATTGTTATTATTAGTATCATTATTTTTATTTATTTATTTGTTTGTTTTTATTATTTTTCATATTTTGGTTATTTATGTAAACCTGGATGGGAGGGTGTGGTGGGCATCTGTGTAAATGACAATCAAGTATATAGCCTACATGTATTCACACATCAAAATATTACATTTGGAAAACATAAACAAAGTTGCAATAAATACATATAAATAAAATAAAATAAAATAAATTGAAAAATCTACATTTCTTGTCAATATTCTGATAAAGAAATGACATCTCCATCACTAACATGGTCTGAGTTGTATATAAAGGAGGCACTGTTACCTCCAGCAGACTGGGTGCTCCCCCTCTGGACCCCTTGGTCCGTCCTCCAATGACATACACTCGGTCCAGGCAGGTCACAGCTGTGTGCGTGGTTCTGGGTTTCAGCATGGCCGGTGCAGGCGTACAGGTTAGGGTTACAGGACAGAAGCACCAAACTTCATCCGTGGCATCATGGAACGGCTCAGCCACGTGGAGACGTATTGCCCGGCAACAGTTGCCCCTGCAGCCACCTGTTACAAACATCTTGGACACAAGAGAAACACAAGAAGATGATGAAAAACTTTTTACAGTCAAATTTTCAGATGAACAGCTTTCAAATTATGCATGCCACTTGGCCATGAACTGTTGACCTGCTATCTCCCCATACTGATCCCCTGTCCTCAATTTAAAAGACAAAAATGGATCTATGGTGGGTCTTAGAGATTAAAGTAATAATGTTGCTTAAAAAAAAATAAAAATAAAAAAATATATTATATATATATATATATAATTTTCTCTTATTTTAAGTTTTTTCTCTTATTTTAAGTTTTTGTTTATTGTTCTGTTAGTTCTTGTAAACTTTTGTTTAGGTCTCTAAAAAGCTTTCAGACAAAACAAGCTGGGGAAGAAAACCCAATCTTTGAACTGCTCACAAACCTGGCCCAAACTAAGGCTATAGCTTGTAATACGGGGTCAAAAGCTGACATTGCTTCAATTTAAAAGAACAACTGCAGAGTGTGTACTGCAGCAGGGTGTGTCAAAATCTTTTAGCAGGACTGCCAATTCCAAAACATACCTTCTCAGCAAAGCTGGCAAGGTAGGATCCGGGTGGGTCTGGCATCATGGCTGTCCCCTCTCCATGCCCTGTCCCCAGCTCTTTCCACTGGTCTGTTTCCAGACAGTAGCAAAAGGTGTGGCGGATCTCTCCATTCTCCTCCGTCTTGTGGATGTAGATGTAGCTCTGCGTGGTGGCCGGCCGAGCGTCAGAGAGCAGGCCGCTGTACTGATCCTGCCTGCTCTGAGCCTCTGAGAACAGGGCGACGCAGGACTCATTATCATAGAGGAGAGTGTCTGAGTCACGCAGATTCTGGGAAGGAAATAGAGGAATAACACATGAGGGATAAGACCATCACAAGACCAAATGAAAAATCCAAAATCCAAGATCATACCTTTAGATCAGGTGCAGGTAGATGGTGGAGTCTAGTTAAAGATAACAAGCCTGGCAACAGTTTTTGTCTTCCTGCAAGATCATGGTGCGTCCATCTGAGAAGTGACTTCACTACAACCTCTTCACTGGGCACGTTTAGAGCATCTGACCTCAGGCATGCCTCCAAAATATTCACCTATAAGAAGCAATTGAAATAATAAGTACTGAGTGACATGAGCTGGGCTTTTTGATGTGAGCAAGATGATAATTACATCATTTGTCAAATCAAAATCACTTCTTACACTGTTTTTACAAGGAATGTTAGACTTTCTGCACCAGACTTTGACTTTTAAGTGTAATTATGAGAACAACATTAAGCTCTAAATGCATAAACGTTTTTTTTTAATTTATTTATTTTTATTTTTTTATTTATATGTTTATTGCTTTTTATGATGAGAAAGAACACAGAACAAACATATGAGAAAAAAGAGAGAAAGAAAGAAAAAAAAAGCAAAAAGGCCCTCCCCCCACCCCCTAAGTAAACAATAAAACTTTTTACTACACTTTTTATTTTATTGAATATTATAAAAATAATACTATATCTTAGATCTAAATCATAACCATTTTCCTTCGCATGTAGAAGATTTAAGCATATTGACAAATGTTGCTATTTTTCTAAAGATCATTTAAAATGCATGCTGTAATTTTTTTCCAGCCCAACTCTTTAACACAGTTATGTCATATGATGTAAATAAACAGGATTTTTACCAATTACAGTTGGCTGGCTGTAATAGGATTTGGAGCTGTCATGGAATACAGACTCTGCATCCATAATACATAGTCAAGGTATGAACTAATTAAAGAAATAAAGCTGCTCTGATAAAAGAACTTCCTTATCTTGTCCATTCTACCTGCATATCCAGAAAGTCCTGGGTTTTGGAGAGGTCAGAGAAGTTCTGAACCACAAAGTCGTTGGCACTTTTGAGCAGGGAGGCAGAGCCGTATGCCTCAGCAAGGGAGAAGAGGGACAGGCAGTTACAGAGATCCATGGTTCCTATCAGGAAGTCGCTGCATGCTCGGGACAGGACTGAAACCTATGGACAGACACCAAGACACAACGACCAGAGTACTTGGGAAAACATAAATTTGAAAATGTCTAAATGCCTTTTACATAGTTTAATACATTGTGAAAACAATACAGATGTAAAACACAGATTAAAAACTGCAATTTACAGAGACAAGTATCTTTCTAAACAACCCTTACTTCAGTAACTATTGTAGTTCAATTATTTGGCTCTGTTTGTTAATCTAGTTTAATGAGGGTCCTGTATACAGGTGTTTTCACTTGCTTGATTACACCTGCACTCATTGGCCAGTTATAAGGCAATGGGGGCACAGATATGCAAAAGGGCGCAGCACCATGGGAGCCAGAAACACAGATTTTTTTTATTAGTTGTAATTATGCATGTTTTGTGGATTTTTGGATTTTTGTAGTCATTTTTTTGTATCTTTCAGGTAATTTTGTGTCTTTTTGGTCATATTGTGTCTCCTTGTGGTTGTTTAGCCCCCTTTTGTATTTATTTTAAGAATAATAAAGTTGTCAGTAGTCCAACGCTAACATGTGAAGGGAGGTCTAATTAGTCCAGATAAGTGAAGACACCTGCATGGGTGTGTGTTGCAGACATTTTGCCTTGTCATTGTGGTGTGTGATGTGTATGTGTGTGTATGTGTGTGTGTGTGTGTGTGTGTGTGTGTGTGTGTGTGTGTGTGTGTGTGTATGGGGGGGTTGTTTCCTACCTGCAGAAAAGAGGCAATCTGAAACAGCATATCTACATTACTATCAGTGATGAGTGTCTCTCCAGAATAGGCAAAGTCCAGGAAGAAACCCACTGCCTCTGGACACTGGTTACCAAGAGTCACCGAACCATCCCCGCACTCTCGCATATCCACCTCAAACAACATGGCCCTAACCACACACCAGATAGAAACAATATTACATATATATGATAGATAGATAGATAGATAGATAGATAGATAGATAGACAGATAGATAGACAGATAGATAGATAGATAGATAGATAGATAGATAGATAGAGTACCTGAAGAAATCACTGCATGCTGCAAGGACACAGCGATGGCAGGGAAAACTGCGTTCCTGAACCTTGATGGTGAAGTCAAACAGTAAGCCTCGCTCCCTGAATGATCTGAGCACGCCCAGCAGCTGGAGTCCGTGTGACTCAGCCACCCGCAGCATGGTCCGGCACTCTGAGACCCCGTTGCATTGTGGAGGACTGCCAGGTTTACTACTGCAGTTGGAGTTGTGGGCGTTGGTGATACAGGACGATGACTCTTGAGGTTCATCCATCTTTCCAAATTCTGACAAAAAAAATCAAAGATAATTATGCATTTTCACAGAATATAGTGAGACTAAGCCGTTTTGTGAGAATATGTGTGTGTGTATCTGTGTGTGAGAGACACAGAGAGAGAGTGAGCAGAGATAAGAAAAGCAAATGCATAACATGACAGCAGTTTAAGGAAAGATCTTATGTCTAGCACATTGAGTATCATCACATATCATTCACATATTCAGTTCAAAATAAACATGATATACACTACCTTAGATGATGTATCGCTGTTAAAAGTCAAACATTAAAAAGTAATACTCGTGGGACATACAGGTAGCCTATGTAGTCTGAAGCAGGACAAGCACTACTCACAGTGTCAGCACCTCGGACAGCTCTATATCTCATGCCATTCTCACTTCCGGAAACGTGAAATCACGCGAGGACTAGGAAAGGGTTTTTTTTTTATTGTTTTTTTTTTTTTTTGCTGTTGTTATGATTGTCGTTATCATCTTTATTGAATGTGTGCCGGTTTGTTGATAATAATGAGATGTTTAACTCGTTTATAAAAGCCGCAGCGTTGTATGTGTATGCATGCGGCTTTGTTTGCAGTAGAGGGCCGCGCAATGGCAGCTGGGACTTGTAGTGTGGTCAGGCCTTGCGTACTGTGGTGGTTTGAGGGTTTAAACGTTCTTAGCTGCAGATATACCAACGAGGGTCCATAAATAGGTCCTACTTTAGAGCCCAATAGGCTGTTACTGATAAATCTGTTGTCTGTGTCTTTTTTTTTTTTTGAGATTCAGTCTTTAGAATGGTTAGTCTAGTTGCTTTTTGAATTGTATTTATTTATTTTAATAACATAGTTATTGTTGTTGTTGTTGTGAGGAATTAATTCATTATTATTGCAGGTGCAATTGGAAAATACTACTACTACTACAACAAATAATAATAATTATAATAACGATATTAAAAAAAAAAAAAGTTTATATATACATATATATATATATATACACACACACACACACACACACACACACACACATATATATATATATATATAAAGTCACGGAATAAATGTACTAAAAGCTCAAGAAACGGGCTAAGTGAGGAAACATATAGCCTAATTGATTACCAAATTACTAACATGAAACATGTAAAACTAAAAACAAATGAATTCGATTCAAGCTAAAATTGTATTCATTATGTACATGAATTATATGCACAAAAAAGTAGGCAGGGTTCTAGACCGTGTATGTTCAGAAAATTGCACTGCGGTGTAATGCGACTCATTACCATTGGATGGCGTTGCCCCGCTGTGCTGCACATTTTGTGGCTTTGATGCAATACCGTTTCACCACCACAGTGCTGCTGACCGAATAACACACTTCACTGCCTGGAACTAATGAATACAAAGGTACATAAACGCAGGTTTTTGTAGACATGCACTAACACTACTACAGTGTGTGTTTTTCCTGGCAGTAACAATAAGAAGATATGCCAAAACATACCTTTTCCACTTTTTACTAACACAAAATCACGGAGTCAATCAATAAACACAAAACAGAACAAAGAACAGCGTTATTATACAAACGCATGTCGACTAAACCATTTCCATTCATCTGTATCATCTTTATTAAAAGACTAGTTAATAGTCACAGTAACCCCTAATATAAAATGCTAAATTATTGATTTATTGATTGATTCAGAAAACAAGTATTATCAGTCAAACTTAACAACAGAAACTAAGGCCATCACTCATTTGCCTTATCCCTACTTTGGTTACAAGTTTTACCTCTATTAGAATTAGAAACCGAATCAGAAATAATGTACTGATACACGGGGGAAAATTCATTACAGTCGCTCTGATACCAAGCATAAGTAATCTAATATTGTCTGCCCAAGAGAGTTCAATACATGCTATGTGGAAAAGGAATACTTGCATTTTTAGCCAGCTGAAGTTGATTTATTGTTTTTATTGAACTACTGTTTGCATATTTCTGGTCGTATTTTATTAAAGATACTACTGAATATATACTAAATGCATATGATCATTATAACGTTGCCAAAACAACAAAGTTTAAAGTGGCCTAAGACTTTTGCACAGTACTGTATAAACATGTGTAATGTCCATGTAAAGTGTGTGCAAATGTAAAACTATCTGCCATATGACAACACAGTGTATAAACGTATGCAAAGTAAGAGATATAAAATATGTGTATGATGCCACAATGTACAACAGATTACGTAAGACGAACAATAACTATAAACAATAAGTGTGTAAGATGCTAAATATAGCCTACATTCAAGGATTGAGAGAATATTGCACATTTGAATAATTACACAGAGGATTGCTGTAGTTAAGTTATTGCACCGATTATTGCGGTTTAGACAGTATGTAAAGAATTATTGCACTTTAAAACCTTAAAAAATATATTAATGCTATTATTATTCGGCTGCTATGAAAGCCGCTCAGTGTTGTATGTTATATCGCCGGGTCGGACCCCCTCCTCTCTCCTTACATCCCTGCATCCCTCCCTTCCTCTCTCCCTCCCGGCAGTGCATCCCCATCCCCCACACGGTGGCCGTCTCTTCGGGTGAAAGCTGTCTTCCCTGCGCCACTGGTCCGACAAAACGCTGCTGTAGCAGAGCCAGTCAGTCCGCACAGACCCGAGGCAGAGCACACACACGGGAGAGAGCACGTACACACGCGGGGAATCATTTTTTGTTCGACCGATTGGCATTGGTAAGTCTTGTCCGATGTCTATTATGGAGGGCAGGAATGTCCATGTGTCGACTTGCTAGTTGTTCGCTTTTTTCTGTCTTTCTTTTCCTCCGTATCCCTTCAATTGTCCTCCGTGTCGGCTACAGTGGGGGAACTAGCGGGCTAAGCTAAAGGAGCTAGCTTTAATAGCGGAATCAAACTGTTGTCGTAACGGTTTTATCGTTAACGGTTTGCGTCCAGGCGGTAAAAGTAGCCGCCGTTGTTCCGGCGCAGTCCGGTCTGACCTACTGTGAGTGTTTTTCATTGTACTTTTGCTCACATTGACCCAGCTAGCTCGCTAATTAGCAATTTGAGCAGCGTGTGCCGAGGGATGCAGGGATGCTGCTACGGCGGGCTAGCAGTTGTCTTTTCAGGCTAGCAGATAAGCTAAGCTAACGTTAGTATTATGTGACCCGCATAGATTCCTGCACGGGGTGCTCCGGAATGGTTGAATAGCCATGCTAACGGGAGCTAATCGGATGGTAATTGGCAAGATGGCATCTCGGAGTTGTTATCTAGAAATCGGTGGATTTCCAAAATGGTGTCTTAAGCTTGTTTGAGTGTGACCATTTTTGTCCAACCATGGCTGTTTTGGCGTTGCTTGCTATCTCAGGAATGCAGTGTACTGCCAGTGCATGCCATACTCTGATGGATATAACTATATTATCAACCACTGACGTGGTTGTAAATACAAACGCTCTCATGCTAGGCTGTTTCCTCCAGGCTGTAGCCACTATTATGAACAAAACAATCGTGTTTTGTAGTGGAACTAATTTCTTTATATCCGTGTTTTAAGCTGCGTATGTGGTGTGTTTAAAAATTGTTACAAAATGAAGTGTAGCGTCTGTCCTAAATATATAATTATTTGCACACAGAATTTTGATGGCTCGCATAAGTTAAGTCTACGCACACCACTCCTAGGTTCATAGTGAACATGTGGTTCATCTTGAGATTGAGTTTTAGTTACATAAAGAAACCAGCTACGATCAGTTGTTTTACAAGTTCAAAACACATATTTATCATGGCATCAACTGACAATTATTTTATGTATTGAACAATCTGCTGTTCAGTTTTTGATGTAACTGTTGTTCTTTAGTCTACAGAGTGAAAACTAATTTGTTTATAACAGTTTTAAGCTGCATCTGTGGTGTGTTTTAGTTCAGTTTTGGTTACACAAAGAAACCACCTACTATCAGAAGTTTACAAATTCAAAATGAAGGTTTATCTGGGCAGCAACTGCTTATTATTATTTTCTGTATTGAATAATCTGCTGTCCCATTTTAACATGATTATTATTCATCAGTCTATAGAATGATAAAAATAATAGTGAATAATGCTATTGAAATTTCCCACAATAACGTCATGAAATTGCTTGTACGTAGGGTTGCAATGGTGTGACATTTTCATAGTATGATAACCGTCTCAGAAAATATTTCAGTTTCTCTGTATCAAGGTATGACAGCATTGCAGAAATATTATCACTGTAAGTTACAGTGACCCTTAAAGAAGTAGAAAGAGAAGGGATAATTGAAACTTTAAATGTTTTTTTTTATGAAAGTATGTGTAAAAAGTCTCCCATTTCAGAATAACTAAAATGAAGATCACACTCTTCAGATACATTTTTCAAAACCTTAATTAAGAAAATGTACATGGTATAACTAATAACTAATTTTCATACCACTTTGTTACCAATAAAATATAGTATTGTTCAATGACATTAAATGGAGAAAACAGCCTGGGCAGAGAGAATGTTTGGCATTTTGCTTGATAAACAGTTTAAATTATTAATTCATGATTAAAATTCTTGTTCATTAATTTTCTTTTTTTAAATCTAAATAATTAACCAACTAATCATTAAGCTTCAGTAGAGATGCAACAGTCTAAGAGCGCATCACAGTACTCACTGACAACCTGGAATACAAAAACTAAACGAAACCCTGCATAGTTCAGAAGAGACAGGATTACACAAAATGCTACAGGCATATTTTTCTTCTTCTTTCTTATGACTAGTCTTATCAGTGAAATGAATCCTCTTTGCGATCATCTCTTTTTTGGGGGGGGGATTACCTGCTTCAGTCATTGACCACTAATCCCATTTAATTCAAGAAGCCTTATCTGTCTAAAGGGATTTCTCAGATACTACTGTTCTTGAGCCTTGCCAGAGCAACACAGTTAAAGTTATCTTTTAACAGTTCATAAGGTATTCTGCAGAGACCGGGAAAAGCACGCTGCTCATGTATGTTAGACATTCTGTGATGTGATTTGTTTTAAATTTTTAATTTAGGTTATGCTTCATGAGGCTGAACAACATTAAAGTTATCTTGATTCAGCCAAGTGAAGAAACAGCACACAATCTCTTCAAGACTCTAGTGAAATCAGAATGCATCTGGCAGATTTGCATTTCTCTGGTGAAGGCATAATAAATGCAAGGATAATGGTCATCCTTGAGAAATCCTCTCACAAATTACACTATATTGGTGACATTTTAATTTTAATGTATATTTTTGCTGAGGATAACAACTAGAGCTAAACTGGGCTAAATATCTAAAGTGCTTGAAGTACTTGCTAGTTCAATTTCATATTTAGACTAAGGTGACCCCTATCTACTATGCCAGAGAAAAGAGGGGGAAATGTGGTGGGTTTTTGGCATGTGTTGAGTGTAGTCTCATGAGTATGAATGGTGGGCTGTACAATACAGCCGTAAAACTGTCAGACTATAGAAAGCTGGAGTCACTTAATGTTTACAAGAGATGGTGGTTCTAAAACAGACTGTTGTCTCTCTAGCACTTCAGTCCCTTGTGGTTTGAACCACTTAATGAGTTTCTCATCAGAGATCAGTGAATGACATGCTTACAGACGCTCACTTCCAGATTCCCCCTCCTCTGGTTTTCAGCCCACAGTCCCTCGACTTAATGACCAGTATTTATTTAATAGAGACGAGCAGATTCGAACACTATATATCTAACACTTAATTTCATCATTGAAATTATTTATTGCTGTAATTCATTGCTAAAACTATGGCTTATATTAGCACGTAGGCTATAGCCTATCGGATTTTCAGATTTTTCAGTTGTCATTTTTTTAATCATTTGATAAATTTATTAGTCTATAAAATGTCAGTTTTCCCAAAGATAGTCCCAAACTCCAAAATATAAATTGTAAGACGAGGAAAAGCAGTAAATGCTCACATTTGAAAAGTTGGAGGCATTTGTTATTTGCCCCTTTTGCTTGAAAATTGATTTTAAATGATTATCAGAATAGTTGCCAGTTAATTTTGTGTTGATTGGCTAATTAATTAATTCAACTGTCATTGCAGCTCTAAATGATGTATTAAGGATGATATGTATCAATGTTTTCACTTTGCGTCGACAATATTAGAGGAATATGACTGTAGTTTATGGATATTCGGTGTCATCAACAGTATATAAATGAGAGAAAATCACCAAAAGAATTCGATGTCCCTTTTACAGGTATTCTTTGCAGGTTTTCAACAATTTCTGTGTCATTATGGTGTGGGGAGTGAATGCAGATGAGCAGTGTTAAGGGGTCCCCTGTGCTGCCTGCTCCCCACCCACCAGCCAAAATTTGCTACATGACTCACAAAATGAGGTGTTTTGCATCATTTGGTGGATTTTTGCTCATAGCACAGCAGGGAAGCCTAAGACTGTTCATCTGCACACACTCCCCACATCATGGTGACAAAAACCTGGTTGAAAATAGGAAAAGAATCCTTTAATGTCGCACAGTGACATCAGCCAGCACCTCCTGTATCAAAAGCTGCTACTGCGAAATGGTACTGTACTTTAGTTTCTTGTATAATAGCATGGACTTGAGACAGTTGATGTTTTGTCTCTCTACATCCAGTTGCCGGTTGTATCTAATCATTTTATCAAGAGCTAGCTTGCAACGGGGAACAGTATTTGAATAAGTATCTTTCACGGAAGACCTGGTCGGCTCTTTATATTGAGAAAGCTAGAAATCTCTCTGAGCGCCTGGCATTGGTCAGCAACCCTTCAAAGCCCATCGTCAGTAATAATGGGGATTTTGTACAAAGAGATATTAAAATGTTACTGGTTGCTATGTTAACCACACCATTATGGCCCTTCTTTTCTCCTGTGTTTGTCAAGTCCCACCTCTGCCGCAGGCAATAATTCCTGTCTGCTGTTAATATTGCCTGGAGGTATTGATTGTTTATCATGGGTTTAACTGCCAAGTTCTGGCTCATAAAGTGGTTGGTTGTCTTTTGTGTTTGCGCATGCACGTGTGTTTTTCCTGTTACTCATGAGGTCAAATTATCTGAGATATGAGTCCAGGAAGGCTCAAATTTGGAATAGTTTTACTTGTTAAATCACTGGCTATTAGAGCCTGGTAAGGAGCTAAATTTAAGTAGTTTTTATTTTGTTTTTTGTTTTGTTTCTTTTAAACGAGAGGCTTAATCAAGTGCTAAATAAAAAAGGTTTTGCAAAATTATGGCCTTTACATAGTGAAAATCCACCCACATTGTCTATTTGTCTTTTTTCCAAAGCAGTGTTAAAATGGTTAAAAGGTTAATAAAATTCAAAATCAAACTCATGGCCAAATGAGAATCTGGCCTTGCCCAGCAGCTTATTATTTGCTGTCCCACTTTGGGTTGATGTGGCATTTGTAAGTAATCAATAAAATTTGATGCACCTGGTTCATTAATTTGGAGAACCTTTGAGCTTTATGCATTCATTGAGAGTGCCTTGAAACTTAAAGAGAGACAGTGCAAGGCCAAGGATGAACCAGTTCCTTTTTATATTGTTATTGCATAAGTGGTAATACAGTGTTGCGGATGCACTCATGCGACGCACAGGCATGACCGGGGCAGCTTTTTCTTTGGTAATTATGTAGCTTTTAATATATCACCTACCATGGAGGCGATCAGCAAGAGTTAATTTACTTTCAGCTGAATTTTGGATGAAAGAAAGAGTCTTGCTGGGCATTTGGGTTTCTGCAACCAGATATGCGCTATAGCAGAGGTTCCCAACTGGTGGGTCGTGGTCCAGAAGAGCTTTGCTGGCCCATTCTGATTGGACCGCAAGTGCCTTGTGAAAGTGTCAAGTTTTGTCCAAAAAAACCATAATTTTGAAGTACATTGAATTTCTAGAATGGAGCTTATATTTTGAAGTGCCTTTTTTGTTTATTCTTACAACATGTTATATTTCTTTGTGTTTAAAGCTAACCTGTTGTTTACGTTTTGTAATAATTATAATAATAATAATAATGATAAAATTAATTATAATGTCTGGACCTTGAAATATTGACTTGAAATCTGCACCCTGTGACTCGACCAGTTGGACACCACTGTACTACAATATGTAAGTGTAAAATATCCCATTTATAATTCTGTAGATGTTTCCAATTATTTTGGTACAGAGGTGGAATTTCAACATGCAGAAAGTAAAATTTATACAATCAACAAACACCATATCTTTGTCCTTTTTCAAAGTTCACTTGGATGGCAATCATGATGAACTTTTAGCTAATAATCACTTCTGACTTGATGAATTTCACTTTGGCTCTTTGTAATGTCGTATCTTTAGATATCTTTTGGCAAACATTTTCTCCATCCAACAATTTTTGTTGTCTCGTATGTAAATTCCAGTATTGTTCTACTAATATGCTGTAATTCCCTAGTTGCTGTGGCAACCCATTAAAAGCCAAATTACTTGATCCTCCCTTTTAAAGAAAGTTTAACAAAAGCCTCTAATTAACACCTTAAAAAGGACTCCTGTTGGGGACAACTTTGTCACCTCCCCCTCTGTTTCTTTTAACCTCAGTGAACACTATTAACTTTTTACACCATAAACAATGAGTTTTAGATTTCATTCTGCATCATCAAATCATTTTAACACAAACTGATAACAGCAAAAAATTACCACAGAGTAGCTCCTCCTAAATGTGTCATAGTAACCGAGCACCACAGCATGGTAGACATCTCCCTAAATGGATCACGTTTATTTCATGGTAACATAACCATCTTAAGTGGGCGGGCACAATATTGTCACATAATCCAGGGATGCAGACCCATGAGGTATGTGACTGATGAGATGATTTTGGAGAGGAGAATAGACGAGGAGGAAGCCAGCACAGAGAAAAAGGGAGATGCTGTCCCAAAGTGCATAGTGCTGTCCTAGATCTAAAATAGCCCAGGGCTGTTAGGAGCTCTTTGCTGCAGGGCAGGTCTGATTGTGTGGAAGGCAGGGGGGATTTCTGATTCCATCACACTGCCATCGAGCACTATAGTGAGATGGATTTGATCACGAACTTGATTACAAATGTCAGTTCTGATTGTGACAGCAGGCACTATTAGTTGTTCTGTCCCTTGGGCCCATGTTTTGTTAGATGTCATGCTGTTAGGATTTCTGCTGTATTAAAGGCCCTGAAAACCTACATGAGCACAATATTTTCTATTAATATTTAGTGTCAAAGAGAAACTCTTCAATAGGAAACCAAGCTGTCAGGGGCTTTAAAAGGGCTGTAGCCGACTCGGAATTATGCAAGTCAAATCAGATGTGGCTGTTTAGTATGAATATTCAACAATTTGTCTATTTTTTTCATATAGAGTTTTAAAGGTTGAACGGTGCTCAGCACCAGCAGCATTCAAGTTATATAGTAAACAAGTCAACAGTGCTAACGGTGGATTGGCAGTGTGCAACAATGTATTTGCTGACACTAGATATCCAACAAAACCCCGAGATTGTGTCGCATTAAGTTGTTGAAAGCTGTCAATTTACCACTTGTCAGCATAAGAGAGAAGATAATCATTTCTCAGAGCCCCACAGTGCAGTCTCTCTCTATCTCTATGTCCTCCGTGTGTGTGTCTACACAGCAGCCTGCACTAAAGAGTAGTGTGAAAGTCAAGCACAGCGCACTGAAAAGCAAAATAATTAATTAATAAATAAAAATGTTTGCTCAACTTTAAGCAACCCCGGTTGACGGAGGGGTCTCTGATTGATGATTGAATTTCCAACTTTCATGAGGCAGTTGGGCTGCCTCATGAAAGTTGGCTTTAATAAGAGTTGATTGTCAGTGGTCTTGAGTTCAGCAGGGTTGCCACAATACACCCTCCTCCTGCAGCTCTGTCCTAAGCCCCTCCCACTAGACAAGCATGGCCATGTGTTTCATACAATAACCCAGTGTTTGCTATACCTTATTTTATCTTATTCCATTGTGCAGTACATACAACACATTTATTTAGCCCCTCATCGCCCCTCTAGTTCCTCTCTCAGTTAATCAGACCGCAAAGAGACAAGCGTTAACTAGCTATCCAACCTGCTGTCCCCTCACCTTGCTTCCCGTTGCCGTGGACTCCTTCCCAGGGAGAAGAGCAGGCATGAGCTAGTGAGACAGACTTTCAGATGGCAGCTGTAACATCTCAAATTTTGCCAGCACAAACCCTCCAGCGCCAGGTGTCACTGTGGGCTGGTGGCCAGCAGCAGTGCTGGGTCTAAACTGTGTAAAAACAGCAACAGAAAGTTTGCAGATCCAGCGAGGAGTTCTGGGCTATTTGGCCCCCTGGAGCTGGGGTTTGTGTTGGTTTGATTTGGGTTGCTGCAGCAGCTGACTGGCACGTCTGTGTCCATAACTGCTAAACTATTAGCATAATTTTCTCTCCATCTCTGAAATGTTTTGCAAATATTGACGTGTTTTTTTGCTTTGTTTTCTATTGTCAGGCTATTTTGTAGACTCTCCTTTTGGTATGTCAGTCTTCTTTTTCAGGTTGCTTTACACAGTAGGCAGATGTTGCCGATGCTGGAACAGCAACATTTTCAGCAGGACTATCTGCCATTGAATCAGGCTTTCATTGAAGGGACATGCCAGCACATCTGCATTTGTAGATCAGTCAACAGGATTTCCCTCTCTCTGAAATGACCTGTGATCGGCCAGAGTTTCTTGTTACCAGCTAGATTTACAAAAGCCTGAAAACAGAGTCAAAAGGAGGTCTAGAAGCTGAGTTTTCTCACAGATCCCTTGAACTACAATATGTTAAAAGTTTATATGGGATTTTTTTGCCCAACAAAGTCAAAATTAAATAGCCTACCCCAGCTTTAATTGTTAGGTCGAAACAAAGTTATGATAGTGTATAATTTAATGTTTTAATAAAACCCTAGTAACCCAGGGTAACATTTTCTAATGGCTTGTTATATCCAAAGGTTTCCAGGTGATTATCATGGAAGACAAAAATCCAGAAAACATTCACATTTGAGGAGTTGTACAAACAGTCACTTTTTTTTCTGGCATTTTTGCTCTGCAAAAAGAGTTTGAAATGAGTAACTATTACAGATTAATATTCTGGAAAAAGACATTACAGTAAACCAATGTTAAAATAATGCGATTTAAAAAAAAAAAAAAAAAGTCGCCCACAGGATATTAAATATGTAACTCATTATAGGTAGCTATTTGGAATATCGAAGAAAAAAATATACTTGATTCACCACATTACACTCAGTAGTTTATCTCGTTTCTTTGGTCTTATGGTTTTTATTTCTCCGTTTTCTTTTCATATGACCCAAGTGAAATGCTGCCTTCTTGAGGATTAAAAAAAAAGCTGTTCAGCTCTATTCTCTCCTGCACTGAAGTGTGATGACGCCCACCGGTTTTGATTTGTTGCTTTAAAGAGTAGATGCCTGGTGAGGTATTATGTGGGAGGATAGAGTTGGTGTGGGGGTTGTGTTGTATTGTACATGTTCTCTAGGAATGGTAGCTCTTTGTGTGTGCGAGTGAGTGAGAGGTTTATTCTTTCACAATCCTCCTCCTTCCTCATTATTACCTCTTCTGGTCCCCTGAGGCTGCAGGAATCTCCCTTTATGGAGTGCAACCAACGTTATTGTTTTGCAACATTCACATTTTGATATTAACATACACAAATTAAATATGGGGGCATAATCTTTGAAGATCTGAAACAAAGCGAAACCTGACAGTGCTATTACTGAGCACACACAAAACATTTAAAAATAGACACACACAAATTCGGCCTAGCTCTGTTAGCATGCAGGTTAGCGAGACGTGTGTGTGCTCTCAGGCCTTGCGGCTATAGCTGTGAATCCAGCCCAAATGAAGTCCTACTAATAGAGTTTAAGCTTAACAAAGTCCTGATAAATAACTGTTTAAGACAGGGAGCTTGAAGGGCTTCTTAATAATGTCAGTGTCAACATTGAAGGTTGCAGTTAGGGCTGGGCAATTTTTGACACTTATTTTCATTATGATTTCGGCTTCCTGCGATTACGAAAGCAAGATAATCGATAATGGTGCCGCATTCTGTTTCTGCTATTATGCTCTCGTTTTGTCTTGTGCAAAAAAATCACGTTCCTTTTTCCTTTACAGCAGTGCACTCAATGCCTTTTCGTGTTTTATTTTTTTGGTGTTTTATTAAGTGACTAGCGACAAATTTTGCAACTTGGGAAGAAGCAAGAAACATTCAAATATATTGTTAATCTTCAAATATATGATAATTTTTCATACATTTGTTTTATCGTTCAGTAGAAATATTCAAAATTAGCAACTGTTCTATTAATTGCTTCAGACATTCATCAAGCAAAATATCCAATATTTGCTGATTCCACCTTCTCAAAAATTAAGATTTAATGGTCTGGCTTTTCTCATTTATAAGAATATTTTAATGTTGTTTGGTTTTGGACTGTTTGATTGGATAAAACAAGGAATTTGTGTAAGTCAGTGTTTAGTAAATAAAAATAGGCTTTTATTACAATTTTGTAATGAAATTGAAAATGATTGTTAGTTGCACTATGTTCACTGAAATTATTTGATATAGTTTTGACTTTTTATGTTGTGGCATGATTGCATGCTTGTGTGGCCTTGCAGTCTAGTTGAGAATCTCGAATTTAAGGTATTTGAACAGATATGTACTAAAAGAGTCAAATCAATTGCAAACAACATCCATTCAGTGCACACCATCTTTTGGCATCTTTTATGTGCCAGCATCAGCTTTTACTCCAAAATCCAATTTTCTGTTTTTCATCAGTGTCATAGACAGACAGGTAGCTGAAAATTTTAAGTGAGATCCAGTTTGATGTCGAGGATGCCAGGTGGTTATAGAGCCAAACGTGGTAACATGGTCACTGGTATCATTGCAATAAGCTACTGAAAGGTGCAAAAAATATCAGCAGATGAGTGAAAACGCTTTATGTCTCGTACAGTTTCATCATCACTGTCAGAGTCGGCTGTAAGCTGCAGCCCTTTGACTGATGAGGGGATGTTACACTGCAGCTAGCCCCGCTGTCTTTGAAGTCTGGTGTGATTGTCTCGAGGAGAGAGGAGCAAAAGGATAGATAAGTCATTTTTTACAAAATGCATTTAACAGCCAGTTACTCATAAAGTGTGTGCATGAGGAATTGTAATGCACCTGTCAAAAACTGAGCCTTTAAAAAAAATCACAAATGTGGATCCAGACTGTTTTTGACCAGTTTGCCTTGTAGCTCCTTCACACTAAAAGCTTTAAAATGTATCCTAGCAAAAACAATGGTTATCTCCTCAGTGTTTAAATGGTCAAAAAATTTTAACTAATGGTAATGTTAGTTATTTTGATAATAATTTAATCATTTTAAGTCATAAATCAAATTTTTAAAAAAGTAGCATTACCAGCTAAATACTTAATGTTTTCTGAGTAATTTGAAGATATTATTTTCCGACTTCAGTAACTCAATTTTTCACCTGCTTTTCTGTCCATCAACGAATAAATTAATTGACAGATAGTTTCTGTCTTTAATGATTGTAAATTGAAGATATTTTTGGTATTGTAATCCTGTTTGGCCTAAACAAGACATTTAAAATAGGAATCTGAGAAATTGGGATCGTAATTTTATTATTAATTTAATAAATCAAGAAAATAATCAGCAGATTACTCAATTATGAAAATAACCACAAGTGAGAGCTATAGATGCATAAAAAAATAATACATTAATCAGAAATGGCAGTCATGATTTGCAGCTGCACACAGAGATGGAAACTGATAATATCTGCCTCCAGTACAGATGGTATATAAATTATCTACTTTCCAAAAAAAGCACTTCGTTCCTTTTACAGTAAAACATGTAGCAGAAGAAAATTGCACTTCATTGTGAGGACACAGTCGAAACCTTTGGCTCTGAGTACCCAGCAGCAGTTGCTGTTTACTGGTGTCTGTCTAGCAAGTGCGGATGTGTTATTGATATTTCAGGCAACCAACAATACGTTGTCATTTTTAGTTCTTTTGGTTATGAAGTATGCCTTAAGAGCCAGAAATGCTTCCAGACCATGAAAGGATATGTGTACTCGTCTCTGGCCCTTTACACTGTCCTACAAATAAATGTAGCCTAAACTGTCTCTTTCATCGAGGATATCCTCTAGAGAATTTTACAATCATAGTGGTCCGTTGAACAGAAGGTCTTCATTCCCTCCCCCCGAAAACAAAAAGGAGTTGGTCTGACACTCCTACTCATCACATGCATTTCTACCATATTTGTTCCTCTCACACACACCTTCATTAGGCACATTGTGGTGCCCGTCTTTTTCTCACCCATTCACTTCTGTCACCTTTGCCTACACTCACTCACAGACAGACACACACACACACACACACACACACACACACTCTGTTCCTCGGGCTGACATGGATGAACACACGTCTTTCTCTTCTTTATTCAGGCACAGCTGTAACAGGGTATGTGTTAGCTTAGCCACCTGTCTACGTGTTAATGGGCATTGATCCCTCACGCTACACATTTACTTGCACATTACAACTTCTCATGTGAATTACCACCAGATAAAAAGCTCCCACATGGTTTACTGTAACTTTTATTTGATGCTTTGGTTCGGTAATTGCCTGTTAAGATAGATAATGAGAGACTAGATTTTCTTGAAGCAACAAAATAACACAAATAAAATTAGAAGAGTGCGTTGGCTGATGATAAAATGATATCTTCAACCAAATTATGACAATGATTTTGATTTTCGCAAAAGCCATGGGTTGCTATTAGGTTGCAATTGTATATGATTGTTGATAATTGTCTCAGAAAATATTGTGGTTTCATGGTTTCATGGTATTACAGAATTACTATTATTATCAGTCAGAATAACCCTTACAGGAATAAAAACAGAAGGATAAGTTTTGGTTGAACAGACATTTTATTATTGAAACTTGAAACATTTATTTAATGAAGGTATGTGTAAAAAGTCTTCCTTTTAAAATAACTAAAATAAAAGCGAAACTCTCAGCCTAGTTGCATTTTCCCCCATTTTTGTAGATAAGCAAATGTAAACGGTATGATAACGTTCAACTTTCATATCACGGTATACCCTCAAAGTGGTTTTGTTGATTTGTTCATTGCAGATCAACAGTACAGAAAGTTAAAACTTGCACAGTGAGCTTGGAAGACATTTTAGGAAAATTCAGGGTTGCATTTGCAGGAAATGATCCAGTTAAGCTGTTTGTTTTTTTTAAATGTGGCAGTTGCAGTAATCTTTGTGTTTTGCTTTAATCTTGTGATAATCACATGTTTGCATGTAGAAACACCGATGAAGTGAGGTGGAGAAAAGTAATGATAAACTAAACGAAGAAGAACGGTGTAAGGATTGAAAGGTGGGAGGCAGAGTTGCCCCAGAGGAAGGATTTAAATCATAGGAGGTACAGTAGATTAATGAGGTATGTACTATGTGATGTGTTCAGCATTCGGTTAATCAATTCCCCTGGCACATTCTTTTGTTATGAGATATGAATTTGGGTAATGAACCAAAGCTGACATATCACCACTCTTGTTTTCTCACACCCACAAACACAGGCTCATGTTTTTGATCATTTTTAGGGCATGCATATGTGTGTTTTTAAGGAATTCATGCACAACTCACAAGCAAATGCACCCACGTGTTTGTGCTCACATTCAGTTGTCAAGTGTTTCTGGGCGTTTTGACGTCAGTGTTCCTGGACGGAGCGCTGAAATGCTTCCTTGCCTAATTTGAAGTGTCACTTGGTGCCGTTTGGCATCACCACGGTACAGTGTATGTCCTGGAATTATGACAGTGAAGCTGTAATCATCTGAAGGATTTGTTAACTGGCCATGAAGCACAAGCCCAGGATGGATCGGTCAGACTTAAATTTGTACAATATACAAATCTACAGGAGGCAGAATTGGACAAAAGAGTTTTTGATAGTCTGTACATGGTGAATGGATGATGTGCTGTGTGCTGAGAGCTTGCCACGACATATTTCACGCAGTCTTATTACATACAGACGGCAGAGCCACACTGAAAACCAGAAAGAACCAGCCTGGTCACTGCCATCACATCTCGGGGTCCCATCTCTTTCAGAAGTACAAATCAACACAAGATACACATGAACCCAAATAACACACAGCTCACGTGCACCTTTCCTCTCTTTATTTATTCCTCAGCTGTTCTGCTCTGTGTTTGTGCAATGCTCTTGTGGTTCTGGCTCATGTGTGTGCTAGATCATGCTTACTCATGGCTCAGTGCAAAACTCGGCCTATTTGTACTATATTTTGTTCCCTGTCACTTGCCCGCTCACTGGGTGCTTTTTTTTTTTTCGTTTGGCCGTCTTAATGTTTTCTTTGCTGCTTGTATTGGATGTTGTGTACAGCACATCACATATACACACACTCATACTCATGTCTCACTTTCTCTTGGACATGTACACATCATATACAGACACAGAAATGAATAAAATATTACCTCAAGGCTCTTTTTATCAGCCAGTACTGCTAGAAACAGCTTGTTTTTGTATGCACATAAACGGCTCATGGTAGATTTACCCATTTCACAGTCCATGGACAACACAGTCCATTTCACACAGTATTTACATAAATATTTTTATCCATACACTGACTTGTATTTAGCACAGTTATGCATTTATTGGTAGCTAAAGGCACAGCAATCACCACAAACACTCACTCAAATGCACCGTCTAAATCACTGTCTCCCCTGCTGCGGTCACTAACCATTTGCTGTTGCACTGGTGCTTGCTTTTTTGCTATTTTATTTATTTAATTATTTTTATTTTTTCCTTTTCCTGTGTTCGTTGTAATCATGACCTCTCGCTGTTTTAATTTCAGATTTGCATATCCACTTCCACTCCTTCCTCATTTGCATACAGCAAGAATGGCGAGCGGGCATCCCACAGACAAATTCAGTTTCATGTATCAACCAGACACGCACAAGAGGTACGGGGCACGCATGCACACACACTCACACACACACACACACACACACACACACACACACACACACATGTACACAATTTCCCATGCCCATATTCTCCATGAAGCAGGTAAGTTGGAGTTGAAGCGCTTGAGCTCTTTTCGTCTACATTGTGAGACTGGCGGGGAAAGATGCCGTATGTGAGACGTAGTATAAATGTCTCTGTTATTGGTCACCTCCTTAAATGTTTAGTGGCCACTTCTTCGTTCAATCCTGTTGTGAAAACCTGGCTGGTAGAGCTTGCCCTGCCTTTTTAGGTGCGGCACTGAAAATGCTGCACCTAAAAAGGCAGGGCGAGCTGTAATTAATGCCACACAGGAAAACAAACCATTATTTTCAGTGGACCCATGCGTACTTGTGCTTTTTCGTCAGTACCTTATTTATTCCAAAAGTGTGTGTTTTTAAATACGTACTTACGTTGAGCCTACTTGAGGGTGAGGATTCACAGGGATTGATTTTTTTTTTTGCATGCTGGCAAAATCCTTCAGCTGGATGTCGCCTTAAGAATCTGAGTTTGGGATTTATGTGCGTGATGAGTGTGTGCGTATGCTTGGTAATCGTAACAATTTTCTTTCCAATTTACACGGCTTACCTCTCTCTCCTCTGTTTTTCTTCTGTCTTCTCTTATCCCCCCTGCCCTCTCTGCCACACTGTCTTTTTCTCTCTTTCTCAGTAAGAACAGGTTATCTTCAGCTATGAATCCAGTCTACAGCCCTGTTCAGCCTGGCACCCCATATGGAAACCCTAAGAACATGGCCTTCACAGGTGAGACTTAACACATACACACACATTTATCATCCTCAATGCCATAATAAACATGCTTTTAAGGATATCTGCCAGTGACACGCTGAATTTTGAGTCAGTGAACAAGTTCCTTGAAAGTTACGGCCTCTTGATTCTACCTAGAGTTTTTAAAGGGACAGTTTACCCCAAAATCCAAAATGCATATTTTTCCTCTTACCTGTAGTGCCAATTATCAGATATCAGACATAGAGATGCCTGCCTTCTCTCCAGTATAATGGAAATACATGGCACTTGGCTTGTGGTGCTCAAAGCACCCAAAAAAAAGAAACAAAAGGAAAATTTTCTAGAAATTATGAAGTGGTTACTCAAGATAATCTACAGACCTTGTTGTGCGTAGTTACATGTAGGAACTATTTTCTTTCTACCTAACTACAGCTGCCAGCTGTAGCACTACACAGAAGGAAGCATTCATGTACTTATGGACGAGACACTCGTGATAGATTAGACCTAAACGTTAATGGTGTCCTCCTCGGCTGAGCTGTCCTTTCTTTCTTTAATACTGTTGGTGTGTCCTAACACCCCCCCCCCCCTTTTTTTAATGAGTAGGCTAGAATTAGTCAAGCTAAATTCTCTTTTCAAAAAATGGAAAATGTTTTTTCATGTATAAATGAACTATTCTACACTATAACACAAACTGCCAGAGAAGTGCTGCAGCATTAGACTGTACAGTAAAACTATAATGCTGCTTACAAATTAGGGTTATAAATACATATTATTCTCCTGCACTTTTAGCATATGTGCTAGCACTATATCTTAAAATTGATGGCACCATCACCACCAGATATTACGTTAAGACCTTGGACTACATGTATGCTTTTCCACAGTCTATAAAATGGGTTTTGGAGAAAGAAAAAAAAATAAATCTGTGTTATATATATATATATATATATATATATATATATATATATATATATATATATATATATATATATATATATATATATATATATATATATATCTCCTTTATTTAACTAGGTAAAAGACTCATTGAGATTTAAAATCCTTTTACAAGAGTGACCTGGCCAAGGTGTCCTTGGTGAGCATCTGAACAAAGAATTTACATCTAATAATCATATTGCAATAGACAAGGCAGTTTGCAGAAACAGGTCACAAAAAAAATTTTCAATAAACATTTAATGGTGGAGATTTGGGACTCAATTGCAATATATAAGCAATAATGTAGTATCCAGAGAGCTTGTGTACTATAAGAAAGTGATAAAATACAAACTAGTAAAAAATGTTTCTGGCATTTTTAGTACAAGTGGGGGTTGATGCAGCATGGAAAGTGTTAGATAAGGGTAAAGGAAGGTAGGAGATGAGAGTCACAAAGTGTTGACTGAAGTTCGGGATGTCAATAATCTCAGATTGAAGAGGCAGGGGGAAGCAGAGTCAGCAGTCTTTGCAGAGCAGCAATGTGAACCTGGATCATGACCTAAAGATCCACATCGTGGGGCTTTAATTTCATACAAGCACAAGCTTTCAGTGCAGAGTAGGTAAAGGACTTGTTGAGATGTACCAAGACAATAGAAAAATAATATAAAAGAATCTCCTTTAAAAACAGACAGAAAGCACATGAGCTTGGACAAAAAGCTCGTTAGTCTCTTGTGGTGTCATACAGCGCTACACATATGAACCTTTGTGTAGGTTTTAGCAGAAGAAAAAATGTAATGAAAAAGATAAACAGCTCACCTTTTTCAAGTTAAAAGCCTGGCAAGACATGTTTTTGAGACCAAGTCAGAGAAGCAAAAACTCTGCAGAGCAGCTCCACATTTTGTCATCCAAGTCACCTGGTCAGATTTGTTTCACCAGACTTTAATATGCCTCAAGCAGAAAGTTTTCTTTTTTCATTTCTTGTGACATTTTTTTAATGTGATGCAGTAGCATGAAGCTGGGATAATACTGGCTGCTCCATGATGTCGTTTTACTTTCCTTCACTCCATCTTTTTCAATACACCAAAGGAGTTTTATTTTCCAAAACACAGTGCATAGTTTTAACCGTAGGTCAGATGTGACTGCAGGAGAGATGAAAGTTTTGATCATGTATCCATCATGTTGCAAACAGATTTAAAAATTAGATGTTATGCCGAAAATGAGAGAACTAGTGTTGTTTACAGTTATGTGCTTTTCTCTCACTGTTTGGTTTACCTTTGCATGTGAACTAGAAGACACACATGTGACAAAGTCTGAGGAGCAGCATGTTTTTCAGGGATTATTTCCTGGCAGAGACTTAATTTTTTTCCCACATGGGCTTCAATTGGTAAGCAGTCCATCTCATGTGTATCCAGTGTTTGTAAAAACACTCACCACAGACATACGGAAGTGATAAAACGGTCCATGAAAGTTGATTTTTCCAAAGATCAAACCTGACTGATCATAAACAACCTCTTGTGAACATAGGAAAATGCGCCTCTGTGTATCTTAACTGCACGCTCACTGTGACCAGCAGACATCAATAATACAATAATAGAACAAACCAAACCAAACATTATTGGTTGTTATTTTAAATTTGTATTTGAACAAATTCATTCGCAGTTTTATTAACAAAATTATCTGCGCGGATATGCTTCTGTTACATGGTTTTCTCTATATATTTTAGTCTTTAAGTTGGTCTCAATCTTGATTTTTAAATTATCAGGTTGTTTTGTAAACTGGTTCATGGAGAAGTACGCTCTGAAGATTTTAAATATTACCCAGGTCAACTTGAAATGTCTGATGTAAACAGATTTGATTTCTAATGTGAGGAAGGGGTGTTTTGAGTGATTTAATTTATGTTGTTAAGTATTTACATTTCTGTTCATCAGTCAGCAAACAAAAAATGTTTTATGCTTGTAAAAAGCAGTAGTCATAATTATCCTTCCTGTAGCTCATTAGTATCAAACTAATACACCTTTTTAACATACAAGTTCAGTGCTCTGTAGGGATGTAACATCTGGTGTGTTATTGTATCAGTTAATTCAAGGCTTTGAATCAGTGCATACAATGAATTGAGCAAGTCAGCAGACATTTTGTTAAATCTACTGAACCGTGCTGCAGCTGCTGAGCTAAGATGATAATTTTGTGTTATTTTCCTCATTAAGAAACAACTCTAAATGAGTCAGACTACATGTCAAAGACTCTGCCGTCTCATTCAGAAATCGAAAATATTATGCTCAGTGCTGCAACTGATTTGTGTCATGATCAAATCATCTACTGTTTTGAATAATCTATCAGAATAAACATATTTGTTTTAATTTATACAATCTATAAAAATGCTCATCACAGTGTGTGAGTCCAACGTGAGTTAAAATTGTGAGTTTTGTCCAGCCAGCAGTGCAAAACACTGAAGAGGTTCAAATTAAAATTCCATAAAACAGTAAAAGCAACAAAAGCTCAAGTTTGGGAAGCTGTAATTAATGGATGTTTGGAAACTATGATTTGATTAATAACTAATTTTCTGTTTGTTGACTAACCATTCAATCAGCTAATGGATTCAGCACTAATAATGCTTTTATGAAGTTTTCTGTTGAATTAAAATTTTAAATAAAATGCATTTTTAATTGTTTTTGTTTTGCATTGAAAACATATTGAATATTTCTAATAACACATAAAATGTAACCTCTTTGTGAATTTGTGAATTGCTATACCTGTATTTTTTTTTTTTTTTTTTGTCTTTTCAAAAAGAATTTTTTAGATTTATTGTACGGTCAAATGTTCCTGTGCAATCTTAATAAAATTAACTGAGCACAGATTAGTTTATCATCACAACCGTTGCTGCTGCTGCAGTGTAGATTAATGCAGATATCTAATGAACCTGTTAATTTGACTGTGGCTCAAACTACAACAGCAGACAGCAGCCAGAACTAGATATAGCAAAGGCTCAAGGCTACAGAACAGATAGTCTGTGAGATTGACTGCCAATAATAGCAAGCAGCAAGCAGGGCTTCACTCACGTACATATCGTCTCTTAACTCTCCTGCTTTCATCCTCTCTCTCTCTCTCCTCCCTCCCTCTTTGTCTCCGTCTGTCAAACTCACACCTTTTTATCAGTGAAAGCTTTTTCTCAGGTCAAAATCTGCTTTGTTTGCGCGACGTGTAATTGATGATGCACGAGAGAGAGTGTGTGTGGTGTGTGCGCGCTCCCCTTGCACGTGCATTGCTAATGTGTTTCTGAATTTATCTCCACCTACACCATATTGGCAGGTGTGTCTCGTCTGTATCTAAGATGCATTCAGTCGACTGTGTGATTGGTGCAGACATTTTTTTTAATGAGCACCATCTGTGCACATCCTGCTCCAAACCACATACTGCCCTACCTGTGTGTGTGTGTGTGTGTGTGTGTGTGTGTGTGTGTGTGTGTGTGTGTGTGTGTGTGTGTGTGTGTGTGTGTGTGTGTGTGTGTGTGTGTGTGTGTGTGTGTGAGAGTGTGTCTTTGTTGTGTGCATCTGTGGCCCTCTCTGTTGGTTAAGCTACGGTTTTTGATAACGGAGGACCTGTCTGTGATATCTTGCAGGGTATCCAGGAGGGTATCCTGCTACAGCTCCCACCTATACGCCCAATCTCTATCAAACAGGCAGTCCTGGGTATCCACCAGGTGAGCCCTTACACTCACAAGCACACACATCATTTCATGACTTTGTTTCTGTTTGTTAATATCGCTGGGGAAATTGCTGGCAGTCCACCTAAATTACTTTTGGAGTTAATTAGTGGGATGTTTCAGATAAACACACCACAAAGATAGCAGTGAGTGTGCGGGTCCATTGAAGTTTTATGTAAAGGATGCCACACAGACACACTGATACATGCATATGATTTCACATCATTATCACGTTTTTATCTAATAAACGGGAATTATATGTGTTGTATTCCTGTATGCCTGCCTTTTGTTGAGTAGATATGAGGGATATTTGTTTCTTGATTTGCACAATACAAAATGCAAAAGTGTAAAAACTACAAAGCAAAACTGAAACGAGTAGAAATACAAGGAAAGAATTATACAGAGTAAACAAATGTGCAGGCAGAGCCAAAGAGCCAAGAGCATTACTGTGTAGCTCCTGTTGAGAATTGAACTAAATGATTTAAATATATATTCATAGGAACAATAAGTTTTGTCTTTGACATGTTATTCTGTCCAGCAACTAGTTTTTAGTTGTCCTTTAAACCTTTTTGTAAGAATTGTTAATTGTTAGGCAGTGGTTAAGTTAAGGCTGAAAACCAATTATGTTTTAAAAAAAAAATTACACTACATATATACATTGGTGTAATTTTAATTTGAAGTCAGAGGATCTATTACTGCTGCTGCTCTACAGAGCTGCACTTAAATTATATGGTGATTATGCATAAGCAACCGAAAGTGCATAAGCAACCCCCCCCCCCCAACCCTTTTATTAGAGGGAATCAAATATCCAACACAGTTATCACATATACACTTAAACAACAGACCATACAGGTATGCAAGAATAAAAATTATTTAGGATAGACATAAAAGGAAAAAAAAACCAATACTGTTATGCCAATAGGTAACACTGATATTATGTGTACCATCATGTTCATATGATTACCTCCTAATCTCCAAACAGAAATTCTAAAAGTTTTACCATTGATGCCACTATCATATCACACACCCCAGGGCCGTATCTTCTTTCACCTAAACCAGCTTTTAAAAACAGACACTGCGTCGCTGTTCCACAGGCTCAGAGTGTTCTTTTCTGAGATCATGTTGTATTGTGATGCTCTCAGCTGCCAAATCAGTGTGTAATTGTCTGAGTTTTTGTGATTAACATTTTGTTGTGAATCAAAAATTGATGCAGTACCACAGTCACTCGCTTGTCAAAATGTATGTCATCGCAGAATATTTTAAGCAAACAAGGTTGTGTAGAGCTCCACGGAGGTTGCAGTAATGTGAAGGCAGTATGGATTAAGTGGTGATCTCAGCCTAAAGGGCATTGATGGTGAAGGAGTGGGAAGCTAGCCAGTAACAGCTGCCAGTGGCCTTAAAGCAGCAGATACGTGCTCTGCTGGGGCTCAGTGTCTGGTCCCTGTAGCAGATGGGAATAACAGTTGTCTGAGTACTTTCCAGATATGGTGTGTCTGTATAGATATAGATAGTTAAGTGTGGCAGGGTCTTAACCTTTTAGCCTGGAAACCCAAACTGGGTTGAATATGATGGAGCTGTTTAAAGATCAAGCTTGGGTATAAATTGGGGCCAATAACAAAAATAACAAAGTCCTTAAAAGAACAGATAATATGAGAGATGGAGAGCTTTAAGCAGGTTGTCACTGGAATAAAAACATATTTGCAGGTGTCAATTACTGTAAATCAATAAAAGATAAAAAAAATTCTCAACAGGGAGACAAATAACTAGCTACCTGAATTGTTTCTCACTCTCCTGAATTTTAAGCATCTTACACAGGCAGGATGGGTTTGTAGATTTCATCTCTGCTGCTTTTGAAGCCCCTCTCCTCTCGTCCCCTCCCCCAGTTTGGTTTTATCTTTTGGAAGTCAAACAAAATATCAGGTATGCTTTGGCAAAGCTCATTCAGTTGTATTTCAACAAAAGAATTTAATTACTGAAGCTGTTGTTTAAATCAGCAGTGGTGATGTTTAATTGCACACTTCTTTCTTTGCATTCTGCAGTGCTTAATGTATGGTGAAATTAGACTCTTTGGATTTTGTGCCCCAGACAAATATCAACCTTTCAGACAAGCCAGCTCTGCTCCAATTAGAAATGTGTCTTGGTCAATGTCATTATTTCCCAAGACCATTGAATAGACAAACAGTTTTCTATCAGCAGGGCTTTTGTGTAATTGTCACACTCCATTGTCCTCTAATGCCTTGCATGCATGTGTGTGAGAGTATGCACACACACTTTTTAGACACACACACGGCAGCTCTAGCATCTCTTTGTTCCCTTGTCCTTGTGTGAGAGAAGCGCTTTCATAAGCTCCGCAGCAGCAACTAGCTAGTAGCATGTTTGACCTTCAGGCTCCTCCGAGTGGCGGCTCAGAGTTACTGCACCCCACAGAGCAGAGAGCCCAGTTAACAGCAGACACTGATGTAGCAGGCTGCACCACATGCCTTCACTCTCCTACACTGCACCTTGTGCTTTTCATCCTTTTCATGTAGCGTCAGTTAAATGGTGGCTACACCTGAATCACATGTGCAACTAAAGTTTTTTGTTTGTTTCAATGTATATGCTTCATAAAAAGGTTTATATGAACTCCATTTACGTGGACTACAGAAGCGATCGCTTTAGCCGTAAACAATACAGAAATGCTGTCTTCAAAGATCAGGTTGAGACTGGTTAAATGAGGCTTTTTGAGATACACAAACTCTTGGCTGTGTTGTTTTGAGACTCCAGTCCCATTAAAGACTGCACCAGTCCCCCATCTGGTGGATTTTGTAGGAAATGCAGAAGAGAGAACATTTGAATAAGGCTGCAACTAATTATTACTGTATTTTGATATAAAATACATCAGAAAACAGTGAAAATGCATTTAATTGTCAAATAAAAATATTCTAGAGGTTAAGATAACATTATCAAATGTCTGAGCAGCAACAGTCCAAAGCCCCATATTCAATTTTGCTGTCATGTAAGACACACAATAGCAGCCAATTCTATTTGAGAAGAAGGAACTTCCAAATGTTGCTTAAAAGATTCCTTAAACCATGAATTATCAAAATGGTTTCAGCTCAATCTACTACATTTAAATGTTAAAACAAATAATTAAAGGAGGGGTTTAAATGTTTTTGAGACACACCGGTATGATCAAGTATTATACTAGTTTGATTTTTACTGCCCCCCATCTAACCCTGATGATGTTGAGACATTTTTATAAGAGTAGAATTATTCATATTATTCGAGAATATTTCTGATCCCTCTCCTGGAAAAATATTCCACCAAACTCCTTTTAAGAAATATTAACTTAACAATTCCTTACATGTCTGTAAAAACACATACCTCTGGAAACCTACGTTAAAAGGTATCATGTCAACAGTATTCTTGTCAATTTTGCATTGATCAGATCTATTAAGATGAGTTGTATTTGTGTGCAAACTTTATATTTGTGATCTTGATTGTCTCAACTAGCTATGCAATTTAAGTTGGAGGAGACCGTGGGAATGAGAGGCAAACCATTTCAAAAATGAAGATTTCTCTCTAAAATTAGTGCTAGTTGGTAGATACAATAAACAAACACAGACTCTTGTTAGCTTCACGACTTCACCAGTTTCTTCGCCTTTTCCACAGTATGAGAGAACAATAGCAGTTCAAGTTCCTGCTTCTCCCAGGAGTCCCCTTCATGCTTAATGTCTACCTGGTTTGCTCCGTCTTGTTTGGTGCTCGAGAGAGCACAACTTTTGGTTGTTGACAATTGTGATGTCATGAGAGGTAGAGTCATTGAGGGGGAGATACTTTCCCTCCTGGTGGTTGCAGCAAGAACTACAAACCAACCTGACATCCAGTAATTGACTACAAGACTCACAATCAGCCAGCACGCAGGCAGCTAGGACACTTATTGCTGCCCAGCTGAGTCAAATCAGCTGATTGCCCTTGTGAATGAGCTGAAGGAGACAATTATGAGACAATCAGAGACTTTAGTTATGTTACCCAGAAGACAGTAAACCAGAATTTTGATTTACATACCCATTTTTGTTTTGTGTAACTTTTGTCTCAAAGAAATAAGTTGACCTTTTTAAAGAAGACTGAATACACCTGAATTCAAGTTTGAAAGCAACTTTTAATTGTCTTCTTCACCCACACCTCCCAAACTCAAAGAGAAAAGCTACCCACGTCACACAATGTAAACATCATTGAACTTTAATATTTGCATGAGCCAAGACTCCAAACTTGATAATATGAAACATTTTTGATTTTATTACATCAAGACGAGAAAAGAAATTTAAGACAGTGTGGACTGAGTTCTGTGATCACAGCGCTGTGGTGACTTTATTCTGAAAGGAGTAGAGGAATGGTGGTAACACTCAAAGCTGCTAAAAGCAATTTTTTTTATCAACAATAGATCATAGAACTACTTTTATGTGAGAGGGGTCGAATGTAGTGACGAACCCACAGAAAACTAACACCAGACTCTTAATTATGAGAAAATTATGAATAAAGCGGGTTCCCCTAGTGTAATGTATTTCTAAACCCACTTTCCTTTCTCCTCTTTTTGTCTTTGACTGTTTTTAGGATATACTTCAGCAGGCACCCCATACAAAGTGCCCCCCACTCAGTCAAATGGAGCGCCCCCGCCCTACACTCCGACCCCCACCCCATACCCAACAGCCATGTACCCCATCCGCAGTGCCTACCCTCAGCAGAACATATATGCACAGGTAAGCATATTTACATTATTACAATTACATTCAAACATCACCATGGCAACAATCTGCAGTCTACTACTGAGAAATGCTGATCGGATTTGTCCGGTCGCACCTGTTTAATTGGCGGCACCATTTAATTCAGTCATTTCAGTAAATATGCTCACATTGTATCTTATAATTTGATTACAATTTACAACATATAACAAAATTGGTGAAACAATTAAATGTAACACCATATGACTTTAGGCTTTAAACTTTTTTGTGAGCGTGATCAATTAAAAAAACAAGGCACTGTCTAGTAGTATTTTCTTAAAATAAGATAATCCTTTTTTAGTCCTACAGTGGGGATATTTGCAATGTAACTGGTTTTATGTGTAAATCTTTTAATTTAAGTGATGTGTTTGTGTCGTTTGTGGAAATGGTAAATTGATTTTTTACCAAAGAATCAGTCTGGTTGTCTCAATAAGCTCCAGGGACTAAAATCCCAAACAAAACTGAGATTTAAAAGTCAATTTTGTTTGCGTTTCCACAGAGAAACCCTGGTGATTTAGCAAATTACACTGACAACAGATAAAAAAACACAGTCAACAACAGAGCCATCAATTTGTTCTTGTGCAGTTTGTTCTTTTTAATGATTAAATGGATGTTTGAAAAGTGCAGAAACAAGAAGAAATGGAAAATGCAAGAAAGTCATGACGTCCATGAGTGTTCTCTGTTTTTCTTTGCAGTGGGAAATGACTCATACCTTCTTCTTAGACTGCCTTTAATTATGATAAACATTTAAATGTTATTACGAGCTCATACATGAGCGCACACCCTCAGTCTCAAAAATCATGTCCTGTGTCCATCCTGACAGGGAGCGTACTATACCCAGCCGGTGTATGCGGCTCAGCCACATGTGATCCATCACACCACCGTGGTGCAGCCTAACAGCATCCCCTCCACAGCCCTCTACCCTGCCCCCGTCCCTGTACCTGCTCCTCGCAACAACGGCATGGCTGCCATGGGGATGGTAGCTGGGACAACCATGGCCATGAGTGCAGGTAAGACCAGAATCACTGACTCCAAAATGTTTGCTTATTCGTTTTTTTTTATGTTTGTTTATATTTGTTTATTGACTTTTCTGTGCTCTCCCTTGACTGTAATCTGTGAATTGAATTCCTACATTAATGCTGGAGACAGTCTTTTTGTATGAAACAGCAGGGTATAAATTAGACAATTGATTCGTGTTCAGAAAATCTACTGGCAACTTTCTTGATCATTGATATTCTTTTTTTTTTCTCCCTCATATTAAAGCATCTCTAATGTGACGCTTTGCTGGTTGTCTTCATCTTCTGTGATAATGAATATGTTTTGGACTGTTGTTTAGACAAAATTAGACATTTTAAGCCGTCATCACGAACTCTGGCAAATTGTGAAGGGCAGTTTTTGCCATTTGCTGAAATTACATTGACCAAAATCCAATTTTTTGGGATTTTTATTGCCTTAAATCGACAGGACAGTGTGAGTGTGAAAGGGGTAAAGAGAGAGGGGGAGACATGCAGCAAAGAGCCGAGGCTGGACTCAAACCTGCGGCCGCTGTAGCGAGGACACTGAGCCACCGGCGCCCCCAAAATCCAATTTTTTAAGATAGTTGTGAGATTAGTCAGTGAAAGTGACTGTTAGCGGCAGCCCTATTTTAAAATCTCTCTCTAAAAATGATTCAGTGATTTAGTTGGCTTCCTTAAGGATAATTTTATATTTAAAAAGCAGCTGTCATGTTGACTGTGTGTTTTCTGTCATAAACTGATTAAAAAAAAAAAAAAAGAAAAATCCTTAACATTTACATGATAATATCACAGGAAACTCAATTATCACAACTCAACAAATTGAGCCTTCACAGCTGTTCAGCAGAAGGATCTGTAACTGGCTAAAGCTCATTAATGGTGTTGTTAACTTACCATTTAGGGACCCTGCTGACAACGCCTCAGCACCCCCAGATTGGAGGACACCCAGTTACTGTGCCAACCTACAGGCCCCAAGGGACACCTGGGTACAGCTACGTACCGCCTCACTGGTAGAGCCCACCCATCATGTGAGTGTCTGCCCACCTGCTGTTCGCTCTTTCCTCTTTCAGTTGTTCCTCACCACCACAATTTTCTCTCTTCCATCTGTCTCCTCCCCCCCCCCCCCCCCCCTCCTCTCTTCCTTTTCTTTGCTTTTTTGTCCCTCTGTTGTCTTTCTCAGACTTGAACAAACTGCGCTGCCTCACATTTCTTCTCCCCTCTTTTCCTCAGAGGTCCGAGGCAGCCTCAAATCAATCACCAATGTGTACCTCTGCTCTTCTTTCCCACCAGATCTGGAGTTCACCATCGTATGCAACTGCTCAAATCTTACACGGGCTCCCACTGGTAACCATGGGAACTCGGCACCTGTCTGCAAGAACAAAACTAAAGTGCAACAGCCACTTTACTATTATTGTTATTGTTAGTATGCGACATTCTCTAACGTTTTTACAAAAAGCTGCTTTTATTTTTTATTTTTTTGTTTCTCTGTTCATTTGCCAACCAGTCATTACTTTATTTTGTATGGCTATTGTTTTATTTTTTTAATTTTATCTCCTCATTTTCTCTCGATGTGTCTGTCATCGGAACTCCAGAAGGACTCTTGACCAATCACAGGTGTCAGTTGCTCCTGTTTCTGTGTTGTGCTGGTGTGTGTGGTCCTTCCTGCTGCTGCTGCTCAGTTGGCTGGAAAATATTGGGCACTTATTCTTCATTATCATCTCGATTAGTCACTACAAAGAATTATTGACTTATGCTGCCAAATTTCTAACAACTAGACATCAGCACAGGGTTTTAACATGATTAGCATTTTGGGTTTTTTTTTTTCGGGTTATTTAATTTTTTTACTTTCTTTTAAACAAACTCAACACTTATTTTCTGTAGCCTTTTTTTTTCTTACCTTTGTTCTTCCTTTCTCTTTGCCCTTTTTAACCACTTTATTTCGATTTCAGTTAAATCTCTTTCAGTTAAATCTCAGCCGTCTTCCAGTGCGTAGCTGTCTGTCCGGCAGTAGTCAGTCCATTTTCCCCGTCGTTACGTCTCCACTTGAGTGCTATGTCGCTTTGAGCAGAGCACTTGCTGACCATTACACATCCTGCTGCGTGTCCCACTGTGTCCACATTAGCATAACACACACTAACAAAACATCACTTCATGCTACATACTATGCAGGCTAGTATGTTGTGACACTATTGGACTCTTAAACTTAGCTTAGGTCAATGCATTTTAAAAAATATAAGGATATTTATAATTACCATGTCAACAGCATGGGCGGTCGTGTTCACTTTCTCACACACACACACACACACACACACACACACACACACACACACACACACACACACACACACACACACACACACACACACACATACAGGGGCTCCTGTATGTGTTGGAAAATACATAATCATTTAGTGGCACTTACTGTACAATACCTCCAGTTATGTACACACACACACACACACACACTCACATACTACATGGATTTCAAGGGTTGTGCATGGCAGACAGCAGAGAAGGAGTTTAAAGGGATTGTGTAGGCGCAAAGAGAGCAGAGCAGGATGAGACAGGGACAGAGGACAAGAAAAGAAGAGGAGATCACATATTCACAGTCAGGTCATTTCAAAGTACAAGACATTCGAGTTTGTGACATCTCACCTGCAAGAGACCACACAGACACTCGGCTATTTTCACACTACATGTGTACATTGAGTCCTCACTGCGAGTACATTGTCTCCTCCTCCATTTCTGCGTCCAGGCGAGGACTTTGTAACCGTACAAACAGAAACCCACACTTTTGAGTACACAATTTAATAATGGACCAGTCAAATCAATATGTGCTGATGGATAGCATTCAATTCACTTATCCATTCCAGTTCTGTGTGGTAGAGCACCACATTTAGGAAGAAATTGTGTCCAATCAGAAGGCTGTAATGTGTAAACACTTGGTCGATGTCATAGGGGTTATTTGTTATGCTGTTGAATAAAATGTTTAACTTTGGGTAATATCATCTGAATTGCAAGAGCAGTGTAGTCAAAAAATGCAGATTTTAGTGTCCATGGCTTCAGCAGAAAATATTGAGACATTTTAGCAAGGATGCAGAGCCGTGATGATATAGTGACACTCATGCCCCTTTTTCCACCAAACTTGCTCTGATTCTTGAACAGCCTCTATTCTGGATTCCAATTATCAATGATAGGAAGGCATAGAAGATTATTACGTGCAAGACTTTATCCTCTCTTGGATTGGGTATTGCCACTGACTTCCTGAGTCGATTATGTTTAGATCAATGAGGTTTCGATTTGATAAGGGATATTTCAGTTACAATATCAATTTTGCTTGAATGTGAAAGAGATCCTCAGAGAATTAATGTTATTAATTGTACAAATACAGAACAGGATTAGATTATTTTACACCAAAGCATAAAACAAGCTAACAGTTACAGATAAAAGGAGCTGTAATGAGCAGGTTTTCAATACTAGGGTCTTTAATATTTTGGACTAGAGCCCGTGTAATAATAGCGAAACTAACGGGGTTAAAGCTTCACACGTCTGTGGGAAAGTATTAAAAGACTGATCTCGAATTTTATGAATCGATACCAGATGATTCAAATAAAGATCAATGTTGTTACATTTTGTACTTCATGTCAAGGAAACTGATTTCTTGCTCCCAACGGTTCATTATAATGTGCAGAAAAAGGTGGAAAAAGGCGTTCAGTGACTTAGTTTCAAACTGGTTCAGTCCAGTTGCCTTTTTACACTTGTTATTTTTTAGGAAAAGATTAATCCATTTGTTCATTTTTTTACTGCAAATTTCTGTAACTGCTCATATCTGCTTTAACTGACGGCATTCAGACGTATTTCTCCATTTTTTTTAAAATCCAGCATAAACCTTGATTTTAAGAATATAGTCATCAGATGAGGATAATATCTGAGCCAATGAGACGTGGACCATATACAGCCAGTTTCTGTTGCCTTTATAAGCTTATACATATAAAGGCATTTAGGTGCAAAGGCACTATGATGACACATCATAATCAAACATTATGAACATACCGAGTAGTGGTGGTGAGGTTTCATATTTAGGTGAAGCCTGTGGCATTTTGTCAGGATTCACACACACGAGAAAGACTGAAATGACAACTTCAGGATCTGTAGAGTACAGATTTGTATAACAAACAGCATTTACTGCGCGGGTATGTAGATGAAGTGGTTTGATATTGCAATAAAAAAGAGGGAACGCCTCCAACTGTTAACATACAGTAATTATTTTATCAGCGTTTTGAAATGATTTTGTTTTTAATGCTTATTGTTGTAATCTCTAAATATGGATTACAGGCTCTGTATGCAGCCTCCATTCAATAATTATTACTGCTAAGAAGAGATGTAGAACATATCAAAAATTTGGGTATTGAATAACTTTGTGAGGAAATATTGCACAACATATGACAAAAAAAAAAAAAAACAGAAAAAAAACTTGACTATAAGTTAATGCTAAGTAACAGGTACCTAGGCTTTGTAGTACTGGAGGCAGGAAGAAGCAATTTATATTGTAATTAAAAATAAAACAATAAGGTCGAGTGTTTGAGGTATTCTTAGTCCAGATGTTTGTACACTAGTAGGTTAATTCTCAAGAAAATGTTACATAAAGCCGCTATCGGATGAAAACCGTCGATATTTGAGCCTTATTTTTAAAACGACCGTTGTAATTTAGAAAACATCACGTGGATGTTTTCAAGTCATAAAGTGTTACCACCATGAAAGGATCTTGTACATTTTAAGTCAGTAAAACTGAGAGGAATACAGAAAGTGGGTTTTCTTGCGACAGCAGTAATGTTACTTGTCATTAGGATTTATTTAACCAACCACTACTTCTGTCAGTATTTCTCAATTAAATCATGTTTTTTTCTTCTTTCCCTCTGGTCAATTGAGCATAATGGGTATGCATAATATTCAGGTGTATTTCACTATAGCATTGGATCTCTAATTTTGAAAAAAAAATGCAGTATATTTAAACAGCAAGTGGTACAGTAATGTATTTCTAGCTAAGCATGGTTGCATCATTGTGGCAGCTACTGTTTGTGCTTTTAATATTTTTATTTTTACCTCCTCTTCTGCATCTCTGTCCTCTACATATCTGTTACTGAGGACGGGGAAAAGTCAAGACAAGGTCTGTCAATACACTTGTGGTAATGCTCGTCACCAAATCTCACATTTTAATTGTTGCCTAAATTTGTAGACCTTTAGGAAGGATTTATAACAGAACTGAAATGGATAGCATTGACCGAAAAAAAAGGTCTCCATCGTGCTTTTGGGGGCCAGCTTTTCTGTCTATTTCCGTTCTGTTGGTGCAAGGATGCATCAAATGATGAATGAAAAACCCTCCATTCCCTTTGTTCTGTGCCATATTTCACCAACAGTTGTTAAGTAAATATTAGTTTCTTCTCCTCAGTAACTGGTGAATCTTGAGTCCTTGTTATGTCTAGCTTTCTGTGAATCTGTGTTTTCCTATTGCTGTCCTATTCCACACATTGTCGATGACGCATTATTGCCTGTTTCACTTTTATCATCCTTACTATATCCTCCCGTGTTTATCCTATTTACACTTCAGAGGCCATTTAGCATCCCTCCAAACATTCTTTTTTTTTTTTATCACATTCAGGGATGCAAAATGATGTCAGATCATATATTCTGCTCCCTCTCATGTCCACTTTTAACCCTCTGCTCTCACATGATTTTTGGGCTTTGTGCGCTTTCAGTCTGACCTTTGCAAGCCTCACCACCTCGTCTTAGCAGCAGTCATGTTGAACTATATCATTAAATTGGTGCCACCAATGGCGATGATCTATTTTCTTTTTTTTTTTTTTTGTATTTATGAAATCACTGAGTCTTTTTAAACACTAGATGTCACCAGTGACAAAGTCCAAAAGTGGCATCAGCATGATGTAAAATGAAAATTTAATGATTATTGGTGTCATTTACAGTGAAGGATCAAAATTGGGTCACATTTTAAGCACTAAATTTACTTTTTCCAGACATTTTCAGAAATGACATTTTTGACACCAAATAAGATTGTATTTGGGGGAGTTTGTCATTTTTAAGTTAATAAGACAGTGATTTGTTCCTGGGCTGTGGACCAGTGCTCATGTTTTAATGTGGAGGCTCAGTTGAGGTGCACTCCCACAGAGCAGGCTCATTTTTCAAAGTGGTGGAACAGCTTCCTCATTTCACTCCATGCCTCGCCTCTCATTTATTTAAATTTGCACTTAACTGAAAATGGACAGTTTGTTGTCTTTAGTGGAGGAATGCAAAGTTGTCTTAAGCATGTGTCTTTTATCATATTCAGTTTTCCTCCATCATTCTGTCCTTTGTGACATTTCCAAACATCGAAAAGGGGTATCATTAACGAGGATGCTTTTTTAGTTTTTATCCAGTATATTTTAAGCTTGCGCCTCTTCACTTTGACAGTGAAAATACGACCAGAACCATTCATAACACCTCTCTTTCCCTCTCCCCTCTCTTCTTTCTTTGCCTTGCAGTTGCTAAGTCTTATTTTTTCATGAGTATAAATTAAAACTCTACTATCACAGTGAATAGTAGGCTCTTAAATGTCTTTGATGTTCTGCTGCAGCTTTTTAATTTCAATTTGTCAGATATCTTAGTTTAATTTGACACTAAATGTGATGCAAAAAGTGGAAATTCCTTGTCTTCCAAAAAAAAAAAGCATACTTGTATCCCCCCTGGATCGAGTATTAGGAACAACCCCATCTTTGGAAGTTTTAGTTTGGTACCCAGTTTGCACATGCTATGGTATATCTGTTACCGTAAGGTTGTGTTTGAAACTGAAGCCCAACGTCTGTTCAGCGTTGAGAGAAGTGAACTGTATGTTAGCTATTTGGTCCAGAGTGAAGGACCAGCGTCAGGCTTGTGATATGAAGTGTAAATCTGTTTTTAATTTTTTTATTCTTTTTTTTTTTTAATGTTTTTTTGTTGTTGAGGGTTTTTTTTTTAGATCAGTTAGTGATCTAGTACTATAACTAAGCCAAGTTTGTAATTGTATATTTACTGTAAAATGTAGAACATTGAATAACTATTAAAATTTTCCTATAAAAGGAAGATGGTGTTTTGTGACCTTTTTATTCTGAATGTATTGTCATTTTCCCCTTGCTGGGTAAATGTGGTAAAAAGGAGGACTCATTGCATTATACTGAGATAAACCAAGATATTTACCCAATGTTCATAAGCAGAAATTTGTCACATTTGCCTGAATTGAACCTATTTGTGTTGCATTATTAAAGTAATAGCACAACAATTCAGTTATGGATAAGTCGTAGCCTCACCCATTGACACAGAACTCCTTCCCTATTAAATGGGGTGTGAGTCTTTGTAGTCATCGCATGAGTCATAAATGAAGATGTATCACATCAAAGCTCAGTTTTAGGCTTAAATTGGATGCACAAATATTTCTGTAAGAATCTACCGCCTGAACATCACCTGTAAAATTTAACACAAATTAAGAGATACTGGCAAGAAAGGGACTCAAAGGACTCAATAAATAGCTATAAAAAAAGGGCAAAACAACCACAAAGAGATACTAAATCACCAAGTATAAAGACAAAATTATCTCAAAAAACACAAATAAGACTCTTAAGTGATGCAAAAAAAATTAAAAAAAGAAAAAATTACTTCAGAGACACAAAATAACCATAAAAAGACACCAAACTATTACAAAGTCTGCGTGTGTGTCTTGCTTTGTGTAGGAGAGCCGGTGGAGTCTATCTGTGCAGAGAGCCCCAATGTCTCATATCCTGCCTATGGACATGTCTTCAGAGTCCTCAGTGGAGAGTCCTGGATGGGACAAGGTGATAGCTTTGACAGTGGCTGAAGGGGTTTGGCCCAGATGAGTGAACTGATCCACCTGCCATTTAACCCTTTGATACCTGCACAAATTTGCTTGATTTCTTCAAAAATAGGCTACAGAAAGAAGATGATGAGCAACTTAACAAGAAACGGCCCAGAAATTAGCAAGAATTTTGCAAAACATTATACGAAAATTGCATGAAAATAAGCCAAAACTTATTTCCTGTAGCGTCATTTTAAAGATAAAATTATAAGAATTGCTAATATAGTTCACTGGACAAATTATTTCTATTTTTCTGATAAAATCTAATCTCCCCGCAGCTAATTTTCAAGTCAATTTCTTGTCACCTTTTACTAATTTTTTGGAATTTGTGGGACATTTCTAGCCAAGCTGCTCATTGCCTTTGTCACACAGTTTTTGAAAGAAATCAAATCAGTTTTCTTAGGTCCCAGTGCTATGAATGCTTGTGAAACACGTCAACAAAACTGACGTTGATCCAGGTTCTAAACAGTTAATCTACATGAGAGCAAGACAATAATACTGACTTAATGGCCCAAAACAATTAAATCAGTAAATTGTATATACTATTTTAGAGTGTTTTCCCTTTAATCGCACTTAAACCCTGCAGTCTTTGCTCCTCTTTGTCTCATTGCAGGAACAGGTTGATTTGAGGACACTGACAAGTTTTATGATTCTTGTGCTGTCTGCATTTAAATACAAGAACCACAAACATTATTTCCTTTTTGTTGCTGAAAAAGACTGACAGCAAAGGACACTCACTTTTTCACTTCTCCCTTCATCCATCACCAGACATCCGACCGGGTTGTGCAATACCACCACCCATCAATGAACCGTTGAACAAACATTTACACACACCTCTTTTATTCACAGTGCCCCACCAAGAACACACACACAGCTTCATATCTTTACTGTTGACTATAATTGATTGTTGGTATGTTGCAGGTGAGAGGATTCAGTTGATTTTGATAGTAATAAGAAAAACATTAAACATCTTTGCAGTCAGATAATTGATGTTGCATGCTAAGTGCTTGTGCACTTCTATTTCCCTGTTCACCAATTTTATATTGCGTATTCTCCTTCTTTCAGTCACACACACACACACACACACAGGCTATCTTATCAGAGCTCTAAGCATGGACACAATATGGTAATTCTGTTACTTAATAGTTAATTTCACTAAAGGCAAGACTATATCACGTATGCTGAACATCAGCCACTGTTGCCACAAGTGACAAACATGAGATGAAATGCCGAGACAGAAATATCATCTAACGTTTGCAAACACTAGCTACTGGTGATACCATACCAATTTAGCTGCAGCCACACCTGTTTCTATTCACATATTGTTCAACATAATCTCTTTATAGCAATTAGTGCTTTGTGATGATTATAGGAGGCTACCATTCGGCAGTAATTGTTCAAACATGCTCAAAATGCCCCCCACAGATAAGAAAAAAAATCTTACTTTGTGGTTCTTGGAATAAAATATTACTGAACTACAAAAGACAACCGTGGACCTCCATCCAGAATAATCATTTGCAAATGTAATCATCATCATAAATAAACAAATTGCCACTATTAGAACTGCTGGTTATAATATTACAGTGTACTGCAGTTCTGAATATTTATGCCAGCAAAATCCATTGCTCAACTGCTGTGGGTAGATACAATCAATAGCAAACACTGTAATGTCTGATTGTTTTTGTAGGAAAACTACAATGTAATATGAATGTTATGTGGGTTATATCACTGTCGACTGTTTCAGTGTTTGTAAAGTGTTTGTATGTCATAAAAAAAGATAAAACTACCCTCTGGTCATACCATACCAAGTTAGGACGTAGTAGAAAACTCCTGTTTCATTGCTCCTAAATTCAGCTGTTCCTTCGTATGAATAAAAAAAAGTTACAAAGTCTCACTTTAAAGCATTTTCAAATAAAAGCATATTTATGTGTAAAAGGGAGAGTTGCGACTAAGTCATTGTCACAAATATCATGTCATGCAATTTTAACATCAGATTATCTACTAAATAATAATCTACTAAATTTATTTTAAAAAAATAATGAATGCTTTTGGATTTGTTGAATGTTGTGGAGTGTCTCTATAATTTTAGCCACACCTCAAGTAAACCAAAACACAGTATATACACAAGTATTTTCTAAAAATATTTAAAATAAACAAAGACAAGCATTTTATTATTGTGAAATGTCAGAATGTAGTTTGTGGCAATGAGTGTTAATGATAATGACCGCAGTGGCCGCAGTGGTTCATTAATGAGAAACTAATGACTTAATTCATCTGCTGGGATCCTGCAGGACAAATCACAGAGCAACAGGTCGCCTCATAGTACGAGACTCAACTACCTCGTCTTCATCTGAGCATCTGCACCTTTGTCTCTGTGATTTTTTTCTCAGTTTGTTTGAGCTAGAATTTTTCCAGATTTGCGCTTGATGGTTGTTTATTTAGCCACGAACACTGCTTAAGTGAAAATTAGAGGCGCAGAAACACTGATTGTGTTGTTATGATGTATGCCTATCAACAGCATACTCTGACCACAGTGTACATTATTTATTTCACAACAGGAGAGCATATGAGCTTTATTAATAAGCAATCACTTTCGTTGTGCAAGTACACTATGCTGTTTCCCCATCATTCAACCTTTTTCTTCACGTTAGTGCTGCATGTTCAGTTTTTCACTTCCTTTTAATAATAGGAAAACAAGAATGCTACATCCTGCAAACTCACACCTGATATTATTTACAGCTAAATGGATCTGACACTATTAACAATTCCTTTTTGTTTCTTCCTTCCAGGTTTCACATTTATTACAGGCCTACTGTGGTTCATCTGGAATAAGAACTTAAATCTACATAGGGAGCGGATCTTTGTCCACGGAGTCTGCCATATTTCTACGGTAGCCTAGAACAGACAAACCAAACACTAACTCTAGATAAGTCCATTTGTGTTTTCTCATCAGCCACTGTAGTAAACAGCTTTAGAAAAACACTGATTTTATTCTGTGTTTTTATCGGGTTTAATCAACCAGTCTGTTTGTTTTGAGAAGAGAAGACCTCGGCAGATAACTCAGCTCTGGGTAAAAACTTTCTGAACAATAAACACTAAAGGAATTTTATCCAGGAGAAGTTTCAGCTGGTGGTAATCCGCAGTCCTCACCACTAGATGCCACTAAATCCTACGCACTGCTCCTTTAAGTTGTTCACGCAGGAATATTCAGTAGACACAAAAAATACACACAACTTGGAGACGATAACAGGCAAATAATAACATCCTGTTGGTGTTGAGTCTCTCAAACAGTACTGGGCACGTAATCACAAGCAATTACTTTTGACATGACACAGTTGTTTCAGAGATTTTAAGTTGAATTGACAGTGATGGACAACATGGAAATACCAGATGCAGATCGTATTCCATCTGTGAGGGCATTCACAGGATCATAACTCCATATGAAAACAGTCAGTCACACACTTAAAAAGTAGAAGTCAAGACATGAAAAAAGATAAAGCTCAAGTGATGTACACAAACTTTATAGTCATGAGAATATTTGTCGGGAACAAATCTTTTGTGGGAAACCCCACACGAGGACGGTCTGGTTCAACTTTCAATTCTTGGAGAGTGAAACTGTCACTCTGCAGCCATTAAGACCAGTCCAAATAAAATTCACAATAAATTTATGGTGTTACTCATTAAGACCATTGTGACTCAGCTGTGGAGAATGCAGAGACGTGTCTTAAACAGAATTCAGATTGAGTTTGTGGATAGTCAGCATGTACCAGCATCCCTGAAATTGACCACAATTCAAATATTTATCTTTTTGAAGAAGGCCAAGCCTTTTTAAGTGTGATTCATGCACTTTTCTGAGGCTGCCCTTTCCCTTTCGGGGATCAGATTTGGCACATTAACACTTTTCTAGCCATGTCTTTGCAAAAAAAAAAGATGCTAAAGAAGGGTGTAGGCCTGAAATGGCTGAGTTTGGATAAGAGTGGCTTTTAGCATAGTCCACAATAATTCCGAAATTTGCTGATGAAGCTTTGAACAACTTGTTTCTGAAGGGAAATAAACTCTTGGCTACTTCCCTGTCTGCACACGTCTTCTGTTTCAACATGACAAACGAGCTCATTCAGAAAAAAAAAAGAAGTCTGTGGGGGGAACTGTTTAGAGATCCAATCATCTAAGTGACTTGACCCTCTTTGATATATTCATTTTCTATATCAGCGGCAGAAAGACGGAGAGAAGCAGGTAGATTGATGGATTTGTCTCCCTTGTTGTCTTTTACTGTGCTGTGTGTGCCCATCTGTTGTATCTACATGAGGTTTTTTTTTGTTTGTTTGCAAGATGACCAGTTTTGTGCTTTTATATCAGTGTGTGGTTGAGGGTCATGTTTGCCAATTTCTGGTTTAGTGTTAACTGGTTCTGTACAGGCTTTTTCCATCAGTGGCTTATTCCTAAAAGTTCTCTTGACTTCAGGCTCATAAACACCAAGGTTATTTGTATCCCTCACTTGAGCACACACTCTAAACTTGGACTAAACTCTAGATTCAAACAGCACAAATGTTTTGGTTTCTATAACTTCATCTTTCTGTTAGGGACGGTCGACACTCCAGTGTCACGGTTCATGCTCCAGTACTCCAGGCTTTGGATTTAACAGCTACAGGGAGTGAAGTCTGTTCAAATCAATGATTTACGCTCAATAGGTTATTAATTAAATAAAGAGCGAAGTGGCTCAAGAACAACATGTGAAGACAGCTCTCTTCCTGTTAGTAATATCTATTGACAAGTTTGTTAATAATAAATGATTCAGCTGTGAATGGCAGATTCATTATGAGTGTGAGTGAGGTCTGCACAGTTCATTTTCACATGACAAACTGAGAAAGTAGATATGAAGGAGTATGTGTGGTCATGACACAGTGGCCACAACACTGAAAACAAAAACAAGAATATATTAAGCAATATGTTATCTAGTTTGAAAATACAGATGTGGGAAGACAGTGGTTTTACTTTACACCCCAGTTTCTTAATCTCAACTTCTCCAGACCGAAAACACAACATTAGTGTATTTTCTCACAGTTGGCTTGCAGATCTTGCATTAATATGGTTACATGGGTATTGATCTTAACACATATCTGGTTCTTTTTTAAAATGCCACTCATTGACCTAATAAAGGTTGTGCAAATCTGAAGGGACAAATAGTACATAAGGGAAGCAGCCACACCTGTTTCTATTCACATATTGTTCAACATAATCTCTTTATAGCAATTAGTGCTTAGTGATGATTATAGGAGGCTACCATTAGGCAGTAATTGTTCAAACATGCTCAAAATGCCCCCCACGGATAAGAAAAAAAATCTTACTTTGTGGTTCTTGTATTTTGTAATAAAATATTACTGAACTACAAAAGACAACCATGGACCTCCATCCAGAATAATCATTTGCAAATGTAATCATCATCATAAATAAACAAATTGCCACTATTAGAACTACTGGTTATAATATTACAGTGTACTGCAGTTCTGAATATGTATGCCAGCAAAATCCATTGCTCAACTGCTGTGGGTAGATACAATCAATAGAAAACACTGTAATGTCTGGTTGTTTTTGTAGGAAAACTACAATGTAATATGAATGTTATGTGGGCTTTATCACTGTCGACTGTTACAGTCAGTGTTAGTAAAGTGTTAGTATGTCATAAAAAAGGGCAATAAAAAGTCATTGTGTGTGCACTTTGCCACTGATTGATCAACATTTTGAGAATCCCTGATCTAATATTTTATTTACAAAATGCTCTCAAATGATCAGTTTAGCTCTAAAGTTTCTAAAAAAAAGTTATCCCCGGGGCAATTCCCCTTACATGGTTGGGTCTCAGAGGGTGTCGATTAAAAAAAGGACCGCCCTAAATGTTTAACAGGTGATTTCGGCCCTGAGCTAGCACATTTCCCAAATTTGTGTCTCTGTGGTGGCTACATCTTATCAGATATAGCCCACTTTGATGGAGACCGGATGCTGAGCAGGAACCAGCAATGTTCACAAATCAAATGAGAGCACAATAAAAGGCTCATAAAATCCCAAGGAGATGAGTCACATGGGCACAAGAAAACCTGCTGTGTTTACTCAGAGCTGGTAGTCAGTGCTGTTAGTTGCCAATGTTTAGTGTCAATGAGCCGTAAACTAATGTTGAGGAGATTTCAAGGATTTTAGGATATTTCTCGCATTTCCCAGGGGGCATCTGACTCCCTTTCGGTGATCAGATTAGGCCCTGAAGTCCTGAAAAGTGATTTTTTTTTCTTTTTTTAAAATTCTGTGCACAAGATAGGGGAGACCAGGGGCAATTGTAAAATTTTTTGGTTTTGATGTCATTACTCAAAAACCTCTTGAGCTATTTGGATACAATTTTTATGTAGGTAACATGCATCTGTGCTCTACTTGTTGACAGCTGTCAATTGTTTTTACAAGCAACATTACAAGCCCAATGTTACAATCGCCCCCACATGCAGGGGCGATTGTAACATGAGGGCAATTGTATCAAAGCCAAAAATAAACTTTTGAGAGTATAGATATAGTTCAAATATTTTAATATCCATTAAAACAATTGATTACAGTTGAACTAAAACGGTATAATTAAACATATCAAGCATGAGATGTCAGTGTGTCTGTTTGCAGGCAGACAGGGACGACCAGTGATGTTTGTAAAATGTTTTTCAAGAAAAATGCTTCATCTTTTACTGCAAACAAATCTACCTACGGGTACAAACATCTTCAGCTGTTTCCTTTGACCTGATTATGTTGAGGCGAGACTCATTGCGCGTGCGTGGCTCCGGTCTAGCGCGCGCCGCTGAGCAGTGCCGCAGCAGCAGTAGCAACAGTGTGTGAAGTGTGCGCGCAGCTCGAGCGCCGGAGCAGCTCCACTTCAGCAGGTACGTCCGGGGGTCAGAGAAACCGCGAGGTTACAGATACTTTTACTCGGTGTTTTGTGCCTCAAATCTGCTCGTAGTCATTTATTTACACTTTCTCCGCCACAGCGTATTTTTCTCTCCAGTTAAACAGCTCTTTCTTATTACAGACGAGAGGAAAGGAGCGGGACGAGTCTTTCACAATGTCGCCAACTTGTTGATGTTGCTTCGACTTATTTTTTTATCAGCCGTCAGCCTGGGTAAGTTGTATTTGTGTGTAGTTTTGTTGCCTCTTTTGTAAGTAAAGGAATGAGACATAACCTCTTCAGCGAAGGCATTTGAATTCAACGATCCCATTGGGGCAGAGCGTGGCTGTTTTGCCAAATACCAATCTTATCATACCAGCTCTACATGTAGCTCAGGTGGTGTCAGTGGGATATTCTTAGCATAGTTTTACAGTTTTGTTGTGACATATAATTCCTGCCCACATGTGTGCTTACATTTAAGTATTACACCCAGGAAATGCTACTGAAAACAGACGCACAAAACAAAAGGACGCTTCTTTTGCTAAAAATAAGTCACTGTAACGTCCCACAAACCCACCAAACCTGTAGATGCCTTTCTGTTTTGGTGGAGGAAGATTTGTTTATGATACCCTACTTTTCATGAGAACTTACCTGCTGTGATAAACATCACATTAGTTGCATCCCTTCCCTGTTTACTTTCTGCAGTGTTTTTAATCCACATCAAAGTCATTAAACTTGATATCTCTAAATCTGGGTAATGAAAGAAAAAGAGCAACAGTGCCCTCAGGCAAGGCACTAATCAGATACAAGCTGCAAGGTGGCCTGCTTCAGGGCACCAAGGTTGTGTATGTTTGGGTTGTTTTTACTGTGCACATACCAGGTGTGAAAATTTGTGACATCATGTATGTGAAGATTGCAGAAAATATTGCGTGATATTGCAAACCATTATAATGAAAGTGAAGCCAACAGATTAAGGCTGACTGTTTAAAGGCCAAAGTCTCAAACCACAAAAATGAAGCTATAAAATCATCCTGGGAAAACTTCCAATATTCTCATGAATTCGGCTCAGGTTTTATTTCCGCTTGACAAAATACATTAATGTCAGACAGAGAATTTAAATAATCTCATTTGCAGAACTTTGTTCATTCACAAATCTTAACTTGACAAATATTAATTAGACTTTTTGACTTTTTATGTTGCATTGAATTGGGTCATCATATATATATATATATATATATATATATATATATATATATATATATATATATATATATATATATATATATATATATATATATATGAGAGTTAGAGTTAGGAGTATAAAGATCAACAGGCCAGGCATCATCATGCTCTACGTGAAGTTTGGTCCTGTTTATGGACCCTGCAATGAATCTTGCAACCTCGATAAATGGCTTTTTATTTATAGAACATCTCTGTTATTTTGTATGACAACCAGCAGTGTATCGACAGACCAACCTTCTGTCTTAATATCTGTATCAATCATCTGAGAATATCCAGAACAGTGTTTCATACCACAGTATATTAAAGGAAAAATAAGTAGGATTTATCTAAAAGATGATGTGTGGATTCATGCAAAGATAATCCCTCTCAGTCATCACTTGTGACTTGAAGTGTGTGGCGGTGTGGGTGTATCTGCAGAGACTCTGCTCTCTGACTGTATTATTTATTTTGCTGTGTTCTGAGAGTTTCTGGGCATCAACCTTTGGGCAGTGGTGTATAGCCCCCAGCCATAACAGGATGCAGGGTGTGAAAGCAGAACTCTAAAAATATAGCAACCAGGTGCAAGATCTCGTATCCAAGAGGAGTCTTTCAATGTTGTGTTTACAAACAACATCCGTCCTGCTTATTCTGCCTTCAAGTTTATACTTAACTGAGAAAATACAGTAACAGGAAGAAGCATCCTCATGGGATGCCATCAGAATAGGCTGTGACAAAAAGACAGCTGCCAACCAGATGCTCCCACTCATTCATGCACATGGGATTACTGATAACTACTTTAATAGTTACACACGTGGACAAAATTGTTGGTACCCTTTGGTTAATGAAAGAAAAACTCACAATGGTCACAGAAATAACTTCAATCTGACAAAAGTTATAATAAATAAAAATTCTATGAAATTTAACCAATTAAAGCCAGACATTGCTTTTCAACCATGCTTCAACAGAATTATTTAAAAAAAATAAAATCATGAAACAGGCCTGGACAAAAATGATGGTACCCTTAACTTAATATTTTGTTGCACAACCTTTTGAGGCAATCACTGCAATCAAACGATTCCTGTAACTGTCAATGAGACTTCTGCACCTCTCAGCAGGTATTTTGGCCCACTCCTCATGAGCAAACTGCTCCAGTTGTCTCAGGTTTGAGGGTGCCTTTTCCAGACGGCATGTTTCAGCTCTTTCCAAAGATGCTCAATAGGATTTAGGTCAGGGCTCATAGAAGGCCACTTTAGAATAGTCCAATGTTTTCCTCTTAGCCATTCTTGGGTGTTTTTAGCTGTGTGTTTTGGGTCATTGTCCTGTTGCAAGACCCATGACCTGCGACTGAGACCAAGCTTTCTGATATTAACATGTCCCTTTGGTCACATTATTTTCAGTCTTTTCTAGGGGTACCATCATTTTTGTCCAGGCCTGTTTCATGATTTTATTTTTTAAAATAATTCTGTTGAAGCATGGTTGAAAAGCAATGTCTGACTTTAATTGGTTAAATTTCATAGAATTTTTATTTATTATAACTTTTGTCAGATTGAAGTTATTTCTGTGACCATTGTGAGTTTTTCTTTCATTAACCGAAGGGTACCAACAATTTTGTCCACGTGTGTATGTAGTCCGTACAGTATCAGAAAGGCAAAAAAATAGCCATCTGGGTTTCCCATGCAAATGTGATGTCTTTAGATTAGTGATGGGTAGACTTATTGTTTTTGTAGTATTGATTCCTTCCAGTTAATACATGTAAATGTATTGAACGTCCCAATTTTCAATGCAAAATATAGTGCCAGTTTCTCTGTGACACTCAGTTAAAGTACATGCGCATTTTAACAGCTAGTGCTGCCCACCCCACAAACTTCTCTTCAATGCATTATCTGTCATCATGTATACGTTTACATTATCAAGCTGAAATATTCATTTTAATGCATTGATTCAGCATCCCACTTTTACGTAGGTAAGCTATGTAAGCTCAGTAGCATGTTACAGAAACGTCAGTTACAATAAGTTGTTCTTTGAGAGGCAAGGAGCAGACATCACAGTTACCTCTGCAGCCTTATGCTTTATTCATGTCAGAATAACCTAAAAAGAACTGAATTCCTGATCAATTAATTGCTTTTCATTCACTCACTGTAGCAGGCAGCATGAGCAGTACCATGCGATGCACAAGAGGGTGAGTGGGAAAAGCCATAAATTCATGATCAGTCAGACATTTAACAAACTGACCTGGTACATACAGGACACTAGAGACAGTCAGTCAGTATGACTTGTTCATTCATTTCCGCCTGTAACTACTTCAGATGTCATGACTTGTTCAACCACCGGTCTAAAACCTGCAAATATGCAGTTCACCGTCACATATTAAGAAATAGAAAAATAGCGTTTCCCTATAATTGAGAAGTTGGAAATTGGTCTTTTTTTGCGTTATTGCTTGAAAAGTATTTATTATTTAGTAGTTATTTTTTTGTCATTTGTCTCAGTTCAACATGCACATGATTGCTTCCCTTTAATTGTTGCATCATCCCCTGCTGTTGATGACACTAGTGGAAATATAGTGGTGTGTGATCTTTGTGATGCACTCATATTACACAATTTATGTCGCACTGTTTTCTCCATAATTTCTGTATTTCTACACTAAGGGGATTTTACTAAGTTCAGTAAAAAAAAAGTTGTCACATAATAGACATAATACCCAGTAATCGCTTTGAGGGGCTGTCACTTTAAAACGACCTGGCACTCTCACCATGGGACTTTGGCATGGCGACTGTGTTTTTAGCGAAGATTCCTTTCTGCTAGGCAATGGTCAGGCTTCAGTAGCTGTTTTGTCTGTCTGTCTGTCTGGGAACACCCTACTTTAACACTGGCTTAGTGACACAGTCAGAGATGTGATAGAGGGGTAGAGAGAGAGAAACACTGCCAAAGTTGTTTACAGAAAAAAGTTAAGTGCAGATATTGTCTCCTTTATGAGGCATTTGTCCCAAACATCCCAGCCAAATGTCTCCTTAAAATTGGTAATTTAATGCAAATGACCCAAAAATAAATCTGACTTCTTTGGCCTGAGTAGGATTTACAAGGATCATCCCAATAATTCGTCTTAATTAGGAGCCAAAGTGACCAGAGCTGAAGATACTGTATAAATCTTCTACACTGTCAGAGATGCATTAGGGAGTCAGTCAGTAAAGATGTTTCTTTTTGTCCTGTCTTGTTTTTTACTGACTCTGCTTTTACCAGAGAGGCATTCACGTCCCCTCTGCACCACAAACCCATGACAACAGCCACCGCAGGGCGCAGGCTAACAGTCACTTTTCCACTCTGTTAAGCTTTTGGTAAGCTTTTTGCCTCACCAGAGGTGTGCATCGAGCTGTTACAAGAACTAACAGCAGCTTATGTTTAGAAAGAAAAAAAACATGTTTTTCTACCACCATTAAAAGGAGTCAATAGAAATTACCATCCAGGAGCAAAAACAAGTTCCCAGACAGCAACAGAATCTAAAAATATTTGTGTCCTTTGGATATTTGTGCATTATCATTATGCCTTTATTATTTTAATGATAGAGAGGGGTAAAGGACAGAAATAATAGAAAATGAAAGTGTTTGACTGTTACACTGTAGGTCTGGAGTTGTGCTCATTGGCAAACAAAAACAGCTCAACAGGTAGAAATTTGGTGGTGGGACAGAGTTCAGGAAAGTGATCTTATGCAGCTAGTTAGCCTCATCCACAAAAAAACAGCCACAGAAATTACTACAACTGAGACTGATGACTTGAATTTCTCTGTGCTAACAAAAATTGAATTTTTGAACAAACTGCAGGGGTGATGTAGTGATGGAAAACTTTTTCCTCCTGCTCTTTTCTTATGCATGGAGCGTGTCCTCTGCATCTGTCCATCTGTCGTTCTGCTTGTGTGTATGTGTGTCTGCTTGCCTAGCAGTGATGCTAGGCTATTACTAAAATAATGTTGAAAAGAAAATAGATCAGATGCCAGTGTTGGTTTGCTGGGAAGCAAGCGGAGCAGGCGTGAAACTCCGTGGCCAGCCTCCTGGTTCGGACACTTCTGCCTCCTGAACCCAGCAGCTTTGTTGAGCTCCGTTTCTGGAGTCAGAGCTCGAAAAGCTTTCAGGCTTCGGGGGAGCTTTATGGCATTTTTGCGTCTCGTCTAAACCTGGTGTTCTCATGCATGTGCTCTCAGGTACTGACATTTGGCATCAGTGGATTTAACGTGAATCGATGCTCAGAAGTACTATTTGGTGTGTAGAGTTTTGAGCTTGGTAGCCTACCCCAGTCTTAATTCTGCCCACAGGCCTCTAACTGGTTAGTTTCCTCTCCAACAGGAGAAACAGCTGTCTGTGGGCACAACACCAGACCAAATTTGATCAGCTAATCAAATCTGAGATGTGAATGGCATAAACTGAGTGGTTAAAGCAAAACAAACTGCACTTACACACACCATACCACCCTAACTAGAAACCTGCTAACCTGAACACAGTGTCAGACAATTAAGTCTGATGATTACGTGAGAAGGAACCTAGAAGGTTTCAGTGGCTGATGCTGGACTGTCCTGTCTGTGTTTTATTTGTTTCATCAGAGCTCCATTCACTTCCCCTGTGTGTGGCAACCGCTTGACAGGCGTCACTCGAGGACCAGCCTCAACTGCTGTCTATCAGTCTTTACACGCCTGATGAAATCCTCAGTCCAAATCCTTACAGCAGCGAGCAACAACACGTTTTTGCTGGCAAGTTATGACAAATTTTTATCAGCAGAGCGCTGTGTAATGTCACCTGTAGCCTTGTGTGCGATCCATATCACATATAAAAAGGCAGACATCCATCTGTAGTTGGCTTTTTGGTTTGGCTCTGCCAGAAGGGGATTTTACTTTTTAAAGACTTACTTTTAGAGACTTTAGTGTAGCCATGTAATGTCCATATTTGTACTTAAACTTCTTTGGAAATCAAACTGGACTGAACACAATTTTTTTTCAGAGAATACCAAGAAAGGGGAGGATTAGTTCAAATGAGTTTGTTGCTCGGGATGTTAGAGATAGCCTGTGAACTCTGGGGTGAGTTTGAAAGTTGTTTATTAGATCTGTTGTAGATTGATTGTAGTTGGCTCTCATGCAAAACAGTTTATTCTCCTCTTGTGTGGCCCTCCACATCACCCATGTGTCTATTCATAGTGCAGCTGATTGGTTTTAAATGTCTTTAATTGCCATTGCTTAGGATTAATTGACTCGTGTTAGCCTGCAGCATATTAGCTAAGATAATTAGCAGCAGTTGTATGTGTGTGTGTTCTTCCACTGCAGTTACATCTGTCTTCATTGGTAAAAAAAAAAAACTGTTTTATCTCAGTTAGAAGGATGTTTATGTTGTGTGCTGTGCATGCATGTTTCTGTACATACATGTCCATGTCTCTGTTTTTGTTTGTTCACCTGATGAACACACTTTACTGCCACATTTTAGCGTTTTTTCATGTGTGTGTGCCTCCTTTGTGTTTGTGTCCGACTGCAACTGTGTCTGCAGTCTATTATGTTTGACACTGATTTTAGTTTCCTTCCCTTCTGTTGTGTATGCTAATTTTTATTATTCTTCACAGCCAAAGCATGAGTCTGCATACATGTGTGGTAGCCTGTGAGTGTGTGTGCACATCAGTGAATGAGTGTGTGCAGCAGAAAGTGAGCAACAGAGGCATGAATCATTGATTAGTGTGTCCAGAGACCGTAGATCAGAGATGGGAAAGCAATTAGAGGTGAATTGTTCCCTGCTCTCTCCCCTCAACTCAACATCCTCCTCCTCTATTCATTTACATCTCCTGCTCTGTGTTTATTACAGACACAGAGCACATCTGTGTAGTGTACAGTATGAATCTTTATGTGCCCTTATCTGCTTGTTACCTGCTCCATTTGGTTAGACAGGTGGCTAAAGAGTGGCTGCCACAGCTAATGAATCCACATTATTGTGTATCTGAGTGCTTGTATATGTGTGAAAGGGGTGCTGGTAATACTTTACAATGACGATTATTGATAAAAGATGAATTATTTCAAATTGAGTTTCACAGAAAGACACGACCACATCAATTGTCATCCTGCCGTAGCCCTGACATGAGTGGAGGTGCGAGGGCTCATTCATCGCTGCTTGCAGCTTTAATTTAATTTAATTAAAATTTAAAACTACTTCCCCGTTAACAAACAATGAAATGATAAGTCATACCAAATGAATGCTATAATTTATGGGGTTTTGACAGTTTATTGTTGCCGACATCATATCATTTTATATACTATTTTAAGCATTTGTCAGTTGGTTTGTTAACCTTCTATAATCATTCTGGGGCCCATTATAAAGTTTCTATGTTTACACACTGACCAAAAATTTAATTGCAACACACTGTCTTTGCTCAGTGTTCACCAGCTAGGCGCGTACTGTGTCTGTCTGCTGTTTAGTGCTGGGAATTTAGCATATAGAGGATTGATCAGAGATTATTGTTGTTAAAAAATACTCTGAGTTACCTCATGTTACCTTAACCAGAGTTCAAAAGTCCTGTTGGTACAAATCCACATGCTGAATAATTATTTAAACTTTATACATTGTGGTGTTTGATTTACAGCCTTGTCAGGTTTATGTTGAGTTGTTAATATCTTGTATCGGTCCTGAGTAGCAGTCACATTCTTGCATTCGTGGTTTATAAATAATCTTGCGTCACCCTCTGCTGTGCCTGTTGGCAGGCCTGAGGGCAGAGAGTACGCAGCAGCGTGACTCTCTTGTCAAAGCACGTGTGAAAGAGAGAGAGACAGATAAATAGAGGACAGAGTGAGGGATCGTCCCTGTCACTGACTGGTAACATTACGCCTGTGGGCAGCACTGTGGGTGTGCACTGCTAAACATGTCATTTGGTGTCTTTTTTTAGGGAAAAGGACAGCTTGGGGAATTAGCTCAAATGGTAGAGCGCTCGCTTAGCATGCGAGAGGTAGCGGGATCGATGCCCGCATTCTCCAGTAAGCTTTTCAACTGTGGATGCATTCAGGGCAGTACTTTTAAGGGCAAGCGGATTTCTACACATTATCAAATGTGCTAGTGATTGCCGAATGAAAAGTGTTGTCTATGACCAGATAACTGATTGGATGGCTATGTTTGTCCCTGGAATCTGTCATCTGCTCATAGTAATAATTGCAGTAGTATGGTGCAACATATTTCCCTCTAATGCAAGTGTAAATGAATGCTAACTACTTATCACACTCCAGTTTATGTGAAGAAGAGTTTAAGTTAATGGCAAAACCTCAGCTTTTGTAGTGTGGCTGAGGAATGACACTTGACAAATGCTGGAATCAGAAACAGGTCTTTCGATCCAAGGACACGTCAGGAGAGTCAAAAAAGAACAGACTTGGATTTATGCTTTGCTTTGTGATCAATAAGGCATAACAAAAAACAACCATGGCATACTGCTTTGCAGAATTTTTAAAAAGTCTTTAAAAATGTGCTTAGTGCCCACATGTTTCACAGGTAGATAAACCAGCGCTGGTGTCAGCTGCAGGAAATCAGAGTAGCACTAAATGATTGTCACAGGTGCAGTCAATAAAGAGGAAGTGTACACAATTAGCTCAATTCTAGCAAGGCATCATTATCTTTACAGTGAGCAGATGCATCACAAATAATGCATAACAGATTAAATGCCTTGTAATTTTCTATTTTTAGCTTACTGATCCCAAAATGAACCACATATCTCTTCCTTTTCTGTCTCAGAGTCTTAGCTTATACAGTTGAAATGTATTCTAAATCACAAAATTTCCCCCTCAAGGTGGTAAAGCTGTGAAAGCTGTCAGTTGTATGGGTGCGGAAAAGCATTTTTTTCCCACAGGCAGAGCTTGAGGAGAAGATGTATGGACAAGTCTCAGAAACCCCTGCCAAAAATACTATGTGGGCAGAAAAACCTGCACTGAGTCACAGAGCAAAAGTAGGTGACTCCTTCACTCCCATAATCACAGTCTGTTTAATTCCTGCAAAAGCTGATGAGCAATATTTTAATGAATGTTTGCTGTTAGTATGATGGAGTAAACATGTGGCCAGAAATTACCTCATGGCACACGCGACTTTCATTTTATGTTTTGAGAGTCTCGTCTAAAAATTGTCTAAGGCTGCACACTAACACTTGTAAACCTTTGTGTCATTTGATTTCCTTTTTTTTTTCTTTGCCATTCATTTGAAGATTTGGTCTGTCAGTTTTTCTTGCTGTGCTTTAAGTCAGGAGTTGTCACTGTTTTTCAGGCCAAGGACCTCTTGTTGTATAAAATGGAGCTGGACTTGGGAATAGAGAATTCCCTGGATATTTTCTCTCATTTGCGTTTTCCTGTAACTGTAAAGTCAGCAGCAGTTGTAGCGTGGCACATCGACCTCACCCTCTGCTCTCTCGCTGGTGGTTTCTGAGGTGGACCGTGTGTCAGTTGCTTGCTTGAAAAGTTACAAAAACGATCTCTTGTGTCTAACAAGACCGGAATTGTCCGCACACTTGGACTAATATTACAGCTAATTGGCTAATGTGTGGGAAAAGAAGGTGCTGCAAAGGGATTTTATTTTATCTATCTCGCCTGATTGCACAAGGATTTATGGTTAACAGCAAGCCTGCCAGTAATATTGGGTACTGTAAATTAAAAAGGTTTATGATGAGGTCAATTCATGTTTGCTAATAATATGTTGGATAAATGTTAACACATTTTACTCTTTGGAAAAAAAGCAACAACCTCCCACCCCACAAAATTTGGCCTCCTGAGGGGTTGCTGATCCCTAGTTGACGACCCGGGATTCAATGTGATTATCTGTTAGCAAAGAAATATTAATGCCAAACACACACACACACACACACACAAAACAGAGTGCAGCAACGACCACTTAGAGGCCTGTAATTACTGTTTGCTCTCTGGAGTGTTTGGAAATTGGAAACATGACCAAACACACACATACTTACACAGCCTATATTTCAGGAGCACTGACAGATACCCAATCATCATTAAAGCCTAACAAAAATAATACATTGCCATTATTCAACGTGAAATGTGAATCTGCAATGGCATATCTGTTTTCATCCAGTGAATATTTCAGTTTAAATACACTAGCAATTAAGTGTGAAAGGCATTGATCAACTATGGTTCATTAACTGAGTTTTAAATTTTTAATTACTTTTGCACATGTTCCTTCCATAACATGTTTGGATATAATGAGATATCTCTGGAAGAGGTTTTAAATTTCCATTTGTTTCTTCTACCTAATTATTTAAGAAATGGGCACTCAACAGTTAATTAAGCTTTCATGAACAATATCTTCCTCCTGTGATATATGATTATCTGCAACACAGTGGCAGTCCTAATAAGGTGCGGATATTCAATATGGGAATCAGAGTGGCGTTTGTGTCCGTCGGCAGATTCCAACTGTTGTTCCTGCTTTGCTTTGTAGATCAATGATTCATTTGCTGGGGCTTGTTGGATCGAGAATGTGTGTGTTCTTTGTTTTTTTTCTGTAGAAAACTTAACAGTGTAATACGAGACAAACGAGACCTGCCAGTGACCTGTTCTTTCGTAAAATAATTACCATGCTTGGTTTCTTGTTGCAGCTTGCTCTCTGACACATTAACTGCATTTGCATGCCAGCATTATAAATACCAACAACCACAACGTGACACAATTCACAATCAGGAGGCACCGTGACCTTTGCTTAGGAGGTAGAGTGGGTTGTCAAGTAATTGGAGGACTGGTGGTGTGATTCCCAGCTCCTTTAGTCCAAATGTCAAAGTATCCTTGGAAAAGATACTGATCCCTGAATTGCTCCTGATGGCTGTGCCATGTTTGTGTGAGTGTTTATCAATGATTAAAACAGAGTAGCAGGTGGCACCTTATATATGGTAGCCTCGACCACCTGTGTGTGACATGTGGAATGTGACTCTGTATTGCAAAGGCTCATATTTACTCTCTTACGAAAATAGATACATCCGTTTCAAATGTTGAAAATGTCACTCCCTTCATACTTCCATACTTCCTTTATGTTGGCATAGATACAGCCGATAGGTGGCACTAAAGGGCAGAGTCAAAAGTTTCACACAACAACAAACCAGGCAACGGAGGAGGTCATAATGATGTACATTTTAACAATCGTTGCAAGGTAACGTTGCAGACGTGATGGCCTGTGAAGCCATTATATATGTGGCAACATGTTGACAGAGGACTCTTTTTACTAAATTACAGACTTGTTCAGGTCCACCACTTTTTAAATATCTTAGTTGTCTCCTACAGTCAAATCTTGCTTGAACTACTCTACATTGTTCTGTTTTGTCCATATCATAAGCTTTCAGAAAATGTGCACAAATAGGGATAAAATGAACGCAGCGTGCAGACAGAAGTCTCTGTCCATCTCCACATTGAGCACAAATGAGCCCTAAAAGCACGTAGAGTGGTCCTAAGACTAGAAAGGTGTTGTGCAATTTCAATTATTATTTACTATGGAAAGTTACAGTATGGATTGAAGCTTTAATAAAAATATAGTAATAAAAAATATATTTTTTTAAAAAACAGTTGATTTAATTTCAGCCCTGGTGGTAAAACTGACCATAAGAGGCACCATCAGGCAAAACAAGAGCCCCATGCCTTCATAAAATATACTGCATCTTTGACAGAGTGTGATTTGTAGTTAATCAGACATCAGTTTTTAAAGTGCCGGGATTTCAGAAAGCTGAGTGATTTGAGTGACTGTCATAGCGTTGCTGGGCTGTATGAAAGCCAAGAAAGTCGGTTTCAAGGCCTTTCTTCAGAAAGGCGAGTCAACAAATCAAAAAATCCAAATTACACTGTAAATGAGTCATCGGCAAATGAAGCAGACTGCAGTGTGCTTTTCAAAACCTTTGTTGTACCTTTTTGCCTACTCATTGATTTAGTGTAGTGAAGTGTTTTATGGTCTGTTGGCACTCTGCTGCCTCTCCCTCCTCCTCTCCCTCCTCCTCTCCTTCCATTAGTTTACCTGATGAAGTCATGCATCACTTCTGCTCACAACAAACTGGTCTCGCACCCACACAGAGGAGTTAACTTAAAACACACTCACAGAGACTCACTCAACAGATTACTAAAAACACACTTTTTTTTAGCAGTTTAACAAGAAACTGCACATGTACGCACACATAGGCTTTGGTTGTGAAACGCCATGAATCAGTCTGACAAGTCTACGGAGGAAGTGGCTTAAGCCAATCACTTACTCGCCCACAAGCTGCCGTGAAAATATGATTGATGTTGGTGGTGGGAGCGGTAATTTGGATTGTTGATTAATCTCTGCTTTCCAGACAGTATGAGCTGTGAGTGGGTGACCAGACAGTCTGCAGTGGTTTTTATTTCAAAACTTGCAGCTCCCTCTTTTTATAGAGTGATGGAATAAATTATCATAATCTAATGGGCTGACTGGCCAGGCAGTTATTTATTTTTGTGCAGTTTTTCTAGTGATGGAGCAAATACTAGTATAGCACTACACAGATGGAAAGTAATTTAGCATAGTTATGAGCTAATGGTACAATACTTTGTTTTGTTTTTTTTTACCTGATTACATCTGTAGCTTTTTAGGTATGAAGATTTTACTTTAAAAACATACACCTGACACCTGAAACATTTCACTGCCACTGTTTATGTATTTTAATGTCAGTAGAATAGTTATTATAGGAAAAGTCAAGTGTCGAAAGGCCCAATGTGACTGCTTTCCTGTGGTGTTGAAGATGTTGACAGTACTGTATATATCAAACAAATACTGATCTCTTGTGCCCTCTGGTGGAGAGTTTCTCTTTCCCAGTGTCAGCTGGGAAAGGCTCCAAACCTCCCGCGACCCTTAACAGGAAAAGCAGTCACGGATAATGAATGAATAAATATTCGTCAAAAGCTCTTCAAAATGGCATTAATTTGTCTTTTTAATTGGGTCTGTCGCAGTAACCATTTTTGTGAAATTGTTTGTCCCTATAATTGTGATACACAGTATTATCATTTTAAGACCATTTTAAGTTACTAATATAATGATCCTATAATGGTATGATTGTGCATGTACAATGTTTCAACGAGCAATGAACTTTAAACTGACCAGGAATGACAACAAAACACATCTTAGTGTATTTTTTTTTCCTGTCTATTTCGGTAAGGCTGATAATGGGGAATCAGGAAAACCCTGCTGTTTATTCTGGCATCATGTTGGCTAAAATTTTGTGATGTTCTTTAATAAACTAACATTAACTTACAAACATGTAAATACATTGGAGATATTGTCAACAAATGAACATGACCTTGATCATTTTTGCTTACTGTGAAAACTTGATCACGTTATTATCATGACTGGCCTAGATTTTTTTTTTTTTTTTTTTTAATTTAGTTAAAATATTCACATTATTCTCAAAGTAACAACGCCCTCATGTCTCTCCCTGCCTTTCCTCCAGGATGTAAAGATGCCAAATTCTGTCAACTCCTTCCCGACGGACACTCTCATCTCAAAAACCTTCCCTTTGGACTTTTTATCTACCAGCACGTGGCCTACAGAGTCATACGCAGCAGACAGCTTCAACACCAGCGTCAGCAACATCAGCAATGTTAGTACCATCAGCGGAGCTGGCATCCTTCGCTGCACCTATAAGGAAGACTTCAAGCGTATTTTACTCCCTACTGTTTACACTTTAGTCTTCTTGCTTGGACTTCCTCTAAACGCTGCTGTCATACTGAAGATATGGAGGACTCGACCCAACCTGTCCAAAAACAACATCTATATGCTCAACTTGGCCATAGCGGACTTCCTGTATGTGATGTCACTTCCTTTGCTCATCTACAACTATGGCAGTCATGACTACTGGCCATTTGGGGAGTTTGCCTGTAAACTAGTCAGGTTTCAGTTCTACAGGTGAGATTCTTGACAGAATATTGGATTATTTTCTGTTGTGCTAAACTGGGATTGATCCTGATCTGAGTCACTTGATATTGAGTATCTGCTGATACCGAGTCCTGATCTGATACTTGTATTTACCTTGATAACAGAGCTGCACAATACACACTAAAAGTACTTTAATGTTATTAAAATCAATCCAGTGTATATTCTTGATAGTTTAATAGTTCTGCAGTGCAATACAAGAAAAAATGTCTGCATCCAAACAGATCCCCAAGTGATTTTTATTTTATTTTTGACAAAATAACAAAGCGAACAAACTAAGATTTTCTGTATGTGGCTCTCATTACAGTCCCGCGTAGTGCAGCATTTTTTATTTTACATTATGAAGTAGAAATTATTCTCAAATCTACTTAGAGCAGCATTGTAATAGAAGTACAGAACACGATAAATATGTAATATAATCACAGTTCCACTTTGTGTAGTGTTATAGCTGAACTTTAATATTCTCACTCACAACAAATAAAAGTGGGTCACAATTCCATTAGTTACAACATTATAGTAAAAATAGTTTACAAAAAATGAACAATAAGAAATTCAATTCCACTTAAAGCGGAGTAGCAGCTGAAGTTGAACATGAAAAAAAATCAGTTTCTACTTATTGGGAGTAGCAGCATTACAATCATCCCTGAATATCTGCTGCAGATCATGCTCCCTGTGTGACAGCGGATGTAAACAAAGAATCATTTGGGATGCATGCTCAAAATAACTGATTCCAACCAATTAAAAAATGTGTTAATCGGGGCCGATACTGATCCTTGCAATGTGATTGGGAAATCCCTCGTCATAAGACTTGACTCAACTTAATTTTCTTTTTCTCTTTTTCAGTAATCTGCATGGCAGCATCCTCTTCCTCACCTGCATCAGTGTGCAGCGCTACGTGGGCATTTGCCATCCTCTGGCGATGTGGCACAAGCAAGGTGGTCGCAGGTTGGCGTGGTGTATCTGTGGAGCGGTTTGGCTGGTGGTCACCGTCCTGTGCGCGCCAACTTTTCACTTCGCTGCAATCGGAACTCAGCGAAACCGCACTGTGTGTTATGATTTAAGTACGCCAAAGAAATCAGTAGACTACTATCCTTATGGCATGGCGCTGACCTGCCTCGGCTTCTTGTTGCCTTTCATGGGTGTGATGGTGTGCTACTGTCGGATGGCCCACATCCTCTGCCGCCCTGTGTCCTACCAGGGTGTCTCCATGGCGACTGGGGAGAAACGGGACAAGGCGGTGAGGATGATCATCGTGGTGGCCGCAGTGTTCTGCATCAGCTTCCTGCCATTTCATCTCACCAAGACCATGTACCTGGTCATTCGTACTCTGCCTAATGCGCCCTGCGAGACGAGAAACTTGTTCTCAATCATCTATAAAAGCACCCGGCCATTTGCCAGCATGAACAGCTTTCTGGACCCTATTCTGTTTTACTTCACCCAGCCTCGCTACCGCCGGAGCACCAGAAGGTTTGTACTCAAAGTTACTACCCTCAGGGACAAGGGCACCAGTGTGTGAGCCGACAGTGGATCCCAAACTGCAACAGTATTTCTTAAAGCTACAACAGTGGTGGATCCAAGGAGGCTGCAAAGTCGTGCATGTTTGGTTGCTGAGTTTTTTCAAACACATTTCCTCGTGCATGTTCTAATCTAATGTAAGTCCTTTATTATTTTACCTTTCATTCACCGCAAAGACGAACTGTACCTTCCTATGAGGGTCTGAAGATTTAGAGGTATTGACACATCAAAATCCTTCTGAACTATGGCAAGCCACATTATGCAAAGATATCCACATATGTATTGTGGATTTGTTTTTGTCTTCCTTTCCCTTTTCCCTCTTTTTATTTTTGTTTTGTTTTTGCTTATTTTGAGGTAATTTCCATTTGATAATTAACATTTTACTAATATCTTAAATTGTTAAATTGTGAAATTATCTTAAAAGCAAAATTTGGGGGCTCATTGCCTTCCTCCCATGTTTTTGAAAGAAATTAAACCAATTTGCTCAGGTTTCAAAGGGTTAAATGTGAAATTGGGCATATATACTTTTCGAAAATATCTTAAATTTAGTTTTGACTTGCACAGTCATATTTTTAGATATCTTGAAATGTCATTTCTACTAGTAAGAATGTGTTGTGGATATTTTTTCTCTCCCATTCTGACAAGAGAGAATACAGTTTTGACTCTGAGAAATGCTGTTACAGACGTCTAAAACGTACTTAGAAATAGCGGTAAAAGGTTTATATGACTTGCCATACTGAAATACAAAATAAGGGTTGTGATCTTGTAAGACTGAAAGGTAAATGTAGACAGAAAACCAGGAGGAGAAACTCTCAAAGCTGAAAAGAAAATTCATATTCTCTTCTTACTTACATAATCAAAAATCGGCGGTCACCATCACAGTGTAATTGTCTGGGATTTCAGGCATTTAGGACACTTCTGGCAGAGACCCTAGATTATGTCTCTTTGATTTTCTCTTTATTGTGTCTGAGGAGTGCTGTACATGTTGACCAGGGCATTCACATCCAGTATTATCTGTGAAATGTTAATTTTCAGTCTCTGCTGTACACTGGCTATTAAAGAGGAACTTTTACTGTTTTTAAAAAATATGTTTATGTTACACTGTGATACAGTAGATATATATGACAATGCTCTTACATGATAAAATAAGGAGGCATGTCGTCCATTTTAGCAGGCCTCCAAAGTTTATGTAGTACTAAAGGTGAAAGATGATTTAGAGATATGTGTGATGTGGAGGTGGAAACGGAAATGGTTAAAGAGAGAAGGAAAAATTAATATTTTGGATGAAATCCACTATAGCACACTGCCATGTAAAATGCTCAAAGCAATGGTGAATGTTAATGACTGCATGAAGCACTTGTTTCTGGAAATGTGCATTTTTGTATTGAGTATTGCACTTTCATATGAAGGCATCTACTGTTTATCCCCTAATGTTGTAAAAGTTGTTGTTGCATGTTTTCACCACTGGATGGTGTGTGCACCCCACTGCTGTAACCCTGCTGCACTGAAATACCAGCTCTGTTCTCTCTACAAATGCTGTGGTTATGAACATGGTTATGAAAAAGTTATCCAGTAAGGATAAGATGTTGACTACTACAATCAGAGATAAAACAATGCCAAGAAAACTTCAATATTAAGCTCGTACCACTCTGCAATAGTCAATCTATAATTATCTACATGTGATCTTTAAATTCTCCAGTGAAACAAAAAGGAAACTCATTTAAAACTGTGTGCCAGTTTTAATATGTTTTAGAGTCAATATCCGATGCATTAGAGGGAAGGTAAAATGCTATTTATGGACCATAAGGCAGGGTCTAAATTAAGGCTCAATACTGCTTTTTTTACCCACTTCCTATTAGTGTGTGATTCCTTTACATTAAATTGGGATTTCTGTTTCAAGAAATCACCTCTGCTTATGTTAGTTCGGTGCTATAGAGATGATAGAATAAAACGTGAATAACTGAGAAAAGAGACCTTTATCAAAGGAGCTCTGGACTCCGAGGTACTTTAAAGTATATGTGATTTGTTAAGTGCTTAGTATTGTTGTGATTACTTTTACCAGACACATACAGTGTAAATGTGTTCAAATCTATACAACTGAACTTCCTTCTACTATTTCTTATAGAGTTATACCAAGTAACTGAGTTACTGAGTTTCTGATTTGGTAATCTGTCATGTTCATGAAATGAACATTAACGCAGAGTGTGTAGTAGATGGTTGTAACTGCATTTTGCTGTAGCGAAATGTTAATTTGATTTGATTTTTCTTAATACTTAAGTACTGTAAAGAAAACATTATAAATATGTACTAAAGGCAGTGGTTTTCAACTTTCTCTCAATTGCCAGGAAAAAAGATGGCAGAAACAAGGTTGAACGAAAATCATTTATATCAGGAAAATAGACAAGAGTTTGCCAGCGCTATCACGCTGATCTTTATTTTACTAATATTCAACATGGTTCCTTTTCTTTTTACAGTTGCTTCCCCAATTACTGTTAATGATTAATAAATGGTTGTCAGGTGGGAGGGGGGATTTGATGAAGATATTTGAGAATCACTGCCTTAAAGGTTTAAGGATCTTGCATGAATCTAACCAGATTTTACTCTGCAGTTTTGTTGGTAATTGTGGCATTCTGCTTATACACTGTTGTGAATATTGGGTTAATGTGAACATGTCATTTTGATGCATTTAAAATGCAAGGAACATTTTGACCATGGTCATGTGCTTAAAAATGTTAGGAACTCCTTAATGTATGTGTGTGCGCATAGTCAGTAATGTAGAAATATACTGTATGTTGTGCTTCTGGCTTCAGCAAAAAAACTGAATACACAGGTCTTATTCTTATCTCTGTTTTTTTATTTGCAATGTCAATGTTTTTCCCACGTTTGTGTGCGTGCGTGCGTGTGTGTGCGTGCGTGCGTGTGTGCGTGTGGTCAAGTTAGAGCGATTCAGCGATGTCTGCATTGTGCAAACATCTTTGTGTCAATCAGTATTATTTAGAAGAATTCTTATTTTTGTAAAAAGAAAAAGAAACGTTCAAGGAATAGAATTTTATTTTTGTTACATAGATATCATTTTGTATGATTATGTTGATGAAAAGTGACATTTATGTTTTTAATATATTTCAGGTTTTTTTTTCCTTCTCTTATCAAGAAGGCCTCTTGAGTTTCTCTTGTAAGTGTTTTGAATGTTGTCATAATGTAGCTAACAGCCATTATTAAACGTCACCCAGCATCATCAATGTCTTTGCTTCATTCTGTTCTCATATGTATTGTCCTTATCTTCACAATATGAACTTTGACTCTTTATGTATTCTAATTTCTATCATTTACTTTGTATATATTTTATATCTAAGAGGTTAATACTGATGCAGTAGATTGTGTCCCTTGCTCTTTTCTCCTCTCATATTTTCCTGTAATGCAACCTGCAACTTTCCTGACAAAAGTCAACTTTTCCAACTTACAGGTCAACAGAATTTCACCAGGCAACATGACAGTGTCTGGTTCAAATTTCCTCTTTGATTTATTTGTCAAGATTCATATCACAAAACTCAAATCAGAGCTCCTAAAGTAAATAAAGGTACACTTTATTTGGAGCTGAAATACCAGTTGTAAGGGTGTATCAGACGCTTGCTTTTTAAGACCTTTCCAAGAAAACTTTTAACCAAATTTAAGACAGATTTTTGGACAAATCGTCTTTTTTTAATTCAGTTATTGCAGGTCAGTAGTATTATATATATAGTCTTGTACAGGGGTAGGTTTTATTTGGGAATATGGTTATTAGAGTGAGGTAGGTAATCTGTATTTTTCCAACAGGTAAGTGAACCATCTACCACCAGTGACCTGACACTTTGCAGGTCAGACTGTAGAGGGCGCTGCAGTCAGCAGCTGCTCCTATCTGCAGCACAGAATTCCTCTCAGGAACAAAGGGACCTGTTAACCAGACAGCCACATGGGAAGCACCACAGAGGAGTTATTGTGCATTAGTGAAAACTTTTTTTCTTTGTTTTTCTGCACCCCCTTGAATGCTGACACTCTGATTTAACCAACACCTTCATAACACCGTGTGGTGTTGAGCTGCTGGCTGAATTTGCAGTGAAATTAAAGTGTAGTCTCTGGTTTCCTCTGTGAGCCTTTACCTTTAAAAACAGAAATACCGTACTGTATCTTGGAAATCAATTGTGTGTTTATATTGGTGTATTCACTGGGATATCTACAGAAATGCTCCAAAATGTGACTCTAAAATATGTTCTTTTCTGTCTAAATCTTCTGTCAGTGCTACTGTCTTTTTCGCAAGGGAAAGGGCTATAATTATATCTCGTTTGTCCACATTATCTGCCTCTGCTATCAAAAAAGACAACACAAAAAAGCTTTTCCTCTCAATCCCCGAGGGGGCTATGACAGCCCCTATACCCCTAGTCCCGCCCATCCCCTCTGTCCTATCTCAGGCATTAACATGCAAAAAAACAACAAAAGTTACGGAAAACCAAACCATGACAAAAAAAGGAAACCACAAACAGTTTGGGGAATTAACAGTGGGTGATGCATCAGGCCCGTGCAGGCTGCTAACCTGGCGATGGGCTAAAGTTTAGAAAGGAGCAGGGGGTTAACAATGGAAAAGTTGTGTTTGTGAACAGGTTGGGAAAGTTTTGGCCAAAAAAAAGTTGTAGCGCTTTTCCTCCTTGCACGGATGCGGTTTCGGGAATCGACAACATGTAAGTTTTGATAACAGAGCCGCACTAATCTTTTTACGCTCTGAGCAGTTTATCACTTGATTAACCTCGTGAAAGTGCAGTTTGAAGCTTTGCCAACAATTAAAAAGAGTGATTTTTGTTAGTTATTTTTTTAGGCTTCGTGAGGGGAAATGGACCACAACTTCAAAAGGTGCTCGGATCTGTAACATCTGTGGAGTTAAAATGTGTGTGTGAAATCAAACAAAGAAAGACATGAACAATGGCAGAAAGAGAGAGGAAGAACGCGGCTGTGTATCGCAGCGTCTCTTTCAAAAAGTTTGGGTCCTGGAGCGCCAACAGGAGTGAAGACCAACAACACAAATCAGAGAATTTGGAGGCAGCTGGCGTCGCCCTTCCCCCGGAGCCCAGCAAAGCAGAACAGCACTTGGCGACGCGTAATGTCAGTGTGTCAAGAAAAGTTTCCAAAATCTCTGCCACCACCAGCCTCCCGACCGCAGACCCAAAGAAAGGCTCCTCCACTCCTCTTTCCTCTATTTCTCCATCCATCCGTCAGCTCACTGAGAAATTTAGTTCCTCCGGGACGCACAGAGCCTCACCGGGAGACGGAGCAGCACTGACGCGGGGGAGCAGCACTCTTCCCCGGGCCAGGGGCTCCAGGAGAGAGGGGTCTCCGTCTCGTAAATCTTTTCACGAGGACAACGGAGGTGGATATTTCCAGGATAGTGACATTGCTCATGCAGAGTCACTGACAGACAATAAAGTGTTTTACTCTGACACTGACTCTTTGTCAGGCACGGACTCAGAAAAGAAAAAGCGGATTTCTACAACCGAGAGCAACTCTGGTAAGAGAGATTATTCACAGATCAATGCATGTCCCTCTGATCCCAGAAAGACTCTGACTACAGATGAGGAAGAGGATGTTGTTAGTAGAGGGGTTCCCCCACCCTGTAAATCTCACAGAAGTTATCTCTCTACACACCACAGTGACTTTATTCCCCTGCACTCCGACAAGTGGCCAAGTGTCACCAAAATTAGACAAATTTTTGATGAGAGGCTAGACAAAACTACGCAGCAGCATAAGGCGGACTCTTGTGAGTATTTAAAAGTAGCTAGTGGAGGACATCTACACAATCTCAGCCCCAGTGAGAGTGCTCCTCTTTTGGATAGAAATGACAAACTCTTGCTTTGCAGCTCTGCTAATGAAGCCAGTAGCCTGTCTTTGTATGGCAAAAACATAGTTGGAGCGCAAAGCACTGCTAAAGAGAATTTTTGTCACGGTATGGACTATTATTCCAAAACTGACCATCAGCAGTACTCAAACAACAAGGAGGCAGACTTAAAGGCACAAAGTTTTAATGACAAAGTTTCTGGCAGAAATACTTTTCAAAGTGGCAGCAGTAGCAGTCGAAGTTGCACTGGGGGTAGTCGCTACCAAAGGATTAACCCATCTCCACACAGATCTCATAGTCCCAGCCCTGAGACCGAGGCTGCCCACAAGAACCTCAGGACGACCGGGTTGACATCTGACCCCAGCACTGACCTTCAACCCCCAGCTACTTCGTCTTGGAGTCAATCGAACAGCTTGGACACCTCCTCCTGCTCCTCCTCTCTTCAGCAGCCGACAGTGAGGGAGAGAAGGGATAGACAGGGGGTCGGGCTGCCCAGGGATAGTTTACATTCCTCACATAGCTCCTCTAGAGCGCCAGCCCCCACCTCCACCTCCTCCTCCTCTGCTCCAGCTCCAGATAAAGCCATTACCTCCTCCTCCTCTACTGTAGCTCCCTCCATCGAGCTTAGAGCCCCAGAAAGACTTGCCTCTCCTCTAAGCTCCCGCTGGAGGTTTAGCTCTGGAGACGAAGAGGAGGAGCACTCCAGGAGAAGAAGAGAAGGTGGTTCGAGTGTCCCCTCTGGTCCTGCTCCTGACATCTTCTACAAAGCAGGAGAAAGAGGCACCACTGAGCGAGGAGGTAGCCATTTATCCCGAAGTAAAAATGGCTGGTGGGGTGCTAAGGGCATTGGCAGGTCTTCAGGCAGTGAGGAGGACAGCCCTGGTTCTTTAGGCCCCCACAGTCGAGAGGCAGTGCGCCGCCGCTCGTTGAGAAAGAAGAAGAAGGTTGGTGTAGCTGCTCTTGCAACAGGCCGTGATGATTATGATGATCATGATGGCGAATCAGAAGATACCGACAGTGACCCAGCCTTGACAATGGAGCACTTACAGAGGCACCACCAGCAAAATACAGGAGGAGAATTTGTTGGAGCAGTATCCCGGAGCCATTCAGCAAGAGGGCACAGCAGTAACAGTAACAGAGCCAGGGTGCAGCAATGGGAGCGCATCACCTCACCTGTGACATCCACGACACTTCCTGGTGTATCGCGGGTGTCAAAGGTCAACATCCCCCCATTTGTTTCCAGTCCTGGTGGTTCGCGTTGCAACAGCCGATACTCCAGCACTGAGACGCTAAAGGAGGAGGACCAGGCTGGTTGCGCCAGCCGTGCAGCAAATGTGTTTTTAAACACAGGCATAGCAGGAGGCAGCACTAGCAGAACTGCATCATCATCCATGCTAAGTAAAACTTACCATGGGAATTTTACCATGTATCGCTCCCCAAGCTTTGGCCATGGGGATAACTTCTCCCGTACCCCTGTGCGGGTGCGCCCCAAGATTTTGCCCAAAGTCACCCCCTTATGCAATGTGCTTGCCAGAGAAGGAGGAGTATCTGCAGGGGTTAGGGGTGGTGAGACTGCATCATTAAGGAAGACAACAGGTGGCGATGGGGTTGATGATATTGATAAAAACAAAATATCCATGTCCAACCCTGATATCACCTCAGAAACTATGTCTCTCTTAAGCTTCCTGAAATCAGACTTGTCAGAGCTTAAGGTGCGGAAAACGAGTGGAGACAAATCCGGGGTCTTGGAGGGGTCACCAGTGTACAGGATGGGCTCACGATCTCATGGCGGTACTCTGCTACCTTCTGGCCGCCGCCCGTCACTGAAAGACCTGACTGCCACCCTGCGTCGGGCAAAATCCTTCACCTATTCAGACAAACCCACACCAGCAGTGAGGTGTTACTTGACAGGTGGCGCCACGAAGAGAAGCTCCTCTGAGCAGCAGCTTGACTTCGATGGAGAGGGGGATGAAGGGAGGGTGGCAGTGTCGGATAGGGAGGTAGAAAGTGATGGGGGTGATTTTAGGTTTGGGAGAGGGCAAAGATTAAGGGATTATGGATTTGATGATGAGGATGAGGAAAGGATGCCGACTCCATTGCAGGAGAGGTATGTTCAGGAGGCAAGGCAGGTCATTCAAGATATCTGCCAGATGAGTAGTAGAGAAGATGATGATGTAGATGTAAGGAGAACTGATGATGATTTGGAGGATGAATGTTTCCAGGTCAAGAAAACAAATGAGGAGAGGAAGAAAGCAGGAGTGTGTGTGAAGGATCAGGCAAGGACAGATCAAGAGTCTGAGTTTAAGAACACAGAAGACAGGGATAAACATGAGAGGGAGAGAGAGAACAGGGAGAGGGAGAGGGATGGACAAAGTATGCAGTCGGAGAAGCTAAACAGCAGGGGCACAGAGTACAGGGAGAAGGCAAAGAGACAGAGCAGAGAGACAGAGCGAGCCTTACTGAAGGGCGACTCGGAGGAAAGCATGTTGTACGACCGCTCTGTGGATGAACTTTCAGGCCATGAGTCTAGTTTAACAGATGAAGGGATTGTAACAGAGCCAGAGACAGCCCCCAGTGACCCCTCTGAGAGGTTGTTCCTGGGGTCAGCAGGGGTTAATTTGGGGTCATTTATTGCTAGGGATGTGCTAGGGCAGCCAGTCACCGCATGGAAGCAATCGGCTCTCCATGAGGCGGAGCAGGAGAGAGAAGAAATGACGGAGAACAGCTTGAATTGTACAAATCGTCTGAATGAAGTCAGCTTACCTCCTTCCTTGCCTCATCCTGCGCATGTGGCTGAGAGTGACAGTTTCATCATGGAGCTCAGTAGCACTGGTGGTATCAACAATGTCAACAGTGAGGAGATCAACACTAACAGCGCTGTGTCACAAAGGTCAGCAGGCAGCGCGGGAGGAGGAGGAGGACTTGAAGCCCCTGCGACACCAAGTTCAGTCCGTCGAAGGCGCAAATTCTCTCCTTCTGGTAATAACAACACAGGCTCTGATTCCAGTAATGGTAGTAATGTGGAGTCAACAATAGCAGCTGTTGGAAATGGGGAGTCCACTGTCTACCGCTCTCTTAGTGACCCCATGCCTCAGCGGCGCTGTTCTGTGGCAGAAGAAGGGAATAACAATTTTTCATCTGTGGACAGCAATCTTCTAGGTTCCCTATCTGTCAAAGGAGGAGGTGCTCCAGAGGCCTCTGCTGCTGCAGCCTTGTCAGAGTACAAGGGCAGCATGGCCAGTGACTTGTCAGTTTATAGTGATGGTGGGCTCCGTGATGATGGCGTTCGTGACTACAGTGGGGTGATCAGGAGCATCGTAGCTGAGCCAGGTGCAATGGACAGACTGATGACAGATGACCATGGCAATGGCAAAGCTCCCAAGAAGAAGTCATTCAGTGACCCCAGTCGCCGTAGTGATGCCCCTTTGCTCTCCCAGAATGACCCTCAATTTAAAGGTCAGACTGGCAGCACTCAGCCAATCAGTGAGCTGGATCAACCTGGTCAGATCCCACCTTCCAACAGTGAGCCAATCCTGAACGAGCAGAGAGAGGAACTGTGGGAGCCCGAAGAGAAGTCAAAACATGCACTGCAGACACAGCCAAACATTAATAAAGTCAAGAAAGCTCGTTCCCAGTCAGAATGTACCCCCCACTCTGATAATTTTAATGATGAAGATGGTTATGAAATAGACCAAGGCGGAGATGAGACAGAGGTGCAGAAGTTTAACTTTAACCTCAAGCTAGCTGAGGTCCTGTCTCCTAGAATGGTTCGTCGGCCCACCAGAAAGCGTCCAAACAGGCTGGCTCAGTTTTTTTCTCACGAAGAGCCGTTTGAGCCCCAAGAACTGGGTTCAGAGGAAGATCACAGTGACCAAACCGACCTCACCCCTCCCCTTCCCCCACTGCAGTCCAAACCCAAAAACAGACCCAAGCATGTCCGCCATGCCAGTGAACCTGCCACCTTCATCCCCATCTCCCCACCTCCACAACTCCAGCCACTGAAGGAGGCTGACTGCCTCGCCATCCGCCCCACTGCAGAGCCTCCAACAAGTAAGCCTCCAGGAGACGAGGCCCCATCTCTGGAGGATGTGACCCAGAAATACATCCTGGAACTGGGCGCTGCTGAGGGCTCAGGGCCTCTGCCAGCGGCCAGGGATGGAGCTGAGGGTTTGGTGTCGGCTTCAGAGGGGCCCAATGAGACAAGCACCAGTGGAATTACAGAAGCTGGACCACAGAAGAAGAGCACAGAGGACACTGCATCCACAGCCCCACAAAGGACCAAGCCCAGAGTGGTGAGTCTACCCTTTTCACTATTTTCAAGCCATGTGTGAGTTTGTGCAGCTGTAAGGCTGATGTGTACAGTGCTTTCTTGTAGTATGTTTTCTTTGCGTTTGGATGGCTTGCGGTTTTAAATTTTGAAGGTATTTGAGTGAATGAGAAAGGGTTGATGCTTTTTAAGATGTCTCTAATACTGTGAATATGGATTTTAGTGTAATAATGGACGATACATGGGTTATGAGGTAATACCAGTTGTTTTAAAATAGCCAGTAATGTTGTGCCTATGTTTTTACAAAGTGCTGTGAATCAGGGCCCATATGGTAAATTTCAGAGTGCACTTGGGATCAGTACTACAATACAGAAGCCATTAAAGGCTGAACAGTGTTAAACAAACATCAGAGAATGTTATTAGTTTGATTAAACAAATCTCAGACAAAAGGTATTAAGGAGTGGACTGAGGCCTGCTGTGTATGCCTGTTTTCATTTATTTGTTTCATTCAATATTGATTGTCTCTGAGCCAGAATCACTAGGGAGGGGATATAATAAACAGTCACCCAGACACAGTGTGGATATGTCTGTGATGCTGCATTTACTCAGACGTGTCTACACAGCGGGAGACTTCTGCCTTTGTTATATCATAGCAATGCAAAAGGTTAACTGATTGGGCTGCAACCAAAAAGTAATATCATGATGATTATAGACTATTGTCTGTTTTTTTATGTAGTACTCTTTCTGTGATTATTATTATTGTTATTATACAGAACAGAACAACAGATTAACAATCCATATTTTTGGAGGCATTATGATAAACCTATAGAATATCAAAATATGAGCAGTGTTTCCCACAAATTTAGGTTTGCATGTGGTAGCAGCTGATGACAGCATACTGAGGTTTTTTTTCTTTCTTTTAAATACCCGTGTCTTCCTAAGTATCACTCTAAGTCTCCTCTCTACATTCTGAGGTACAGAACAGAATATACATATCAACGGCGCTCCTAATGAATGGTCCTGCTCCAAAAATAGAAAATCTGTTTGTGGCGGAAGATGTCATGGTACGTTGCCACAAATACATGAATGTGTGGAAGACCCTATAAACATTGTATGATAAACCTAAAACTCTAAATACAGATAAATTCAGACACTTTTATTTTGTAAGGTTTGTGAACAGAAGGTTTGGAAGCACAGTGGAAATTAGATGTCTGTCTGTGTGTGTTTCTGTGCATATTCAATATTCCTTTATGTGTCATTTATTGCCAAACACAGCTACCCTTACTCATAACACAACTCTGAGTGCACATACACACACACTTTATCTCTCATAGAGGTGTTTAACTGAAGTCAAAGTTATACAGTTGTGGGAGCACTATAGGTGTTGAGAATATAAAACAACATTGGGATTACCGTCCTATCTGAGCTCAAGACAGAAAGTTGTAAGCACACCATCCAGAGCTTTGATTTCATTATGCCTGACTGCTTTTTTAAAATCAGTTACTTTTTTGCAACCCTCTGCTCTGGTAGGGAGGCCAAATGTTTCCTACTTCTGATTTGTTACTGTGTATGTTTTGGTAATGTAGACCATGTTGTTTTTATTTGCTAAAAAAAATATTTTGTGCCACTTGTCACTTCTTGACTTTAACTTTCTCTCTCAAAGTTGTTTTGCTGCCGATTGATATTACTTCCATGTATTTCCCTGGGCTACTTTAGTTTTTGATTGTTGTACTCTTGGCCCGTTGTCCTTCCTTGTTGCCGTAGTGACAGCAGTAGCTGGTGAGTGACCTCACCGGGCAGGAAATGGGTTTAGGGAAATGGGAAGTTGTTGTGGTTACTGAAGTGTTTGATGATGTCCAGAATTACCGGCTGGCGTGTGTGTATATGTGCACTCCATTGTGTTGTATGTGTGTATTATAAACTGGTTTCCTCTTTCGTCCTCTTTTTGTGTGTGTGTGTGTCTGTGTGTGTGCATGTGCATATTGTTTCTCTGGAATATATCAATGGCCTGTTCAGACACTTGGAGCCCAAAGTGTTGCCAACACGCTGTGTTTAGAGCACTGCCTCGCAGCTCTGCTGCACAGTGATGGTGTATGTGTGTGTGATTTGGACTAAATGTAATAACAACTGTGCCAAGCTAAAATGGAGCACAGACACGTTCTGAGAAAGAAAAAAGGAAGGGGTGAGAGGGGGTGAACAAGTTTTTTTTTTTTTCCTTTTCTGGAGAGTGTGGCTCGTTTCACCCACAGCACAGTGCCCGTTGTCTGGCATCAAAATCTCTCATTAATTTAATCTTTTATCTGATGTGTCAGATTTACTTTTCTTCACTGTTCCTTTGTGTGCTTTTCACCTTTTCTCCTTTGTTATCTGTCCAGTTGTTGTGTCAGTCAAAGTCTGTAATCCGAGTCTGAAATACGATATCAGTATGTGGCACTTTCAGCTATACTTTCACCCCATCTTCTCTGTCTTTTTTCAATTTGAATTCTCCAGCATTCCTCCTCTATGTTATCTTATTCTTCTCTTTGCTGTCTCTCTTTGTGTCTGTGGAACATTGCAGTGAAGTGAGGTCATAACGTTTGTCTCGGTGTGAGACAGGCTGCTGAGCCTAATGTCAGGTAGGGAGAGAGAGAAAGAGAGACAAAAAAAGACGAGAGTTGGAGCACTTGCCAGCTAAAAAAAAAAGGTAACAGGATCAAAATAGAACTGAGAGAGAGCTGAAGAATGAGACGGTGGTGGAGGGAGGGGGAGTGAGGGAATGAGCAGTAATGGGCGAATAGATAAAGGCTGGTTTTTTTTGTTGAAACAGGTGGGTCATATGCAAAAAATTTTTTAATTAATATCTCAATAGCAATCTTGATATTTTGTGATTAACCTAAAAAGTCAATAGGGCTATATTGAAACATTCAAAGCTTCGAAACGTCTTTCATAATGTCGACATTCAAATTCTAAATCAAAATTTGAATGCAAAATGCATATATGCATATGCACAGTTACAGATAAAGATTAGGCAACACTAATATTAGAATGCTTTTTGACTTTTTTTTAAACTTGTATGATCCAAACATTTCCAGCAACTTCAGAGCATTGTAAAGTGAAAATGGGTTGACAAATGTAGATGTAATAATTTCCAAGATTCACAACATGTTTTTTCTTTTTTTTTTTGGAAATAATATGCTTCAGTCCATGTTTGTTAGTGCTTATCCTGTGAAAAACAACAGGTTCACTGTGGTTAAAAAAAACTGTTTTCCCCTGCTTGCAGCACACAAAGGGAGGCACCCACCTGTAACAAGGTTCATAAAGTTGATTTAATCGAAAATAGTAACTCATTTAATCTGATGCATTACTGTATTCAAACTGAGGACTTTTTGTTATTGTTGTTTTTTTTGGGTGATGAAATCATGAAATATGTTGACAGACATTTGAAGCTTTATTCAAAAACCTAGTATTGTATTGAAAAGTGTATGGCCTAAATTCTGACTCATGTTTACCTTTTAAAGTGTGTGTTTTGTTCCCAAATGTTTGGATCCTCACACAAGCACAGTGCTTGTTAACATTCATTTAGACCTGAAAACTGAGAGTTGAGAATTATATGAGAATTGTGTCAAACTATTATTACATGGAGAGTCATTCATTGATAATGCAGTATTTTCACCCCAACTGGAATATAAAACCAGTGCAATAAAGGAGAACTGGTTTAATTCATCTCCTCATGCTCTGCCTTGTCCACATATGCGCGTGTGTGTTTTCTGGTACTGTTTGTGTAGTTTTCAGCTTTAGCAGGCAGCAGGAATGTGACTCATCCTTCCTTTTCTTATTGTTGTATAACACATACTTCCTAAAAGAGCTGAAGACTCCCAAGGATTATTGTGTGTCAAGTGACCATATTTTAAAAAAGTATTATATTAGTTTCTGTACTGGTGCTAAAACAGAAGTCTTTTCTGGCGTTTTAACATGTTCAACTCTTTGTATTAACAAAATTAGCCAATATTTTAAAACGTGTTCCTGTTACATTTTTCCGTTAAATTGAAAACAGACACCTTTTCAAAAGCCACTAGGTTATGGTTAGGAAAAAGATCATGTTTTGGCTAAATATCCCTGGTTTAGGGGCACAATCCCAGCATTTGTTTTTGTGCCGCTATCCCCACCGAGGGGTTGATACAAAACATCTGCGTTTGAGCCTAAAAAAAACGATGGAAACACTAGAATGGAAAGCAATGACTAGCTAAAAAATTTGTTTTGTGTTTTTTTAATTAGTTGGTCTCTAATAGAGGTCTGCAGCTTGATGGGCGTCTTGCCTCGGTGAGACACCATCAACCATCCTCCTCACCACCCAATGACAAAGTCAGCTTATTTATTGCGTCACTTTAAACATTTATGTTGATACTTGTGAAAGGTGCAAATGTAACATTTTCACTTAAATAGATACCCAACAATATTAATATCTGTTTTGCATACTTTATGCATATCCTTATAACGATTGACAAAGGGCAGCTGTCTTTATAACATACTGTTTCATCATACTGTCTTTTAAATAAAAACAATTCCTTAAAGGTCATGTATCACCTTTCATCCTATTGATGAGGCCAGTGCAGGTTTAAAGAGGACACTAGCTGGAGTGCTAATGTTAGGAAGAGAGCCAGAGAAAGAAAGGAAGACAGACAGATGGGTTTGCGCTCTGTTCTGCATGGATTAAGTCTAAAAGCACAGTGTTTATAGCTTCAGATTTATGACTTACTTTGTTTTATCAGGCCACCCACATGGAATCAAATACTTTGCCTCTGCCCAGTCTTTCTTTTCTTTTGTTCACTCCCTGCTCCTCCCCAGATGTAGATGTGCCGCAGAAGAAGAGTAAAGGTAAAGATACTGAAGCAGTGAGGCGGCTCATAAGTTTGAGTAATTACTGAGACGCTAACAGAGGCTTTTTAGAATTTGGGTGTTCTCCGTTAAACAAACACAATGACATCAGAATCATTTTATCCAATGGTTTATCTGACACGTTATTGGGAACACACCAGAAGGGGAAAAAAGGGATCACCTAAGCAGAGATGATGGATTTTAGAGTGAGCTATTACCATAAATGTTAATAACATCCCTCTTAAATTGTTTTTTATTCAGGGCAGCTAATGGACCTCTGCACTGTAAAAAGCATCATCAAACATTTTTATTTTGAGATCAATGCAGCGGAAGAGCTTATCCTTTAAACACAAAGTTAAAAGCAAAGCAAAGGACACATTGCACACACACATAGGGGATATCCTGTAGGTGTCAGGGGTTCTTTTTTAACGTGCAAAGGTCAACCCAATTTTATTGGCATCCAAAAAGTACATGATGCTGAGCGAGGTAAAGGTGACAGAGAGATGAAAGGATGAGGATGTGGTTTGTTCTGGTTAAAGGTCTCCATGACTCAGCAGATGACAGGGAGAGGTGGGATGAATCAGGAGATCAAAAAGCCACAGTTGTGATATCTGTGGTGTCTGTGACACATCGGCCTTCTGATGGGGGACGTTTTGTCTACTTGTGCCAAAGGAGGGAGAAAACTGGACCTAGAAGCTTGGCCCTAAAAGGATGGATTGTTGTACTGGGAGCACTGGTTTGATTCTGTTTAGAAAATGTGATGGCATCTATTGGAGGTCAGAGGCAGATTGAATATAACAGTATGATGTTTGCTATGGTTTCTGTTTCTATGTGGTTGAGGTCCTTGAAGAGACAACGTCTCCGACTTCCAGCCATCTTGTCCTCTACTCATATACAAACACACACACATGCAAAATGTTTTGCCATCCCTCTGTCTCAAACACACAATATTGCTTTTGGGAAAGGCACAACAAAAATGTTTTGTGTTCCCCTGAGTAAGAGTGAGTGTGTGTGTTTGGGGATGATTTAATAATAGACCTATTTGGTTTGACGGGGTGGGGGTGGGGGGGCACTTCTAGCGATGCTGAAGTAATTTTGAAGGATAACTGTAGCCAATTGTGTGCATAAAAGTTTGTTTGTGGCTGGCGTTTGTGCAGCCAGTGAAAGCTCCTTGCTGAGGAAGAGTCCATTATATTGTTTCCTGTAACACATTCTTTTCTCTCCACTATCCAATCCAAGCTCTCAGTAACAGCGGTGGGCTTTAAAGCCAATTTTTCATAGTGGCCATAGTTGTGGAAATACAACATCCAGGTCTGTTGCTTGATGCCATTGGGCCCAAAAAGAGTTTTCCCATAGACTAACTCTTTAAAAGATATCTCTGTAATCTTATTTCTTTTTTTTGTGTGTCTAAACTGTTTCACTTTCGCTATCTGATCATTTGTAGCCATAACATTTTGGGAATCTAGAAAACCACATGAAGAACTGCCAGAAGTTTGCTGCTCTGCTGAAAGTTTTAAGTAAGCTTGCTGTGCGGGCTCCATGATACGGAAGTTTTGGGTAATTTATAACTGTTATAACACACCTCAGAGCAACTTCCATAGGAATGAAGAGGGCCTGCCCCCAATGCTGTATTCAGTTCTCTTTAACCATCCATGGGCCCATCTACCTATCTAACTTTCATCACCTTTATCTTTTGTGTAAGTACATGACTCTTATACCACTCCGTACAATAAATAGGCCTATGAACAAGAGCCAGCAGCTTGTTAGCCTAGAAAGACAGGAAATAGTGAAGGGGGCAGCTTGGCTCTGTACAAAGGTAGCAAAGTCCACCTACCAGCACCTCTAAAGCTCACTAATTAATATGTTATAGGGCCTATCTTGTTTTTTTTTAATCCATACAAAAATCAAAATATTACACATGACAATTAACATTTTTAGGTTGGTTGCTCCCGCGCAAGAACTGGCAACTCCTGTTAAACATCAAAATGTGGTTTGAATACTTTGTGTTCTAAACAAATCAGACGAATGAGAGATAACTTGATTATTCTTCAGCTTTGGAGGTGATGGTACACAGATTTTGTTACCTCTGTAAAGAGCCAGGTTAACTGTTTGTCCCCTGTTGCCAGTCTTTGTTTTGAGCGATAGGATAACCAGCTGCAGGCTTTAGATCCACAGCATACAAAAAAAGAGAGGTGTCGACCATCTCATCTTACTAGGCAACAAATAAGCGTTTTCCCTCTTTGTTCCTTTTAAAGTGGATTAAACATGTCTGCACTTTATTTTTATTTAAAGAAATGAAATGCATATCACAATAAGATAGTAGCAACACTGATAATGGTAATTCAGGTTAAAATCCTCAGTCTAGCAAGTGTGAGGATAATCTCAAGTGACATGTAGCGTCAGTGCGAACAACTCACAGCTCCATCTGGTTTCTCACAGTGGGAAAAAAACTCTGTGGGAAAATTGTTTTGGATGTCCCTGCCCTTGGCGGGTGATGGCAGTATGCTTTGAAAATCTTCAACTCTCCCCCTTTAAGGATTGCCCCTTCACATTTTGTTTATTTATTTGGAGCTTGCCAGTGGAAAGACACAACAGTGTAAACCTGTGAAGAGTGGCCCTGGTTCTTCTTCTGTCTTTTTTATCTCTTTGTTATCCTCATTTCTTGTCCCAGTCACCCCCCTCCTGACCGTCTCTTTCTAACTCTCTCAGTCTGTGTGGATCCACCCAGTGTAATTACAGAGCAGTCTGCTTATGTAAGGAAAGCCTCCTCTGAAACAGCACTTTCTAGCAGAGCTGCTATTTCAGCTTTTTTGTGTGCACAGGCGGATTTCTACATACTAAAGTGTGTGTGTTTGTGTGTGACTTAAATAATGGACGATGAATAATGGTTTCCGGTAGTTATTATGCTACTTTTGAAAATGGGGTCATCTGCCAAAGATGGTTTGTGTGTGTGCCACAGATGTATTGTATGGTATATCTTTAGCAGGCTTTCTCTCGGTTATGTTAATCATTTCTGTCCTGAGTCATACATCTGCAGTCCACGTGGCCTCAAAGATGTGTTTCAGATTGTTGATGATTCACCTAATGCACGGCTGCTGTGTTGGCTGCCTGTTTTAAATGGAATCACTTAAGGTTTAAGTTACTGCTGGTGCTAATTGAATTCTTTAAAAAGGGAAAGCAAATGGAAACAAAATACTTTACATGCTAATTAAAAAAATCCCCCCACATACACTAAAGAAGAAGAAACAAGAATAACAACTGGTACAGCTGCACTCTAACGTTAACAATCTGGTCGGCACCAGATAGTAGGCCCATTCTATGATTGTATAAGGTAATGAGATAAGTTAGAAATGTAGAGGGGTGGGTGATTTCCGGTTTTGCCAATCCTGACCAGTCGAACCGGTATTTGTCATTATGTCACACTCTGGCAATCAAAAGTAGCTTACCACAGCGCTAAATCCTAGACATATTGCAGTAGTAATGAGCAATATTATAGTGTGATTAATATAATATCATGTTTGTAAAGGTTGAAACGGAGCATTCAGTGTCATAGAGGTCGTGTTTTAATTTACTGCCAAGCAGAGGCGGCTGGTGCACTGTTACTTTTTCCATCTTGCAGTCAATAAATGTTCATGTTTAATGGTGCTGCTGAAACAATCTAGCTTAATGAGCAGCAGTGGTGGTAGTGCGAGTGTATGCTTTTTTTTTTTATATCTGCAGAGCTGTGATCGTATTTAGCATTCACCACTTCTTTTTTCTTCTCATGTACTTAGTTAAAATGCCAATCAAAATGATTTCTCTCACCAGCAGACTCCACTCTCTCCAACATTCATTCAACATGATGAATTGGCCAAAAATAGCCGACAAAGTCTGACTAGTGCCAACTGTGCAGGACACACCACAAATCTAGGGCAGGGACGCTTACCAACAGCCCAACATAGACTGACGGCCAACTGTCAGCTTGGTGTGTCAGGGTCCTAACACATTTGTATCTCTCACTCAGTCCGGTATTTGAACTAAATTGGCCAACAGCAACTCATTTTTAGAGCCCTCTTTTGTTAATCAGTTATCTGCTTAATGTGTGATGTGCTCTGCTGTGTATATTCTCCATCAGTCAGGGCATTCATTGCAATCTGCATATCCTATTTTGAATAGCTTGTAATAAAAAGAGCAAACACTGTATTAGATTTATAAAGCTGTTGGGTTTTATAGATCCCAATATGAATAATTTATCAAACAGTACTAGTCGGATGCCACTACACTGTCATAGACACACTCAAAAAGCAGAGATTGTACAGTCTTAGGTTTTATTGCATGCATATGCTAGTATTGGTTTATGTATGCGCATATCTCTGCGTGACTTATTGGCATGAATATGTTGCCTGCGTCGCTCCCAGTTGCTCACACAATGGTACAACTGTGTCATCTGTACAGCATGTAGCATAGCATAGTTTACAGCGTGGTCGGATCCATACACACACACACACGCACACACACTTAGTGATACAGGGTTTAGGCCTTGGTCTGACTGTGGGTTGACTGGGCCGTTTAGTCCTTTTCTCTCACTTGTCTTTTGTCCTCCAAAGAAACATGACAGTAGAAACACTAGGCTTTTCCTCTGTTTCGGATCTTCGTCTTCCTCTCACCCTCTCTGTCGTCCGTCTTATGGCATCAGTCCGCCGCTTTGGATCATGCTCTAGCTGCCAGTTGAGAAAGTCTCGTCAAAATGGGGATGGGAGAAGCTGGAAGTGTCGGAGTGTTGTTCCTGAGTGGCTGCTGGGATCTCGGATTAAGGCACAGGGAGAGGAGGAGAATGGTTGGAGAGGTGAGACGGGAGCAGCGAAGGCCAAAGCAGCCTCACAGGCAGGTGGTGTTGTTCCTTTTGTGTTTGTATGGCATGAATTTTAAGTCACATTTGTTTGCTTGAGTCACATTTATCTTTGCTTGATTCACTTCATGAAAGATTGCGTGAAACTTTGGTGGATTCAGGTAGATAATGAAGCACTTTGTGACCAAAAACATAGATCTGATCAAATGATGGTTGTCTTATTTTCTATTAAAACGTTGCCATTAACCAAAAAGTGATATAAATATACTTCTAATGTGTTGCTCTACGCTTAGTTTGACAATGACATCCTCCCTGTCACATGGACTTCATCATCACGCACCCTCGTGGTGTCATTACATCATCCACAGCACATGGATGACATCGCTGTAGTGCACTTTCAGTTCACGTAGTTCAGATTGTCGTGAAGAATTTTTAGACTCATGAGTTTCCAGTTTTTCAAACTATCGTCAGGATGAGCAGAGGAGAAAATGAGACAGGCTACAAAAAAATTGTTCAATTCATTTGTAGAAAGTAGAATATTTATATCGGGACTTGTCGGGGTTCAACCTCACAGTATAGATTTCAAACGAGATGAGCGTAGAGGTGTGAACTTGGGTCACATATTTTGGATTGGAGTCAGACTTGAGTCACAAATTTGAAGACTTTAGTCTTGACATCAACATTAACACCAATAACTCTTTACTTGGACTTGAGCCTTTTGAGTTGACATTACTTGATACCTTTTCTAAAGCTAGTTTGGGAAGAGAAAGTTTTTCTCTCATATTTTTTCCAATTTGAGAAGAGACTAAAAAAATAGACAAGAAAGAAAAATTCAAGATATATTCTGTTGTGGTCAATTACCACTTTTTTAAATTAAAAAGTTCAGTCATACTTCTTTTAGCACAGCATTAATGACTTTAGTGAATTTAACATATTACTCTCTTGTTAAAATGAAATTACATTTGGTAAAGAAAGAATATTATGACTTGTTTAGGACTCAAAATGCAAAGTTTAGGACTTGTGTTTTGCCTTGGGACTTGACTTGGGTGCAAAGACTTGAGGTTTACTTGTGACTCTGTCTTACCTCTGTATATTACAATAGTGATTCGGCCATCTTTATAAACCTGTACTCATCTTATTAAAGTTAACCTTTCATCTAAGCCTCTTTTGGCTGGCGCACCACAGAAAGTGTTGCATTGCATATTTCCAGCAGTAGTGAAACTCTGGTAGCCTGTAAAAACTGCACAGTCAGGATTATCAGCAGCAGCCACCATGCCTGAACAAAAAAAATTAGAGTAGTGCTTTACAGGTTCACCACCAGGTAAATCTGAATTGGTGTGTTCATGCAGATAAAATAGATGCTTTGAGATCAAAAGTAACATGACACATGCTTTGATCACTGCACAGACTTTATGGCCAGACTAGTCAGGATATTTGTACAGCTTTTCACACTACTCCCCCTGCAATTTACTGGTAAGCAACACTGACTACTATATACTCTTCACAAGTATATTTTCCTGCATATTTGCAGTTAATTTCTTTGTTTACACTGCCTTTCATGGCTATTCGTGTTTTAAGTTTGGAATGAACTTACTATAGATGACTGCGATAAAGCTCCATATTGCACCACTTTGGTATTAAACGTTTGGATTTACAAACTGTTTACTGTCATGTAGATGTCCATGAGATTTATTATACTTACCTGTAATGGTCTTCTGTGCATGAGACAGAGATAAGCAGTGTTTGACAACTGTAATGTACATGTTTGTCAGACTTTATGAAGATAATTTGATGGAAAAATATTGTATTCTTGTCTCATATCAAAGGAGAGCATTAATTAATTGAGCCCTGAGATTTCTTTTGTTATTATACTAATAAGCATTTAACACTCAGACTAGTCTTTTGTAATCTTTTAAAGTCCCCAAAATCCAAAAGAATGGCCCTTCCCTTCCCTTCCCTGCCCCTGGCAGGTGAGCATTAAGAGGCCACTGCCAACCTTTGTACTTTAGTAAAACATTTTGTCCCAAGATGAGTTTTCTCAAAACTGTGAGTCAGCCTGCAAATATGTTGACCTTACCTCGGCAGAGAAAACTTGGACGTGTGTGTGTGTGTATTAGAGTGTGAATGGGAGAAAGACAAAAGTAGACAGAGGCATTAGAGCACTGAATGTGATGCCAAATAATATTTTTGGAAAGATGAAGCGACCTTGTGCTCCACTCTCTCTCTGTGTGTCTTCTCTCCTTTTGTCTCTCTGTCCCTCTGTCTCTCTGTCTCTCTGTCTCATTGTGTCACTTTCCCTTCCTTGCTCCTTGTTTCCATGCTTTGGCTCACTAACAGAGCTTGAGGCTCATGGCAAGTTTTTAACTAGCTATTCCAGTCCAGAAGAACAGAGTTTTTTTTTGACTCTCTTAATGCAAAACAAACTATGATGATTCCCTCTTGAATTATTTCATTTAAAAACTGTTTCGAAATTTAAAACAAAGATTAGAGAAACGTCAGAAAAAAATAAATATCTGTGTAACAGAAATTCGTTTTAGTGTTTAATCAGTGTGTGTGTGTGTGTGTGTGTGTCTGTTGAACTGTGGGTTTCAGTGACTGTGAGAAAATGTGTGATAAGAGGCCATTAAATTTCACTTGAGTCACAATGCCAAACATATCAATCACTTTCTTATGTTTCTCTACTGTAGTTGTGTATTGTTTGCATGTAGTAACATTGTGTTTTTATAAAGTTTAAACCTGCTGCAACCATAATACCATTAAGAGTACTGGAAACATGGTTGATTAAAAGAACATATTTTGCACTGAATTGTACTTTTTTATAGGAATTTAAGGATTAAGTTGACATGTCAACACTGCGGTTTTTGTGCAGACTAATCAAACAACCTCTAACATGTTAATTAGAGTGTTTTAAAGGTGCTGGCAGTTGGATTTTGTTGCCTTTTTTGTCCTTTTTGTCTTGCGTCCAGACTTAAAGCTACACTAACTGGCTGGTGACTGTAGTCTTCTTTTTAACAGACAGATACAACAGTGACACTGATCTTTTCATGCTGAAGTAAGAAAAAAGAATATAAACATACATTAGACTGGACAAATTATGTTTTTATTGTTTTCTACAATTTTGTTCAGAGTTTTACCTCTCCATTAAACTCAAACAAGAGTAGGAACTTTATTACGGTTGGACGCAAAGGTCCCTGACACACCAAGCTGACGGCTGGCCGTCTGTCAATGTCTGTTGCCCAAGTTTTTGCGGCGTTTCCCCCTCCGTTGGCCCTTGTCAGCCCTTGTTGGTCCTTGAGAAGAGGAACAGAAATGATTAAAACATGCCAACAACTTAAGTCATGAGGGTATGAGACAAAAAAAGTTTGTCTTATTAGACAATATTCTTTTTTCTTAGCCATTTAGCTCTTTAGCAAAAACGGGTCATAGTTTGTATTATTGTTCCCTTGCAAACAGTAAATATCCTTTGTTCTTTCAACATTTGGTTGGGTTGTTATTGTGTTAACTGGCTAACTAGCAACTGTAATCTGTCTTCTCGGTCTTCCAGTTTCCCTTTTTTAGTGACAAACACAGGCTACCCACACCTGCTGGTATTGAGAACTATTTCCTCTCACATTGGCGCAGAACAAAAGTCCTGGTTGGTTGTTGGCTGAAGTGTTTGCTGTGTGTTCATGTACAACTTTTTTAGCCAAGACATAATGTGATGCACAGTTGGCCTTTTTTGCCACTAGTTCTTCGATGTTGGTTTGATGTGCCTGGGCCGACAGACGTATGTAATCTGTGACGAGGGTTTGACCTGTCTGGCATTAGATCCAAAACCAATCCATCCTGCAAGTTTAACACACTGTTAAGATAGATACATCTGCAGTGTGTGTCAGGATTTAATTTTGGCATGAATATTGTTGTCAATTTGAAATACTTGAACCAGAACCAAAAGTACTAAAACATTTCCGGTGATACCAGCCACAGTCACTGCTGCACTGTTTTTTTTTTTTTTTTTTTTTGTGTGTGTGTGTGTGTGTGTGTGTGTGTGTGTGTGTGTGTGCTGTCGCTGGCCAAATATGACAGCAGTAATTACTATGGCAGTGATGATGGTTAATGTTGATGACTGCCATTTATCTGGAGATTGGAGGTATGTGTGTGTGTGTGTGTGTGTGTCTGTCTGTCTGTCCAAAGGTATGTTTGAAGGGCTCACACAAAGCTCTCGTCACCCAGTGACAGCCAGGGGGTTGTGGGTAATCGGGTCTGTCTTTCCTAAAACAATGTAGTCCTTCTTCACTCCTCAATAGGCTTCTTATGTGCTACCAGGCCTCGACTTTTCCCCCCCTTCAAACATTTTATTCACCAGTTGGCATTTCGATTGTGTGGTTCTGAAATGTTATTATGAAAGGAGGAGATACATTATTTAAGGTTCACACAGTGTGCTACAGAGATGCCATTCACATTAAACATCACTAGACCACATATTTTCTCAAATTGTCAGACTGGGTCTAAATCTTAGCAACCGATCTCTAGTGTAACAAAAACAGCAGTATTTTAGCCATTTAAGGACGTCAAAAAACATGCCTGTGGTTGAATTTGGGGGTCTAAAGCAACAATCACATGTGAAATGGGAACAGACACCAGTGGGGTTGATACATTTTACACACTCACCATAGCATTCATTTTCATTTTGTTGCACTGTTTCCATGTGAACTCACATGTCTGCTTCATCATCTTGTTTACTGGATGATCGTCATTTCAGTGCAGCTACATCTCTCCCTAAGAACCTACAAGGCAGTGAATGAAAAGACTCAAGATAAGAAGATGCAAAGTTCCTAAAAATAGTTCAGTCTGACCTTGAATGGAGGAGTGCATCCTTGTAGCCATTTCAAAATCCTGTGTTTGTGCTTTCCTCACCATCTTTCTCAACCTGATATGTTTTTATTGCAGGTTATTATCACAAGTGACTTCTTTATGAAATGAAATCTTTGTTGAAACGAAATCTTTGTTTGCAATTTGTTGTAAAAGGGCCTATATAGCTGTGTTAGTCTCACTCACGCCAATTTTCTGGTTTTCTTTTGCTATTTTTCTGGCTCCTTGTGGAAAGATATTGTCCATGTCTACAGGTTAATGTCATGCTAGTCATTCACAATTTTAAACAAAATGCTGATGCAACACACTTGCTCTTTAGTAGAAAACCATGTTGTTAGCCTTTGAAAGCCAGCCTGGGATCTATGCCTCTCTCTGCTTTCGAATAAAGCAAAACTGCCACGAAAATAATAGACAGCTTCAGCTCTACAGGCTAACATGCAGATGGAAAAACCTATTCTTTATATATGAAAAACATGCAGCATTGGCTTTTAATTTGAAAAATGTGTGCAGAGGTGAAAACAACATGGATCTCCTGCCTTTTAAGGAGCTATTTCTTCTGTGTTATCCTTCTAGCAGGAACCATAATTGTCTTCATTGAGAGGGCAGGGCAGGAAGTGGGTTTGGGGGAGGCATTTTTGACTATCGTGCACTCACTCACACACACACACACACACACACACACACACACACACACACACACACGTCCTGCATCTCCCTTAATGTGTTTGTCAGAGCCAAAAGACAGGAAAGACAGCGGAGCTCCACTTTAGCAGTTGACACTGTATTTAAGGTAGACAGTGATGGAGCTGTGGACGTTTTTGGGCTTGAGAAAAATGATGGCCACCCCTATGTGTACTCTTCTCTGCCCATGGCAACCGTGTGTGTGGGATGGGTGTGTGTGTGTATGCGTGTATGTGTGTATGTTGCCGTAGGAATGTGGTGACATCAGAGGGGTTAGTGTTTCTGTTTGAGAAAAGAAGAAGAAGAAGAAGAGAAAAGTCTTGGCGCAATAAAGCAAGTTTACATCTCTTCTCCACCTTTCTGTTCACCCCATCATCAGTCTGTCGGCTCTCAAAAGTTTGTCCCCCAACTTTTCTTACTGAGGTCATTGTTTCTCCACTTCTTTCTTGTTTTCTTTCAGACCCTGTTTCCATCCTTCTCTCTCTGTCTCCTTCACCTCTCTCGCTCTATTTTTATCCCCTCTCCCACTGAGCTCACATCTGGATCTTATTGACAGAGTGAACAGCCCTTCAGCCATAAAAGACTCCCTGGATTGTGTTTGTGTGTGTGTATATATGTGATAGTGAGTGCCTGGCAAAGCATGGCAGACCTAAATATAAACAGCTCTTGATGAAAAGAAGATTTCACCAAACCACGCATAGTGTATCATCAGCAGCCACAGCAATGCACGGAGCAATGTCTGCGGTCTGTTTTTTGTTATACCCCAAATTTATAGTAATTTGATTTTTTTTAACTAACTGTGAATAATGCAAATTTGAACTTTTTTTTTAAATGACAGAATTTAGATTTGATTGGTTCAATTTCCATTGGTTCAATTTTTTCCATCAATTGGCTGCTAGTAACAGTGGTGTAACTTATTAAGTTTTATAGGGGTAAGTGACAGTGATGTGGTGTAATTTTCCTTATTCATTTCACTTATTAGATAACTGATTTTTATTTGATCACTAATTAGGTTATTATCGGTCAATAGCCATTTCAATGTGCATGCTTATGTGCAAGTTTTAAATGATCACATTAGAGAAACTGAATGGAAGTATCAACATTTGATAAAACTTCCTTAATTGCACAGAAAATTGGATTTTTTGTCAGAGATGAAGCCATATATGGGATATGGCAATATCTTTACCAAATAAGTTCATCAGAGATAAATTAATTGTTTCTGCTGATGGCGTCTTGGCGGATATCCCTGTGTGCATTAGAATAAATGCTTTAATAGTTTTCTTCTAGTAGATATGTTAGATGACCAAAGTGTCTTCATTTTTTTTTTGGTTCACACCCTCTTTTTCTTCTACTCTGTTTACTGATGTCTCACAGCCATATGTAAAACGTAGCCTATTCAACAACTTTCTTTGCAGTGAGCCCAGTTTATTTGCTCCAAACCAGCTGATGGAAACACACCTAATTTTTTAGGTTGTGTGTAAATTTTGCAGAGGTATAGTAAAGGTTGATGAACAGTGTGGTTGCTGTCTGCTACATGGAGATTGTCTTAAACTAATTGTGCACTTAACATAACCCTCCCATACGACTTAGATAAAGGCAGTATAACATAAAGCTAAAGCCCTATTGTTTATCCTGTAATCATCTCTTTGTGCTTAGAGTCCTGTCTTTGACATTTTTTGGTTTCTTCAAAGTGACAATCTTGTTTATTGTGGGGGAATGTAGCTGAGGATGTCATACCTAGCCTATACTTATGCAGAGTATTGCAGTTTTTCCATAGAAAGATTGAGCTAAAATTAGTTGTGCACTGAAGGAGTCACAGTCTGCAGTTCATTGTGTTAATACAAAACTTGTGATTTTCTTTACAGCTTGAAAATCATGTCAGCCTTTTCCCAAACCTCTAAATGCTGGCCTAGAAGTCAGCTTCAACTTAGTATTTTTTAAGATGATGAATTAAAGCCACTCTTAAAATTTTTATGTCATAATATCCCTATTTTATGAGTGTAAGCGAGAGGCGGAGCCTCCCATGCAGTTATTTTGAATCCTCTGACAACATAAAATTCTGTTTTCAGGTACCAAACAAAAACTTACATTTCACAATTAAAAATCCAAGGAGTGCGATCCAGAGAAAAACTGTTCTTGCCAAACTTTTTGCCTTTTGTCCCTTGTGTTGTCGTCACATTGCAAAGTGACTAGGATGGAAAACACGAACACAGTTTCGTTGTATTTAAAGACGTCTGGGAATTAAAGTCGTCAGCGTGTGAAGCTACATGTAGGTTGGTTTATTAATGTCTATATTTATTAGAGATTGTTCCTGTTGTGAGGGCTGACCCTAGATTTTTGGGCACCCTAAGTGGTTTTGGTTTGAAGAGGAAACAACAGAGAGTTTGCCTGATTGCTGTTTCTGCAAGTTACTCTTATGGTGTGATATGTTACTGGAAAGATCCTTAATCCTCTCATCGAAATTGTAAACATTGAAACCTGCTTTGGTACAAGGGGGAGGTTTGGCCATTTGTGGAGCTTAGGCAACTTGCGCAGTGAGTGTAGAGGCCCTCTCCTGAGCATGGGGGCCCTAAGTAGCCACTTTTAGTTGGCTTATGCATCAAGCAGCCTCTGACTGTTGTCATGTAGAGACTCAAAGTACACCATAAATCTGACAACCACCTCAGGCACTGTGCCCTGAAAAACTCTCCAGATTGCTGTCTGAGGTGAGCAGCCTGCGGAGTCGACACCAGACCCTTTGACCTCTCATCCCTTACCTCTGTCTCACCTCTGTGGCAGCTCAACACGGCGAGCATTAACCCAACGGAGAGTTAACAGCTACTGACATGACAGCATCTTATCTCCCTAATGACAGGCTGCAGGCTGGGTAGAAAAAAAGAAGTTTGTTAACTGCGGAGGAGGGGAAGAGCTCTGTCCGACTGACTTTTTTGCAGTGTACTGCCAAACAAGAAAATAACATGAGTTTACTGGCATTGTGAGAGGTTTGACATGTGTAAGACAAGTGTGCAAAATAAATCAGAGATCAGGCTCGAGGTCCAGAGTAATACTGATAGTCAGTGACACTGATAGTACGTGAATATGGATGACGAGCATGGATGAGACTCTGTGAGTCATGTTACACTCACGTCACTCGGATGCTTAAATAACTCAGTGTCTCTTTCTCATCTGAGATTATTGGGATATGTTTGCATTTAGGGCCACAACATCAAAATATGGTACTTGGCCTGTGTTTTGCACAGTAACTATGGTGATCCAAGAGCTTGTGTTTGGGTTGGATGTGTGTGTGCGCTCTATTAATAGGAAGGGGAATGGTACAGGCCTGGGAATGTTGTCCTCTCCGGAAAAACAAACTTTTCTTTCCCCCTCTGCCCCTCTCTCTTTCTCTGCCTCTTCTTGTGAGATAGGGCTGACATGATGGGGAGGGAAAGGAGATAAGAGGAAGATGGCAGGAGAGAAGATGAGAGGAGGAAGGGGTTGGTATTTTCTCAAGGGCATGGAAAAAAAACATTTTTCATTTAATTTGGAGGACTTGTTGATTTTACATGCGGCTAATACTTTAGTCTTGAATGAGACTTTGCTGTGATTTCAATAAAACTAAACTTTTCTGCCAAACAGACAGAGCACACTGTCTGCATCTTCCAGCCATCACTGGGTCTTTCTTTCTCTTGCTTGCTGTTCAATCTAAAATTACCAACTAAGGCCATGATAAGGAAGAGCGCTTTTTGCAACTTGATGCGGCATTTTTTTGCAACAACCGAATCACCTGTCCTTAGCTTAACTGCTATTTTGCTGTTAATTAAACCAACACATCTGTACCTTAAAATCTGCATAAAAAATGGACAGGCGGAGGGCACTTGGAGGCTAGACACAGGAAAACAAAGATCCATGTGAGATCAGGAGACTCTCAGAAAGAGGAGAAATCACAGGAAGTACCACCAGCTGGAGCTTCATCTGGATGATTGTCAGTTCAGTGCTTGTTTTAGGATCAGAACGCCACTTGTTGTCATCGCCACTACAAAAGGCCCGCCTCTCATGTCATCTGATTGGACAATGGGAAAAAATCATGTTAGCCGCTTTTCCCATGAATGTATAAACGGGATACATCCTCGGAGGCGGGGCCCCGTTCATTGCTATGATAGTTGCTCAGGGGTACATGAAGCCAAAAATGTTAAACTGCTGCACAATAAAATAACAGTAATGATTTAAGGTACTGCTTTCACATCATTGGACCCATAGAGCAGGCAGTAAACCAGTCATATTCTGGGGGTTGTGATGCTCCAAAAATGTATCCATTGATTTACAGACGTCTTTTTCACGATTTAAGTCTTTGGTAAAAAGTCATTTTGGGCCCAATGGCATTATGTGAGGGAGTTGGAAGAAGCAAGAAAAGTGCCTGTGTCACATTGAAAACCATATGAAAAAGCAGCTCCAGGCTGCTTTAAGAAGTATTTCACGGATATAAAGAGTCCTCACATAAAACTAGGCCATCTATGCAGTAGAAATATGCAAATACTTTTGAAACTGGTGCTACATGACCAGAGAAAAAAGAGAAAAAGGACTCTGGTATTGGCTTTTGCTCACAAGGTAGAAAGCCTACAACTACTAAACACAGCCGGCTGGATATCATATCACAGCTTTATGGGAAACTAAAACATGTTTCTGAAAAAATCTGAGGTGAGAAATAGGTAGTGCAGTGACATTATCTTGATTTATATTGGATCAGCACTGTCTTATTTTACAGTTCGATAGGATTTCGGTTGGAGTTTGAGAGACAGAAAGACGGATGGGTGTCTCTCTCGAGCAGCTGTATACTCTTTGAGTCCGGGTGGTGGCGGCGTGGTTGGTGAACGATATGAAAATGTGAAAGTACAGCCTGTAGTTCGAGCAACAGCACCAAGAGCCAGTGAAACACTGCCAAATGACGTGAATAACGTTATTTGATGTTATTCCTTTCTAAGCGCTGGTTAGATGGAGGGAAGTTTACCACAATTCATATGCACATACTACCCACATTGTTTTGATACAAAGCTGGTTGAAAATAGATGTTTTATGCCTTTAAAGGCATTCTGTCTGATCAGAGCCTCACGCTGCCTTTCACCCTCTCAACAATGCTGGCATCTTGTGTAAATAAATCTTTACTGGAGTTGTCAGTGGACAAAAACAGCCGGTTTCCAAACTGTCGATTGATCCAAACTTTTTGAGCAATGAGGCCATTAGTTTTGGTTGGGTGTTGAAAAGTTTTATTTATCTTGTATGTAGCTTTTAAGTGAGGACAGTATAGCATACTAGTGTATCTTTCCAGCTGACTCCCTCTCTGTTAATCAAAACTTATTTTATATTATTGGACCTAAAAGTTCACACACGTCACTGACGGTTTGTGTCTGATGTGTGTTTATTTACATGTGCAGTATGTGCAGATGGGTGTGTGTGTTTGTGTGTGTTCATGCAGACATGCTACCTGGATTCCTGCATTCCTGTCATTTGGGCTCAGGCCAAAGCATTCTGGGAAGCAGTCCGCTGCAACAAGGAGGGAGGGAAAGATGAAATGAGAAAAAAAGAGAGGAAAAGAAAGAATGAGAGGATTCTGGCTTCTTACGATTCCTTCCACTCTGAGGCAGAGATCCCAGGGGTTATTTTTGTCCCCTCTGAGAGGCCGTAGCCATAAACAGGCTGATTGTGATGTAATCTTGTCTTTTTCTTCTTTTTCTGTTCTCCTCGCCCTTCCTCATCTCCGCACCCTTTTCACTGCCTATTGAAAGTCAGAATTAAGTTTTTAAAATGCTCTTAAAACGAAAAATGGTTCATCATATTTTGCTCAATGGACTGAGAATAAAAACCAAACTTCTTTGTTGAAATTTTAACATCAATATCTACCACATTTATCAGTTCCTGATAGTTTACTTTTATGTTAAGTGTGTTTAAAATGCCATTGATATTTTAAAACACCATAGAGTGTATAAAAGAGGAGCTAAACCAAGGCACCCTTCTCATGATAAAAAGCTTTGTTGTAAAGGTTAGTTCATGAAGGAACAGAATAGCTTGGATAATGGGGTGGGGATTTTTGGGAAGTGTGCAGCGGCACACAAATGGCGAGGAAAGGAACCTTTAGATTGAGTTTAGTCAGCGTGCACTCGCTGATCTAATCGCTCCCTCTGAGAGCAACACTGAGACTCAGCCCGTATCTCTCTCACACACACACACACACACACACACACACACACACACACACAAACACACACGCAACACTGCCATATAAGGAGAGAGCGAGAGGGAATCAGGCTGGGTTGAAACAGGGGGTCTCTTTTCTTCTCTCCCTTTTTTTTCCATTTTCTCTGGCTATCCTGAAGTTCACTGGCAGCTCTCTCTTTCTTTATTCATGCTATCATCTTCCGTTTTAGTTCGCTCTCTTCTCCCGCTCCTTGTGTTCTCATGCTTTGTCCGAAACTGTGTGTCTCTTTCTCTCAGTAGACAGCCCACACCCAGTTTTTGGAAAGCTCTCTCTGTAGCATTTTAAACATTTACTTTCCTCCCTGGCTTTACTCATGAGTACACATTAACTAAATATCCCTCTGCTCGGCAGACCCTGTTCAAATATACCGTAGATATTAGCCCAGTCCAAACACATGGTTCACAGGAGTGTGAGGCCATTAGGAAATAAGTTAGTTTTAATCTAGAGTACGAGTAAAGAAAGGAGTACTTCCACAACACTGACACAGTGCGACAATCTCACAGTTACTTTCTGCTTGGCTGTTTGTTCACGCTTCATTGGTATTGATTGTTTTCCTCTCCTTCAGTTGTGTTTCAAACTGTTTTTTAGAGCCCTGCAGGCGACCTTGTGTGTATCTGACATTTCATAATATGTTTTCAGTGGTTTGGCTCGATCCATGAGTTGTAAAACCACTTTGTGCAATTTAGCAGCTGATATCAATATTTGAAAATAAGAGGTTCTTGTGGTAAACCGACAATACTTGGGCTGAATAGTTGAATCAGTGTTGTCTTTTACCATAAACTACCTCCAGAAGGCCTGTTTTTGTTTTTATTATTGATCCTTTACGTTAACCTTGATATCTATCCAACAGTGGGGACAAAAGTGACTATCATTATTTGTTTTCTTAATCAAATTGAGCCTTTTGGACTTGAAGTGTGTCAGGGAGTTCAGCGTGATGCTTTAATGAATCTTTTGTCAAAGCAGCGGTTAATGTGTGCAGTACCGATGACGGAGAGAACCCCCCGTGGCTTCTGTGTTTTCTGTGTGTGTGCAGATGTAGTGGAATGTGGCTGCTTCATGTGAGCAGTTATGAACGATTCCACTTTCCTGGGAGTATCCGGTGTCAGTATGTGCGTGTGTGCATGTGTGTGTATTTGTGTGTGTAGTGCAGATAAACAAAATGTTTTCCTTTCTTAGTTCTTCTATCCCACTGGGAGCACCACCCATGGGAGGGCAGTCCTCAGTCAGGTTGTCCTGTGTTCTCATGGATGATGAGTATGAAGGGGCGCTCATGTTTGACGTCACTTTTACAGCTCATAGTCTTATGCAAGCTGATGTGCTTGTTTAACATGTGACATGCTGTTGCGATAAAAAGAAACCGAGGAGAAGATAAGTAGTTATTTCGACATTAACACTCACTGGCTGTATCTCCTCAACTTGTGTTTACTTAAAACCAGCTCTTTAGATAACTAACTATAGTTTCTGGTCGGCTTACTGTTTCTATCTCTAGCTAGAATGGCATATGCATGTGATTTGTGGACTAACAACAGGGCATTTTGCAAACAATTGGTGAGGATATTCATCGCCTCCAGATGTGTTGTCCTAAGAATTTTATCCCCTGATATCTACAATTTCCCTAATTACCTTTTATTTTGAAATATGTATGTATAAATCATGTTGACAGCAGTTGAATGATTACCACAAACGTTGCTGCACACATTAATTTCACCCCTCAAGATGAATTATAATAACATTTTTGACCCTTTAACTTTTCTTTTAAGCCATCACCAGGCCAATTTTGTTAATTTGTCCTAATGGTGGCTTATGGCCCTTCCCATTTGGCATGTGCACAGTTAGTTGACTTGTCTTAATTATTTATTAATTTGATATTAATATTTAATATAATATGTAATATTTATACAAATTATTATTAGGCTATTTTATGCAATTTTGATGTTGTTGCTAGGAGATTTGTGACGCAGCTGTAGCTATAGTGTGACACTGCAGTGTACATTTTTTTGTGTGTAGGTGCTGATCATGAGCCGCCCTAGTTTTTCGTTCTCATTCATGCTTTCTATGCCTTTCAGATGTTTCTGTGGCAACTGGTGTTACATAGCAACTGACTGGCCAATAACAGAGCTTGATCTCTGCTTTTCTCTGGCTCCATCTCTCTCTTTACCCCCAACTCACCTACTTTCCTGTCAAATCTGAAAGAGTCTCAAAAGAGTTGCTCTGCAGCCTTCCCACGAGGCTGTCGCTGATCCTTAAGGCCCTTTTGAAGAGGGCAGCAGCTGATCATGTATGGGTCTCTTTAGACGCACACAAGGGTCTGCTAAGCAAAAAAAAAAACTGTCATGGTCAATCTTCTGCAGCAGCGACAGTAAAAGTGAAAATCCCTGCTGGTTCTCACTGGCGGTAACTGCCCCCCCCCCCCCTTGGCTGCCACTGCCTCGGGGGACTGTGTGGCAGTGCTACCACCAGGCTTTCATTGAACTTTAGAGGCCATTTACACTTTCATTCACTAAAGCAAACCATTAATCTCTGAGCATTTCCTTTTTCTTTAGAGGAGCAGGTTTATGAAAGGAGTACGTTCCTGAACTAGCGCGGGAAGTCTGCGAGAGCTCCTTCAGTGACTGCACTCGTTATTCAATTTCACACAACATGAGGGAAGCTGCTGTGCTGCAAAGCCTCCAGGTGTGCAAGTGTGTGACTGTGTGAGTGTAAAGCAGAGGTCAGATCCAGTATAACACCTACTGATAGTCCAAGGAGATGGGATGTAGGGAGCTGTGAATTTAAAAATAGATGAGAATACGAAGGGGTTTCACAATATTTTCAATCAGTGTGAAAAAATGCAATTGTCTATCCTGTCCAGGACAAAATGCACAAATTTTATCATCAGAGGACTTTTTACACTGTCATTTGTTTCTGTTCAGATTAATGATGCATTCACATGGAATCAGAGAAATGGGAGATGCAGGATTTCCCACATATTATTTACAATTAAAACATCTGCCACCACATATTGATTTTAAAATTTTGGAGCTGGACCATTCAGTAGGAGTGCTGTTGGTGTATATACACCATTCAGTTATTCATTGCACCGTAATTTCGGCCCACAGAGCACAGAAAAAAATAACTCACGATGAGATCGTCCTGCGCTGCATTAATGGACCTGCAAAAACATCCAAATTCAGAAAGGGGACACTGAACAATAAAAAAGTATACACACACAAGATCATTTTTTTAAATAGTTGCCATTCAGAGTTAAAATATTTCAAGGTTTTTGCTGTCCTCTGTGACAAAATTTAAAAGCAGATGTCACGTAACACCTTCACACAGGGCAAAGTCACAGGCGATCTGCTCATTACAAGAAAAATTACATAAAAATATAAACATGAAAAAATATAATTTATAACATTTTTACTTTTTCTTGTAAACATTACAGCAACACCATCGCAATATATCATCATGCATATTTAGTTTTATTGTCTTGTACCATATGTTTGCTGTTCAGAAGCTGTTTTCCATTTCTGCCCTCTACCGTCTGCCTTATTCCATGTATTCACAGCATTATTTTCTATATAACATTCAGAAAGCTACAGTATTTTAAGCCAAAATCAGCTTTATGTCAAGTGAATATGAGACAAACCAGATCCCTGTTGCAGTTTGACAGGTGCTGCATTCTTAAAACTTTTTTCCGGCAACTCAGCGTAACAGCACACATCCTGCTTCGCTCTGCCAACCTGTGCTGACAGCATGCTTTTTCCACAACCTGTGCAACTGTGATGTAGTATGGCACTGAAGTACAAGGCTACATGAAGATATGTTGTTCCTCTTTCCAAAATAGTGTGAAATCGCTCTTTAAGAATTGCATTCATTCTCCTGTTGTAATACATCACGTTAGGGATTTTTAACAGTATGAGAGTGATGTGACTGTCTGAGCGAGAGGCCTGTATGTTCAATGCAACTTCCCTGGATGAGACCTTATTCTCTGTATATCAGTGCCTCTTCTCCACCCTGTTACACCCTGTTATAAGATCGGTCTTTGTCTCGCTGCATTGTTATGTCACCCCCCTGTTTGTTCTGTTTGTTTTGTGTGTTATTGTCTGACTACTCAGTATTTGACTGTTTTTTTTTTGCTGCCTGTGCAGATACAGTGCTGTGTTTTTGGTGTTTTAGCATTTTCATTTTCTTCTCAAAAGCTGCTCCTGAAAAGGTTAGCTCCATTTAACCCTTTTAAAAGCCCAGCACATGTTTTGATTGCCTAAAGCTGTAATAAGACGCTTCATTTATTGTAGCTTTACCCGCCGACCAATCTATGCACACACAAAAATACACTCATGCAAGGATTTCAGGCTCGAGGGGTCAGGAATGTCGAGGATAGAAGGATAAAGAGGGGAAATGGAGAGAAAGAGGGATAAGGGGGAGGATGAGGGACTAGAAAGGGGGAGAAAGAAAGTGAAAAGTCAAGTGGGCAGGGGAGAGATTGGTTTAATCCACAATACAGTGTATAGTCTCGGCTAAGCTGCAGTATTGTAACAGTGCAAACTGCTGGGACGATGCTGACTGACCGTCTGCTAAGTGCCCTTGCAGTCTGGATTTCTCTTGCTGCTTTTTGCCATCACATTTCTTCATCCCTGCTTGTTTCTCCTCCCTCTCCTCCTCCCCTTTTCCCACTCTTACTCTCAAAATAATATACATGCACTTGGGGGGTGGGTGTGTGAGCATGTCCAAGTGCTGCTGAAGAGATAACATTATCACTCTGTGCATCTTTTATGAGACACAGTTTCCTGCAGGGAGATCCAACTGAAAGTCTCTTCAAGTTCCCTTTATTACCAGTATATTTCCTAAAAAATAACACAGTTTGTTTAAGAAGAGTAGATGGAATAGAGATTTTATTTTTCAGATTTTGTGTGCCAGAGATGGGAGGATTTCTATAATCAGAGACAGAAAAAGAGATGACAGAGGGAGGAGGAAGAAAGGCCAAACTGGGTGGGAGAGACAGAGACACAGAAGGTATTTCCGGAGTGGTGTCAGGGTTAAGACTAGTCTCTGTGGATGATGGCTATCTCTGGATCGCAGTGCATTGTGGGATAGGTTGCTGGACAGGAAGTGAATGGGATGTCAGCTTGTTGGGCTGCGGTAGGACTGGAAATTGGATTTAGAGTAGATCTGGTGCTCCTCCTGGTGTGTCCCTGTGATGCTGTCTGGTTGAGGATGTTGATAAAGTTTCTTTAAAGATGAAAACAGCACCAAACTCAGCTTTAAAAATATCATCTAATTTGATGTAAACATTTCTGTCCTTTTTGTCTCTCTTTTTGGCTTGGAAAATACTCGAAGTTTGTGGACAGTAGGTTTATAAAACATGGTGGCTGACAAGGGTAAACACACTATAAGGATGCCAGTTTAAAAACACAAAAGAAAATCCCCCAAATTCCTCCAAAACATCAACACAAGAGTTTTCCATACCCCAAAGGGGAGAACTCATGACTGTTTTATTCTCAACGTTAGATACGCATACAGACGTGGACAGAGCTGTCTATATGTTCTTTTTGTCTGTATTTGTGCATATTTTCTGAAAGCTTATGGATGAAACAGATCAGTCCTACTGGAGATTTTGGGGACAGTCTAACACAGTTCATGTGAGATATGACCGAAGGACAGAACAAAGACATTTTTTTAAATGGCGGAATGGAAAAAATTGGTAATATAGTTAACGATCTCTATAAAACATTACAACTTTATGGCCATCAAGTGATGCCTTGAAAGTCTTTGAGAAGTGCTTAAACATCCCAGTGAGTGGAGGAACTCTGATCTAAGGTGTGTTGTGAAAACCTTTTTTTAAAGTAGAAGTAACTTTGCACTGCATTGATAGTTTTCCAATTCAATATACTTCTGTGCATCAATTGAGTCATAGATGTTTTAAAAAGAAAAACTTTTCAAAGCAATACCTACATAGTTTTTTACAGCATTTGACCTGTAATTTTATGGCTCTAGAATTTCATTTCATTTCTGAATCTTGTTGAATCTTTGTTGGTGACTCCAATATGTGTTTGTGTGAGTGTGTGTGTGTGTATGAGTGTGTGTGTGTGTGTATTCACCCTAGCACCAATCCTGTCCTTGCCTCAGTCTCACCTCTCAGGGACAAAGACTCTTTTCACGGCACACGTATCTCCGTCTCTCTCTCTCGCTCTCTCTCTCTCTCTCTCTCTCTCTCTCTCTCTCTCTCTCTCTCTCACACACACACACACACAAATCCACACCATCCTATAAGGGCGTATTTGGAGAGCACGTAGATCTGGTTACCCGTGCACTCTCTTTCTCTCATACACACATGCTACAGTTTCGACAACAATCACAGCTCTGTTGGACACTATTTGTTATGAACTTTACCTGTTAAACTCTTAATGACTTCTGACCTGAATACAATTTGGAACATGAGTAAAACCAAGAAAATCCTATGTAAAAAAAATCCAATTTTCTTATCAAAATGAATATTTTATGAACTATTTCAGTTTACAGTTACTTTATTTGGTGTTACATAGCTTCTGATGATTCCATTAATGCCCGATGCTGATTTTTTTCTTTTTTTACTCCGACCCTGTGACAGGAAGACAAACAAAAACAGTTACCCTGTAATGATTTTTTCAGTATGAATACTACCCCCTTGTGGACACTGTTTCTGCGTGTGTGTGTGTGTGTGTGTGTGTGTGTGTGTATATACATATACATGCTTTTGGCAGTTTCCTTGAAGTTACAGTAAAACATGCATTAGACACAACATTAAGCAATGTTTACCTTTAATTCATGAATTTATGATTACCATTTGTGATTCTCACAATCACTGTAGAAGTTATATTGATTGGCTAGAATTGATTAATAGTCTTTCAATCATTTTAAAGTATTTTGACATTTTTATCTGTTACTGTATGTAATATATATACAGTATATAGGCCTACTTTATCTAGCTAGGTAAACATCTCATTAAGATTGAGAATGTCTTTTTCCAAGAGTGACCTGACCATAAACATTGCTAAAGCAGTTAACACAGAAAAAATACAACTGTCACACACCACAACTGAAGGAACATCCTTTTAAAATGCTACACACACACACACACACACACACACACACACACACACACACACACAAACAAACAGACAAAACCATTTCATTTGAAAATTGAGGCACAAACCCACTGACAGAGAGTGCTATTTTTCATCCTTTTAACAGGGTTCCCACGGTCCAAACCAAGAAAATTGAATTAGTAAAAATCATTTAAATTTAAAAAAGTCACAAAATCTTGCTATGTGTATCAAAATTGTGACAGTAATCTTCCATGGATAATCCTCCATGTAATGTCACGTAATGGCAAATTTATTTTCTGAAGTTGTCGATGTAACATACCTTTATTATGCTTCAATGTGTGACATTTTGTTTACATCACAGAAGTTTCTTCATTTTCTCCTTGCATTACATCTCTCCCTCCATATATGACAGCTAGCTGAAACTGTGTTTGAAAAGAGTTTGAATCAGATATATTTGACAAACGCTGGGCAAGTAGGTCAAGAAAAAAACATTTATATTATGGGTCCTTGAAAAATCATAGAAATATTGTGAAATGTCCACGAAAATGTGTGGGAATTCGGTTTAGAGTCAACTTAAATTCCCCTACAGGAATCTGCCTCAACAATTTCAGGTCCTTTTCTTAAAATTTTAGGGGCAGCAAGTTGAAAGGCCTTTTGCCTAAATCTGTTGGGGGCCAACATCTGTAAAATATTGTAAGAGCGCAGGCCATATTTGTGAAGGCTTTTACACATGCATGTACACAGATGGAGAGATAAAGAAACAGACAGATGGAGAGAGGCTGAGCAGGGATGAGGTGTACCTGGAGACAGGAAAGAATGATTAAAAGTATGAGAGGACAGCTTCACCCTGACCTCCCATGTTGAAAGTAGTGGTGGGAATCCTCTTTTTTCTGGAATCATCTGTCATTATCCAGTTATTTAGTGTTGACATGGAGTGCTAACACAGCTGCACACACCTGCTGCTCACACACAAACACAGACACACCTGAATGACACGTGACATTAGTGCATAAAACATTTTTCATGCTGTCCTCCCTCATTTATTCGGTCTTTTAGTGCCTGTGTGACCTGTACTTTCATAAGGGTTGTTGTGATGAACGGCAGATGGAAGAGTGGACAAGCACACACACACACACACACACACACACACACACACACACACACACACACACACACACAGATGGTACAAGCTGTATTTTTGCACAGGTGTGTAATGAGAAATCTGTTTTGATCTGTTTGGGCAGTCATGCGTTCACCTCTCCTAAGGTTACTCTCTCCGACAGACACACACACACACACACACACACACACACACCTGCAGATCAGTGGGTATGCTGACATGTGTCATCAGTACTCCCACATGTTTAGACTCACTCTAGACTGACTCAGTTTTTTGTGGGGCGATATTGGATCAGAGGCATTGATACAGATGTCACATAAGCTGTCATTTAGCAGCACTTAGTAACAGTCACTGATTTAGCCAGGCTGGGGCGGCTGAGAAAGAATTAAACCACACACACATTTCTTTGCAGGGTGGGGAGGAAATACGAGGTTGAACCACGGCTGTAAATTCAGCCCACTCATGATCAGCCACATATGTTTATCTGCCATGGTGTATCTGTGGTGTTCTGACGTGATTTATTTATAAAGGCTGGTGAATGTGATATATAAATACTGTGTACTTTTTTTTAGAGGACTAAATGCCATTTATGTTATTTTCATGGTGAATCTGTGGATTGAATAGTCAGTTTGTGAAAATGAGTCTGGCTCTGGGTCATTGTGTGATTGGTTCACTCCCTGTTTCATCACAGTTCATTGATGCTGCCAATCTGCACTAAAAACAATGAAAACACACTAGAAAAGTAGGCAGAGATCTTCAGCTGACCACAGAGGGAGGGAGAGAAAGAGAGAGAGAGAGAGAGAGCACCATGTACTTGGAAATCTGGGTCAGCCTGCTAAGAGCTGGTAACTCAGTCAGGGAGAACGCTCCATCCCCAGGCTGCCCACTTTTTTCTGCATGTGTGTACATGTGCGCATGCAGAAACACACACAGACACAAACACACTTCATGGCTTTTTTTTCTGCACTACCTAGCAACTGCATTAGTCCGAAACTAAACAGGAAATGCTGAGGATGTGAGCACTCTGGAGTTGCTATAGTAACAAGATGCTATGGAGGCTGATGTAACTGGTCAAGTAATGGTTGTGACTTACTTGTATGCTTTTGTGTAGTTTGAAAGATAAGTCTGGTGGTAGTCAATGTATTTGTATTGTCAAAGAATCCCACAAAAAGTACAAAACCAATAATGAATTCAGCGCAGAGCTAAGCGTTCATTTTATTGATATTTGTGCACATTCTCTGAAAGCTTATGGATATGGATGATACAGAGTAATACTGCACCACTGGAGACTGTGGGCGCAGCATAGGTGAGTTAGATACAACCATAGGTGGTACATGTACAAATCCTAGGATGGTGAGGGCATGACCCGCCCTATTTCCCCTCTGAGAAGCAGAGGCAGAGTAAGGCAGAGTAGGGCAGCTCATTTCCTACAGGAAACACAAATTTGGCTGTAGAATAAAGTAAAAATGGGCTGTATATAAAGATGGAAGACATGATTGCTCCATATAAGTGATGCCAAAACATTTCGACCGCCTCTTGATTTGTGCCTGCAGTATAGGTCATAAATCCCGCCCCCTGTGTTTGCAAATAGGACATGGACTGAACCAAAAGGTCAAATAATTTTTTGAAAGATAGCTATGATCACACTGCTTTGTGTTTTCATTTTTCTTATAAACATGGTCTTAATTCATGGTCATGTGATGCTGTAAAAATGACATGATTGACAACTGTGTGGGCCAACTGGTGTGCCCATGGTCAGTGGCACTGCTTGCTATTTGTAGGACTGGTATTTGGGCGGGACCTCGATACCAACAGAGACCTCTAGGCAGGGGGCTTATCTGCGATATTTTATATTATAAATATTAATTTTCATTATTGTACAGTAGGAGGTAATAGAGGTGTGTCACACATCTTTATATTGAGCCTATGGACCCTACAAAGACATTTATAAAATTGCTGGTTAGAACGAATCGGTAATATAGTAAAAATAATCCCTCTCACACGTGTTGCAGTGTTTTTAATGGCCTCACAGACCACACCCACCTACAGCGTTGCCTCCATTAAAGTTATATTATTCCAATCTCTTCCAACTTCACCATGTTTGTTTTTTTCAGAAACAAACATGACTCTCATAGTACCATCCATTAGATGTGTCAATGCCAACAAAAAGGATGCATTAAGTAAAAATGAACAAATCTGTTTTCGTTATTAAAGGGAGTATAAATGAGCATTAAGAGCTGTTAGCATGAATATGTGAGTTGAGAAAACAAATATAGATAGAAACAAAGAGATGCATATACAAAGAAAGATGGAAATATCTCTGTTTATTCCCTACAGAACTTTAATCATATAACTTAGCAGGAAAGTTATTTTTCAGTACTTATATTGCATTGAAGTGGTCTTTTTTGGCAATAAAGGTAATTTTTTTGTAATGATGCATGTTAAAAAGGAAATAGTCAAAGGGCCCAGTGAATGAAGTATAAGAAAATTACAAAAACTCTGCACTTAAACTCTGAACATGCCAGAGAGATTGTCATCTCTGATCTCTGTCACCAGACTTTCAAACTCGTCTATTGTTTCCATGGCAACAAGGATTAAAGGCCAATTTCCTGCCACGAGCTTGACCTTTAAATGTCCTTTTGTGACCTTTTCCTGTTGTCACCATCTGATCTCAGTTGGAGAAAAAGTGCCTAAAGTGTGTTTGGGTTTATCGTTGGACGAAAACCACCTCATGCCACACTTAACTTGTGCAGAAAACTCTGTTTATTGTTTTGTAATTCAAACCTAAAAGTGTGCATTGTAGAGGTACTCTGCGTTGTACTGGTTGACATCAAATCACTCCAGGCTTGTTGTTTGAATTAATATTTCATGTTGCGCTGTATTTTTAAAGCTATTGTTGCATCTCTCCGTTTACTTGAAAGCAGTTCTGCTCAAACCCACATGCCGTGCCGTCTTCTACTGATGAAACTTTTTCATTAAAACTGCATTTTAGATTTATGCACTCATGAAAGCTCTCTGGCGTTTCAAGCCATCCAGCTGATGTGTGCACACGCACATACACATGCATAGAAACCTTTTCACTCTTTTGTCAAAGTTGGCATTTTGTCTTCTTTATGCTCTGCAAGGATCTTGATTTTTCTTTTCTGTGTGTGTGCTTCTGTGAGTGTCCCCATGCACAAAAGCGTGTGTAGTTGCTTGCTGCGTGTTAATGTGTGTGCACGCACTTTATGAATTGTTAAAGGACTGCACAGGCAGTTCTGCATGTTTTAGATCATTAACTTTATATGGTCATGCAGTTGCTAACAGAAACTCTTCAGTTTTCTTACAGTCTCAAGTAGTGCAGTGTGCAAGGATTGTGGGAAATAGTGCGACTGCACAATTACAACCAAATGATGAAAATGTAGCTTTAATTAGAATGTTTACGGGTATGAAAACTTCTCACATAAAGGCATTACTGAAATAATGACCAATAATAGCTGAGCTCAGGGTTGGGCTCAGGGTTGGGGGAAAAAAAAGAAATGATCAGAACCTGTACTACAGTGTAATGACAGGGATGGAATTCAGCATAATCTAAATATATTTTAACAGCATTGTCGTATTTCACAATCGAGTTTCTCAGTTTGCAGAAATAACGTTCTACCTTACTAATTAATAATTTACTGATTGATAGCACTTTGCTGTGCGTTCTCATTGTCAAGCTACGTTTCAACTCAAAACATCCTGCAGTTTTTCAGTATAAAAGTATTTAGTTAAAACTGTTCATTGTGAAACAGATAGAGGACATGTTGAGACTGCATTTACAGCAAAAACAAAACCTTGACAGCAATGGAAACTTGGAAGTCTTCTCTAAATTATGATTAAAATACATGCTTGTAAAAGACGGTAAATTAGAAAAAAATATTTCTCATAAATAGCCCCTGCCCACCATATCAGAATTTCCAGCATATTAAATGAGCTCCTTTTTTTCTTTTTTTAAGTAAAACTGAATTGAATTTGTTTGGATGGTTGATTGTAACCTTAGGAAGATTTAATGCTCATTTTCATTGTATGCTCATACTTACAGAATAAGACAATTGATCGATTTTGTATTGCACCTCCATTAAGTCAAGAGAAGTAGCAGAGGCTGAGATATCCTAAATGTTAGCCCCAAGTATGGATAAAGTTTCAAAAACACTGTAGTTTGTAGTTGGATAAAACATACAAAGCACAGGTTTGGTCCTTTAAAATGACGCTCTTGCTGGCTTGCTCGGTGTTGTCATGGTTACCTGTGGGCTGGTGCCATTCTCTGTGCCTGCATAGAAACAGAACAGACAGAAAGGACATTACCATTCAAATCTGTGTTTCCCTAAACAAGCTGTGTATGATATTCAGAACATGAATATAGACCAGAGAATCAAGTCAATCTCCCTCTGTGTTTGTTGTACTCTGAGCTTCTCTGTGTGTTTATGTGTCTGGCAGCACATGCATGTTAGTGCATGTTAATGCATGTGAGTTCCTGTGTGTTTTTCACTGGGTAGCTAATCACTGACGTTCTGCACTGCGCTTATATGCCGGTTACTGTTGATAACGATGTTGTGACCCAGGGTGGCAAGACAGTGTCATTGCCGTAGGGACGGCCCATATTTCCGAAGTCCCATTAGTCCAAAAAATGTCTCACTGGACAGAAAGCCCATTACTCACAGACAGCCTATTATCCCAAAAAGAAATCAAAATCAAGTTTCTCCAAAATTGCTCATTCCCCGCAGTTAGACAATCCATTCACCAAAAAAAAATAATTTTTGAAACATTTGTTTCTGTAAACTACTGAGTAACTACATTTGTCAATGCTGTGGTGAATGTGTGGTTAGTTTTGTCCACTTGGTTAAATGGTTAAATAAAGATCACGTTTTGGATTAGGCATGATTGTTGGCACAAAAGTTGTTGAAGAAGGAGGGACGGGTCGGTGAAAAACATCCAGGTTTGGTGATTCAAGAGTTGCTGGGAACCCTGCAAAGGGACAGTAAAGTATCCGGGATCAGTGGCTCAAACACCACTGAGAAAAGCGAAGGATGAGTAAAAAAAGACAGGATCGATAGCTCAGATGCTGCTGGGAATTGCAGCAAAGGGTCAAATAAAAACTCCAGGGATCATTGGCTCAAACGCTGCTGGGAAAAACAATGAAAGATTGGTAAAGAAAAAATCAGGAATTGGCTCAAACACTGCAGAGAAATGCTTTATATGGTTAGTAAAAACATGGTCGCTCAAATGTCGCTGGGAAGTTAAAATTAACTACAGGGAGTGTATATTTTTGGAGAAACTGGACTTCAAAGCAATGAGTGCGTGACGTGTTTAAAGGGGACCTATTATGCTTTTTGAGTTTTTCCCCTTTTTTTTTGTGTAACATTTTTGTGCTTGTAAAAGGTCTCCTAAGTAATAAAGCCCAATGTCCAAACCAAAGATCGCTCTCTCTCCCCCTCAGAGGGCACTGCTCCTAAGCTGCCTGTAACAGCTCCTTTGAGTTTCAGTGTTAACTTCTGTAGCTTGGTGACATCACAATGTAACAAATAGAATAGAATGTACATATAGAGAGCCAGATACCAATTAATTGAACATTAAAGCATGTAAACGTATTCTAGTAGACCCCCAAAATACAAATATGATCCTCAAAATGAGCGTAATAGGAGCTCTTTAAAGTACAATCAGCAGTCAAATGGGCTCTAGCATAAGCATAGAAGCAGAGACCCCACCCTCCCGTTCCCCTCCAGGTTAACACTGTTAGCTCTGTCAGCACTGTTCCAGTTGTTAGCATTGTTACCACAGTTAGCACTGTTAGATGCTAGCCACAAGGTAGGCCACCTCCATGTTGAGAACTTTGTGTGGACAACCTCTGAATCACAGATATGCTCTGATTGTCTTATAGAGCTTATTTACTGGAGCTGCTATAAAATAACTGCTATAGGAACAAGGGAGCATATGGAAGTGTCATACATGTTTTGGACTGCTGTGACGTATAGAAGATGTTATTATGGTGGAGGGATCATTCAAAAGATTGATAAATGGGAGATGGATGGATGGATGGACAACTCTATCATCCTCCCTCTTCTCATACCTCAGATGCCTCAATCGATTGTTTATGCAGGGATTGGTTAAGTCTGGCTGAGCCGAGCAGAGGGCTGTGAGCGTCTGCCCTGCCTGCTGTCTCTCATTTTACACACCCAAGGGGAGGGCCATGACACACTCACACACACCCACGCATACACTTTTTATCTCCTCTGTGGTCCACACATTCACCACACCTCGACATACGCTTAGATCTTGCTTACATCATCCATGCAGTAGAGACAGACCAGACACCCGTGCATACATGCTGAAGTGTGCTCCCTTGCCTCTCCCATACGGTGTGTGTGTGTACTGCAGGACACACACGCGGTGACCGACAAGCTGCACAGCCTGAGCCCTACCTGCCACAGAACAGACGCATACTTTGACGCGCAAGGCTGAATTTATGGAAGAGCAGAGGATTTGCATGCGGAGAGGCTGCTTTCTGAAGGACTGAATTATTGAAAAGAGTCTTTGCCAGAAGGAGAGAGGACGTAAAAAACAACCAGGAGGAACATGTTTATTTAATGTTGTGAATAAGAGGAAAGGTGGTGATCCCTTTTGACCATCAGGTGTTGTCTTTTATCCGAGGTTGTTCTGTGGACATGAAGACTGACTTTCTGTGAGTAAACAAACCTTGCACCCAGTTGTATTCGTGTGTGTCTATGTGCCAAAGTGAGCGTGCGTTCGGGCACAGGGACCGCTCCGTATGCTGCAGATGGTTCGAACCCTTGCCCAGTTCAGCATCGCTCTGGAGGAAATGAACGAGAGTGGAGAGAATACAGGAGATGAGGGAGGCGGAGGAGAGAGAGATGGAGGAGGAGGTGAAGAAGTGATGGACAGAGATGCTGTGGAACGGTTTAGAAACAACGGGAGTGGGAACTCCGGCGGGACTTTGAATGGGAATGGACTTTGTGCTGGAAGCCCCAACGGAGAGGTAGACTAGGTGTTTTCTTTTCTTTGCAGTTAAGATTTGTGTGTTTTTATGTGTGCGTGTGGTCCCTGTCTGGCACTTTAGCTGCGTATCTAGGATGTTATCACCTGCCTGTCGGAGTCAATTAAGATTTCACTTCATCTAGCCTCCACCTTTTCCCCTCTCTTGCTTTCCTTCTCGCTCTTACTCTGCTGTAGATCCTGCTTGTCTTTGAATTCTTCCTCTATTTTTTCTGCGCATCCATCATCATTACAGCTCATTCCTTGTTTTAACATGTCTGTCTTCCTTGCGTAATGTCTCTGTCTTCAGATCCTCCTCTCTCCGTCTCTCTCTATAATAGAATTAGAGCTGAGTGAATCACACGATTAGCTCCAACACCTACTGTCACAAACATTCATAACACGCTCTGTAGTCTCACTGTCTGTCCATCTGCTCATAAATCTGCACTCACTGTGTAGTGTTTTGATGATCTTCTTATACTGTATTTTTGGTAGTTTTTAAGTGTTTATTATTTTATATGAAGGTGTCTGCAGTAGCTTTTTTCTTTGTACACGCTCATCGTATACCTTGAGTTATGTTTGTGTAAATGGCAAGCTGGCAGCAGAATCAACATACATGCTTCCAGTTACATCCACACGTGTGAGAACGCACAAGCTCACACATATTGCAGTCATAACACAGCCGCTGCGCTAATCTTAACAACCAGCCAGTTAATCGACACCAAGAATTGAAGTGTATTTAGGGTCAAGTAGATCTATGTCAGAGCAGAGCTACATTTTTCATGATTGAAATGTGTGTTTTTGACATTCAGGAAACAATTCTCTCAACACATATACTTGTAGAAATTTAGAAAACCCTTCTAAATTCAGCATAGCAAGGACACAAGACTTTCTTAAGTCTGACATTATGATGCTCCGTTTTCTCAAAATCCTTAAAATGATTGTAAAACCGGAACAGATTGATCTCTGGGCCATCTGTAATTTATATTTTGGCCCATAAAATTTCAATCTCAAAAGTTAAAAAAGATATCACTATTTCTGTAGTCTTTTTTTTTTTTGTCTTGTGGAGGAAATCAGATATCACAATATTTTTGACAGCATACCTCGATATCGATATTGCGACAGTATTGTTGGGTTGACTATTGGTGCTTTCACAAAATATTTACACAGTGAGATTTTTGATAAATATTCATCATTGATGTGGATATAATGAGTGGTTAAAGGCAAATATTAGAACAGTGAGAACAGTGTCATACGTTCAGAGAATCATCACTGTATTGTAAAGCAGCCTTTAAAACGAGGCAACCCTGACTCCGAAAAAAGTGCAGGACCTTGATACCAGAACTGCAGGTTCGTGACCAGACTCCGGTCTTACGTTGACTATTCTACGACTTGCCATATAGGTTAATGATCAAAATTTTCCTCATTAAGTCAATGCAAAATATTTTTTGCTTGGCATAACATTTCCCTAAAATTAATGACATAAAACATTTCTAGGAGACAGGCATCAATCCAAAATTTAAGACGATATGGTGTCTCATCACAATATTGATATAATATTGACGCCTTTCCCAGTCCTACCCTCCAAATCCCCAAAGATATTTTGTTTAACACCATAAAAGAGAAAGAAATCCAGCAAATATTCGTCTGAGAAACCCAAATGCATGCTATTTTTGCTTGAAGGTATTACTTAAAGTAGTTGAACAAATCAATTAATTGACGAATCATTTCAGTTACGGTTTTATGACTTGCCATATCAATACGAAATACTTATTCTCTTGCTAGGCCCATTTGTGGTATTGATTAAGAAAATATTGAAGCAGTGGAAGACTAATTACACATCTTAATATTGATTATTTTATCAACAGATGGAGTGAATTTGAGGTGAGTCCAGTGAGAGGAGCTACAGAGAGAAAAGTACGTGATAAGAGGAAAGGAGGGGAGGAGGTGATGATGATGGAGGAGTCCGGAGGTGGATCAATAATGTGTGTGTGTGCATCTGAAAGAGAGAGAAAACTATTCATCATTATAGAGCAGGTCAGAACAGTCTCTGGCTATCGAATTACAATATGGAGCACACACATGCACGCACACACACACGCACACACGCACACACACACACACACACACACACACACACACACACACACACACACACACACACACACGCGCGTTGTCGCATCTGCACGCAGGAATTACATAAGCCTGCTGAAAGACAGAGGGGGAGTGAGGGATGAGAGTACTTCACTTTCAGGACTTTGGAACGTGAATAAGATGTGAAAATCAAACTCTTTGTTTACAGAGGTGTTTGGATGAATAGTGGAAGAGGTATGTGATTAGGATGCTTTCTCCTTGGTCTGAGAGGTTGCCTGTTGCTGCTTTCGCCAGGCTGTTGCCAGGGGATACAGTCATCGGTGAAGGGGGGGTGAAGGCGGCAGGGGTGGTGAGGTGTGACGACAGCGATGAGAGGAAAGAGCTCTGTTTCTCTCGTTGATGCTTTTACTGAAATAACTTAAGCTCTGACCTCAAACAGGATGGTGCTCAGGGAACTCAAGCCAGTATTTTTATATTAAAGATGATGTGGAGGTGCATATTGAGTAAATTGGCTGCATGTAATATGAGGTCTTGACAGAAAAGGACAATAACATCACAGATTCAGCATTTCTTTCTCGGGCTTCATACTTGGCAAAATGAATATGGCTTCTGTAGCAAACAGTGACATAAAGTCTGCAGTTTTCTCTTTTTGTTCTTGTGAAAAATAAAACGAAAACTTACAGGTCTTAATTTAAAGGAATAGTATGACATTTTAAAATACCAGTTTCAGACAAGCAGAGACTTCAGGTGTTTTCTGGTTCCGTCCAAGAAAAAGTAAAAAAAAAAAATGGCGTTTTTACACTTTGGTTTCATACAGATCAAAAAAAGAGTATAATATATTTTACTAAATGTGAACAGGGCCGGGGCCGATGGCAGTTTCAATTTGCGCAATTTGACGGTTAATGGAAACCTGCCTACTAGATAATAAGTAAGATAATAGATAATAAGATGGGAAATAAAAGGATACATTTGTCAGACATTTTTTTCCCTGTGTGTAAGTTCAGGACGTGGGGAAAAAACTTCATTTAACACTACATCAAGTTAACTTGAAAGGTCCTTCACATCCATGATAAACTCACACAAGAGATTTGGATTATTTGGGCCAATTAAAGCTCTTCTCAGGATTGTTTAGACTCTGGCCTAATCCACACATACACAGGTATTTTTGTAAACATAGTTCATGGCAAAATTAGTGCTGGTGCTATGATGCTAACAGGACTTTTTTACATGTTTACACAGAAAATTAACCATTACGCTTCCACTGCACTTATGAACAGAGGCATCAGAATTTGCTGCGAAGGTCACTGCTACAGATAGTCTTTTGATAATAGTTTTTTTTTAAGGTTGCTGATTGGCCAACATTACCTTCTTCGCATGGCTTTCGTCTGATGGTTATGCTGTGGCCTATGGATTCATCATGCTCTTGACCACACTTCAGTTGTTTTGCGTTTTTATTTGGACACAGATTTGTGTATAACGGTGTGTGGACAGCATTATTTTGAGAACAAAGGAAGGAAAAACCTCAATTACAAAAATAGAGTAGGCTTGTTTGTGATTGACATCTCGCTCACTCTTCTGTTAGCTTTGTTGCACCTGTTAGCGCGGGACGAAATCACATGTTTTTGAGACATTCTGCAAACTAAGAAACTGACTAAAATAAACAGGACCTAAACATAACCTTGTCGGCAGTATATCAGTTTTTTGTGAGATGTTATATGTCTGAGCTCAAAGTGACTAGGACACAGCTGCAGTCTTTGCAGCTGTGTCCTAGTCTTTTCGACGTCAGCAAAGGCCACAATGAAAAAAGAAAGTGACCTTACAAAATATTCGATGGCATAAAATTGAAAGCAGCTGCGGCACTTAGGCAGAATGATTAGGAACTTGAGCCCTTCATTGGAAAAATATCACTTTTAAATACTACATGGTTTGTCAAAAGAGGTGAGGTACAGGATGAAAAACTGGACTTTTTTTTTTTTTTAAATAACATCAAATAACAAATACATTAAAAAAACAATTATACACTTTGTATGACATTCAGTTTTTCTCAGTTAGTGTCCCTCACATGCCAAAGTGGCCTTGTCAAACTACTAAGGGCGAAATTACAGAAATAGTTTTGTATAGTTTTACACAAGCAGAAAGTAGAGGGCAAAGAAAAAAAAAGAAATAGGTAGTTTAGAAATACTTTACATTTTGCTTTTGTCTTGTCCTGACTTTAGAGGTGTTTAGTGTTGTGGTATCTGTAGTAAAGTGGTACAATATCACAAAGACAGAAATACACATCATAACCTTTGCTATATGAAACCACATATAAAACAGTAAAACTTGACATTAGACAAAGCTGCATGTGCTCAGACTCTGGTGTGTGTTGTCTTTACTGTCATGCTGTAATACTTGGCTGCAGTTGTAAGGAATAACTTACTTTATGGACCCCCTGTGTCCACACCAATGAGACACCAGAGCCCACAGCAGGACACACAAGAACATGCTGTACTTCTCCCACACACTCTTTGCACACTTGTTCTGACGTTTGTCTCTCACTCACACATGAGGGTTTCCTCTCAGTGCTGTTTAGTGCCAGGTGAAACCAGTGAGCCACCTATCCTGCCGCTGTCCGGCTACAACCCTGACTACCAAGTATTGTTTGAGATACTTCACGTACTAAATTATATTTGAGGTCCGTGAATTCCAGCTCAAGCAAACAGACTGTGTTGTACAGACCTGTCTTTACAAACAGATGTTAACTTGGGCTGTTTTGGGCTGATTAGATTACACAAACACATTCTTGCTCTTCAGGCCACATCATTCCTGAGATCTGCCCTGTTATGTAGATCAAAGTTCTCTGATTACAAATAATTTGAAGCTGTGATCTTAAGATTTCAGATAGGTGACTCTTTATTAAGGATATTTAATTTGGAAGATACTACATGAGTTATTCAAGCTTGACTACAAACACTTTTTTAGCTGCAGTTTGCATTGTGTATTATATTATATGCTGGCAGAGTAATCCAAAATGAACTGAGACCAAATTTATACACTCAAGAGTCATATCATATGGGGCAGCATTTCTCAAAAAACTCTCAGATAATCAGTAAGCGTGTGTGACATGCAGATTAAAAAGAATAGATTGTGTCAGCAGGTGATCATAAAGCTATAAGTGTGTTTTTAGCTGTTTCTCTAATATAAGGATGCTTAACTTGCTTTGCCACTTTAGCAAAGGGACAGGAGCTGAGGGGGCAGTTAATAAACAAACAAAGATACACTATGCAGGAGCATAAATAAATAAATGTTTAGACTCCTAAAGATCACTTATGACCCACTGTCAGTGTGCGCCAATGAATTTTTCTTTTTTTTTTTTTTTTATTTTCCGCAAACTCTATTTTAATGATTTTTGTTTTAGACCCTGAAAGTAAAAAATATCCCACTGTAAATTAGTTTATTTTCATTGTAAAATAGAAAACAATGGGCAGGCCACCCTGCACCCTAACTGACTCGGAGGTTGTAAGACTGCTCTCATACTTCAGCACAGTTAAAAATTTCATTGTACAAAAGTAACACATGCATTTACAAATACATATTTCTTTCTTTCCTGCTTTCTGCAGCGGTGGCTTAGGAGAGCGGGGTTGACTACATTTCGGGAAAAGATACTGAACTCCAAGTTGAAGAGTTAAATCTTTATCTGAGAAACAAGTGTCACCATGTGTGAATGGATGAATGTGGCATGGTGTGTTGAAGCACTTTGAATAGTCACAAGTAAGGCTCTGTACAAGTCCATGTCCACATCTCAAGTCTTTTGCACAATGTAAAGATAGCAGTACAGCATCCGGTTGCTCGTCCCTGTTACTAAATTTTCTTCTTATGTTTGACCCTCACTGATGTGAGGGATGATTGGATGCTGCTCAGGGGAACTGAAGCCGACGCTCTTTCAGTCCTGAAACCCTCTTGGCAAGGCCACAGGTACATAGAAAGTATTCATTCCCTGTGTACTTGATGAATATTCAGACGGATTTAGGTGTCAAGGCTGAGGCTCTGAGCATCTTTATTTTTTTTTTGTTTTTATTTTTTTTATAGTGGATATTCATGTAGTATTTGGTGACAAACGTTCGGAGTTCTGTATGTGTTGTGGCTGAAGAACAAATTATATTCTGAATCTGTATGGCTACTACAGTCTGAGAGTTTGTGTGATAAAACTGTTCTTGTAGTACATACCAATGTAGACACCTCATGTATTATAAGCAGAACTGTGTGTGTGTCCACTGTCCGTCCATTTCAGAGTATAATCAGCCCTAAAACACCTTTTTGTCAGCTGGTGTTCTTGCACAGCAGGATGATGAAGAGGCCTTTTTTGACACAATTACTTGAAATCTTCAACTAATAACGATTGTAAAAATCTTGAAAGCTAGCACAGGTATATGTTTTTACTTTAATGATGGCTGCATTTCATGAGGCTGTTTCTGTTTCATGGCTGGCTGGGACACTGAGGTAGAATGTAGCTATTGTTAATGTTGGTTACACCTGTGATTGTGCTCGGCAAACTTCTTTCTTACTTACCAATGTAAATGTTAAAATCTAAGATCACAGTGACACTGCTGAAACAAAGCCTGATGATTATGATTAGTCAAATTGACCCGATTTGCTTTCTTGTGCAATATGGTATTCAAGTGCACTCACTTTTACACCGGAACTGTTATTTCCAAATTAAGCTGTTCACGGCAATATTTCTTACCTATTAACGACCAACATTTTACCAACAGATTACAAGTGTCTGATCATCAGACAGCTAATTTCTTGCTTCATCTTGTAGAAATCAAAGTAAAACCCAAGGTGCAACAAAGTAGTACTAGTAATTAATTATCTTGTTTGACTTAAAAAATTAAAGAACATAAATAGACCAGTTACTCCCCATGCTCAGCCTCCTGATCTGGAAAGAGGAGGACAATGAGACAGCAAACAGTGACTCATCGTGTGTCATCACAGCACTAAAGTTAAGGGCCAACCACAATATGAGAAAAATATGTGATTACGTTGTTGGAGATTGCAATAATGATGTTACTTTTCAATAAATAAACGGATATTACACTGTATTCAGTTTGGCCTTTCTACAACAAATTACAAAAAAAAAACTACAAAACTATATTTAATTTAAAAAATGACGTAAGGAGATTATTTCCAACACCCTATTATTGAAAACTGAACTGAATACAAAAGGCACCAAAAAGAAAAGAAAAAAAGAAAAATAAATAAATAAATCACCCTGGTGGGTGAGGTAAATACTCGATTCTGATTGGCTGCTTTGACAACGTACACCTAGGAAGTAGTTCCGGTGAAACGACCTGTTCACCGTTCTAAATTAATGCGCTGGCCACACAGGAGTCCCGTCCTGTTTCTAATATGAGGAACGCGGTCCAGGCCTCTGATTTTAATTAATCTACAACACAGTGAATATAACGCTAGTCATTCAGTACTTTATCCTCTGAACACCACAGGATGGAGACTTCAACAAACGCTGCAGGTACTACACTGTCACCTCCCTACTTCAGGGTGCGGCCGATAGTTAAAACATGGCGTGTTGTTTGTTTGTGTTTTGGGACGATCGCACATCATGATAGCTAGCTGGTGTTGTTGCTAGACATACTGTCAAATTGTATTTACTGCGAGTCCACCGTACGCGATGTTATTGACTTTGAATCTTGCGAACATAACGTTAGCTTTCTTGCTAACAGCTGAGCCAACGAGTTCAGTGTGCTGCACGGACTAGAAATATCTCCCGTTGCTACGTCGTATCTAAGGTGTGTCCTGTTTACTGGAGTAGGCTAGTCAGAGCCCTTTAAGGTCTCTTTATTGTAGTGCACTGAGGCTAGGGAAGGAAGTTTTCATTGCATAGGACCCTTATGGGGCGGCGATGATTGTTGCAGGTATTAGGTAAACCCTCAGGTGTTGACATGGAAAAATAGTTGTGGTTTGTGAAAAACTTAAGAATTTTAATGCAAAAAGAATAAAAAAATGTAAATATTCTTACTTTGAATATCTTTGTTAAATGATCATGGTGTCAGCGGGATAATGCCCCCTGAGATGTCCATTATCCTTTAAGTAATTTTTTACATTTTTAAGGACAGTTTTGAGGGAAGTTTTTCCCTTATCCAAGGACATAGAGGGGTGCTGCATGCTGTAAAGAACGCAGATGGCTTTATTCATACAATTGAATGTAGAAATATGTTTATTGTGCAAGTTTACATTATAATGACGATAAAAAAAAGTAATAACTACTAACTTTGAGATGAGCGAACCAGAGGTGCTGAAATACCAACAAATTTCTGGGTTTCAGGACTCATTACTCAGGCGCTCTTTGGCGCCAAGCAGCTTTGACACTGTAAATTTGGATGAATTTTGATTGGCTGTCAGCGTAACCATCCAATATCTCTGACAATGATAACGATATTGATCGTCATTGTCGTTATATTTGTGGTGCTCTGCCATCTACTTGAGTTAGAATAGTTTTTAAAACCATATATATTTATAGTTATTACAATAAGAGAATATAATCCTTTATAAGTCCTTCAGGAGAGAAATTTACATTGTTACAGCTGCAAAAATGAAAGTGCCAACCAAGAAATATCAGTATAAAACACAAAGCATTATAAGAAGTAAACAGTAGAAAAAAAGCAAAATAAATAGATAATTCTTTATGCATGCAGGAAGTACAGATATTGCACAGTGGACTATTTAGTGATATTGCACGAGTAATGATTAGTAGTATTGGTATAGTTATCAGTTATTATTAATGTGAACAGGCCTTTACAGTCGTTTAATTACAGTGGATCCAGCTGAACTTTCTGGTCTGAGGCTCAACTCAAACTGGAGTCTCAGCTGGGGTTACTATGGCAACCTTGTTAGCAAAATGAAACAAGCATTCCTAGCATAATTTCACCATGTTCTGATGGTGTGTGTGTGTGTGTGTGTGTGTGTGTGTGTGTGTGTGCGCGCACGCGCACATGCGTGTGTGCGTGTGGTTGTGTGTGTGTGTGTGTGTGTGTGTGTGTGTGTGTGTGTGTGTGTGTAATCTAATAAAGACGACCAGCACAGAACAGAGGAACATTCCTGTCTTCAGGGACATTTCCCCTCTTGTTTTACCTCATTGTGTCACACATGTCATACATGTGTTATTCCCTGTCTTCCTGTCCCCATCATTATCAAGTGAACAGACTCCTATGGTATGTGTGTGTGTGTGCGTGTACGTGCTTATTTGCCTGTAGAGAGAGCAGTCAATTTTGATTTTGTTTGTTTTTTTGACGTGAGAAAGAGAGTGGATCTGCATGCGTTGATTTAATTACCATAATGAGGTTTAATTTGTATTTAATTTTGGTGCAATACTTTTCAGCAAAAAAAAATGGATGACCACTGAGTTTCATGTTAGTCTTTTTACGTTGACAGGTGTGAAATTTTCTCAGAAAGCTCAGCAGCCAAATTATGAATTCCCAACAATAAAAGTCCAATTGAACAACACTTGAGAAACTGGGATTCAGCACACTTTGGCAGAGCTACTGCTGTCAGTATCGGGGGACTCAACCAAGATGTATTTTTAATGGACAATTGTCCCTATTTGGAGGGTAATTGGGGAGTATAGACGGATGATTACTGTGGTGTTGTGTTTTCCTCTTCAACAATGTTAAGCCCTGTATTTATTCCTTCCACTCCATTGTGTTTGTGTTTATATCTCAGCACAGAGTAGACTTGGACTGAATCCCTCACTCTGTGAAGCAAGTGTTGATCTCAAGAAAAATTATTTGCCAAAAGAGATGAGTCAATAGTGGCATGTAAACGTCAGCCTAACTAAATTCATTATAGAAAACAATAACGCATTTCTCATTTTTAGAGCACAGATTTTCCACTCACAATCACTTTCGTGTGCTCTGTCTCACACACACAATCCTGCATCCAAACACCACCTTTCACCCTCCGGTGGTACCCCACAGCGCCCCTGGGATCCCTTCAGATGCCAAACACTAAACATGGCCTTTCTGGGAAGTTATTGTTACGGTTATTTATAGGGCACAGTGGTGCTGGCAGAGAGGAGTAGGGGAAGGGAAAAAATCCTCCTCTGTGTGTTTTTTGGCCTCTGTGTGAGAGTGAGTTTGAAAGACACAGAGAGACATTGTGGTTGTACAATATATGCACCATAGGGTTTGCCTGTGGCTCCATTTGATATTTATAAGTCACGCTGAGCGCCAGAATATTTTGGGAATCTCCCCTGAGACCCCTGAGATAATATGTTTGACTTGTTCCACAATCTTTATACTCCCTTTGTTATAGTTACACCTCGCTTTTTCTCTCTCTCTGTTAAACACAGCCTGTCTGAAGTCATTAGATAGACTTCATCAGGTTATAACCGAGTTAAGAGGGATGGATTTTCAGCTTTTATAGCACAAATATTTAAATTGTAACCTTTTGGGGAAGGCTTGAGGAAAAACTGTATTTTAGTTAATGACTTTGCTTCATTTGACAGTGTAGAGGAGTTATAAACTAAATTTGTCTTGATTTATTGCAGTAGTTTTCTCTGTCTGTCTTTCTTCCCCTCATCTGACTTTGTCATCTTATTCATTTTCAATCAGTCGTGGTTTTTTTGTGGTCCCTGTGTAGGGGCAGCTCATTCACTTTCATCCATAAATCATGAGTCATTGTTAGAGTGAACAACTGAGTCATGCTTTGCCTCCGTGGACTTCCTGGCCTCAATGACCTCTAATCCGGCCCCTGTGTGTGTGTTGAGTATGATTGTGCAACAGCCGTGTGACATCCTTGCAGTTTCATCTTCTTGCCTTTCTCATAATTACATTTAGAATAAAGCACACTGACATTTTTAGGAACGAAGTTTATAACAGAATTTCTAACAATACAACTTAATGCTGCAAAACCTAGAGCAACATCTTTTTTGTGCTGCTTTTAGGTGCCTTTCACAAATATTTAAACCTTTGAACCCTGTTTAAATAGGTGCAAATCCTTTCAGAAAGATTAAAAAAAACAATGAGCAACCTGGTAAGAGATCCTCCACAAATTGCATGAAATTAATAGATTTAGAAAATTATTTTTAAAAAGCTGGGGAACGTATCTAGCAAAAAGAAAAAGGCAAAGGATAAACGATATTTGTAATTTTAATTACATATTAAAATTATTTTAGAGAATTACTATAATACATAATCACTTTTTCCAGGTCATTTCTTTGTTTGTTTTCTACTTTCTTTTTCTTTCTTTTTTAAAACTTATCTTCATGTCATTTTCTTGTACCTTTTACAAATTTCGTGCTAAATTTCTTAGTCATTTCTTCTTGTGTAAAACTTAAACTACGCAAGGAAAATAAATAAACATACAAATAATGCAATGAAATCACAGTTAAAGAAAAATGAATCAACTAAAAATAAAAAAATACATATATGATAACAATAAATAAATTAATGAATGATAGTTGTTAGTGCTTTAGAGCAGTACACCCAGCATCATTTAGGGCACTGATTGCAGACTGACATTTAAGATTTAATATTTCAATCAAACAGTTCCAGGAACGAAGCAGAAGGAACAAAAAGCCAGAGTACGCAGCGTTTCCTTTGCTTATCTAGGATCAGAAAAATTAGGCAAGTTAAATGGATTGTAAAACTGAATTGCATACAGAGAAACAACACTGTGATGTTCTTTGTGTTTCAGTGTTGTGTGACTGATGCTCGAAAGGAGACATGCAGAGGTAGAAGTGGGAGTTTTGAAATGTCAGAAAGACAAAATGTCTGTCTGGAAAGTACAAAAGAACTGCTGAGTGTTTTTTTACTGTAGCATCCGCAATTAAGATATGACCAAATAAAGTCATAGTGATATTTCCTCTGCTTATACTCCATACGACTATATCATGATCTTCCCCGTAAGAAATATTTGCAATAAAAGCCATGTAGTAGAGGACTAACTGCGTGTGTGTGCGCGCGTGCATGTTAAGTATGTGTTGAAACCGAGGTTAACTTGTGTTTTTGAATCTGCGACAAGGTTTTTTGATGCATCTATCCACTCTCTCTTCCATTTTGCTGTCATGGAGCCTGATACAGCAGGTGTACGACACATCAGAGTCACTCATGATTAATGGAATCAAGGCTGCAGTTATTTAAACATTAAACCCTGACACTTGCAACCTTAAACACTTCAACAGAATATAACAAGGTCATCCTGTTTAAGCATGACACAGAATTAGAGTTTTACCAGTGATGATGGGATCCCTGCTTACTTTTGCGCACAAGTCTTTGTTTGTTCATGCTGGACACAGGCTGTAGGAGCTGTTTGATTTCTGTCCTCATGCCTTGGGTTACAGCCCTGCTCAAAGGCTGAAGCAAAGACAAGTAGAAAGTATATTTATTTGGAAAAGTAACAATAAAGAACAGAATAAACATATAAATCAGTAAGCAGTCATGTATACATGTACAGGGGTGTGAATATGTCTGGATTAATAAAAAAAAGGAATAGCTGTGTCCAAAAGGGAAGAGGGAGTCTTTTGAAGGGTGGCACACTTTTATGGCATGAACCACACTAGGCCCAGGTGTGACTCATGAGGTTAACAATGACCCGTTGCCTTGACCCAGATCTTGCAAGATAATGAGAAGCCAGAAAAGCAGGCAGAGGGGTTGTCACATCCTGTAAACATGGAAGGTTTCCACACCTTTTACATATCGAAAGCGAGTTAAAGCAAGACCTAGATGGTAGAAAACATCACTTTAATTAAATATAAAATTTTCATTGTTGTCTCAAATGGATAGTTGTTAATATTAAAGTACAGAAACGTATTAAAAATAGAGAGGAGTGTGACATGCAAGAAATGATCTTGATGGAAATTGAGACAGGGGTGTTATGTGATATGCTTCTCATCCACCGGGACACCAGGACACGAAAATTGTGTGCTTTATTAAATTTCAGAAGAGAAAAAAACATTACCTCACTACTGAAGAATCAAACTCTGTAAGAACCCTTTGTTGTCTGAAACACAAAATCCTGCGATTTGGTTCTTAAGCATTGAAAACCGGACAGAACTTTAGTAAAGCTCTAAGGGCTTATAGGGCCTTTCAGGTGTATTACAGAAAGGTAAATTCCAATTCACTTTATTCCAAACTGTGGGTTTATGTAAAACTTTTTAATTAAATTCAGGACCCAGAATGTGTCTGCAGAAATGAGCTACACAGTTTGTATCCTTTAGGAAAATGTTTTTCTAGATTTATGACTAATGATCGTATAAATACGAGAAGGAGATAAATGTATGTGCAGTGACGATTGACCTTCTTCTGTTTTCGCAGGACATGAGGAAACATGTGATGATGACCCTCTTGGACACAGAGCAATCATATGTGGAGTCACTACGCAGTCTTATTCAGGTAACACACAAACACTGAAACACAATTACACGGTTCACCTCAGATATTCTCACATCTAATAAGAGAGTAATGTTCAATGACAGACACACTTTCTTATTGATGCTTTGCCATAACACACATGTGAATGCAAACAGCATTGTGGATTCACAGATTGCTGAGGACGTGAATAACAAATGTAGGTAACAAAGGTGTTATGTAATCCACTTATTGTCATTCAGTCTGTCAGGCTAATCTGCTAACCCCATCACGTCTCACTGTCATCAGCATTATCTGCCCACACACACACACACACACACACACACACACACACACACAGACGTACACTCCTCACCATCTCCACCTGTTGTATAGCCTGTCACCACTGGCTTTGTTTGCATACATGTGTATTAAATGTGTCTTGTGTCCCACATACACACTGACTCCTCTGTAATTCTCTCTATGCATGCATTTCTGTGTGCGTGTGTGGCCACTAAGTGAATAATCCTGCGCTGTGTTCCCATGGCGACACAGGGAAAGTAAGTGTTACCACGGTGACTGCAGTAAGAGTGCGGATCCCTGAAGGAGGGTGTCAGATGTGGTTCAGCTGAGACAGCTCTACAGCAGTGCTGTCCAAAGTTGAAATCTGACTCTTTGTGGTCTCTGTTTTTGGGGTCTTAGGAAGGTTTCTGTGAATAGATATATTCAGTTTTTTGTTACATAGCTTCATCAGAAAGGACCAGACACCTGGTCTTACATCAAGAATTAAAAAGAGCCGTACGAACACTGTTTTTACAACAATTTATTGAATTGTGAAAGATTTCACACATGATGTCATACCACACATACTGTCAAACAGCCAAACATACAGCCAAACAAAGCATTTTATCAGCTTTGAAGTCATTGGTTCCTCACCCTTTCTTCTTTTACCAAGCACAGGCCAAGGGAGTACCCAAAATGTCACCTTCACCTATAAAATTTCACGCAAAGAGACGCGTACCAACTCAGGAAAGACTCAAAATGACCACAAATAGGCTCAAAACAATTACAAAGAGATGCAAAAACACCACAAAAAGACTTACAATGACTATGAAAAGAAGAAAACTGTCCACAAAGAGACAGAAAACCACAGATGGATGGACAGGGACTACAAAGAAATGCAAAACAAAAAGAAGATAAGCAACTATAATCTGCCCATGCTTAGAGAAGCAGACAAGATGATTTATTGGAATGTAGCTCAACTTTTCGTTGGTTGAAACTGCGCATATGGTACGAGAAGTAAAATAAATAAATAAAGCACAGTTTAACAGTGATGTACGTTTACATGATACCACTCGACCTGTCACAAAGGTGCTTTAAAGCAACACTGATATCAGCAGTTTGTACAGTATGTGACTACTGATGACCTGCAAAGCAACTTCTCACCTCCTCTGTCACCTTCCTGACCCGACACTCTCTGTGCTCTAGAAAAGATCAACACCATTTTTAAACACTTCCACTGATGAGAAACAGTAAATGTTGGTGCGCGATTAATGCAAGCTGAAAACAACATAACACATGCCGGACTTCCTTCCATGCCTACCTGTACCTTGGATTTGGAGATGAGCTATGTCGTCATCTTTAAAGAACCTTAACTGAACCAAAATTGAAATAGCACTTTCAGAAAGTAACATTTTTACAAGAGAAATATATTGAAGGAAGCTGAATTACTGCTGCTCTGACAATATCTCAAATCCCTCTTTGCCCCAACTTTCTTAAATACAAATGTTTTATCCAGCAGATTAGATTAGTCATCAAATGTGTCATGAAGTCAGGCAGCGAGCCAAGCACAGCTGACTGGACTTTAACAGCTTCAGGAGCCTCAGGGTCACATCTGTCTGAGTTTAGACAGTAAATTAAATCTCTGAATGTCACTTAGCTTTAATGGATTACATTGTGCGTAATCACTGCTTCATCTACAAAAACTGTCTCCATTGCATAGAGAGGCCTAATTTAAAAAAGTTTTGATGTGACTTCTTGAATTCAGCTTAATCTGTTAGTTACGGTGGCATTTATGTCAACTTGGCCAATGGTGCAATCACGTCATATTAAATAAAACTGCACAGCCACACTCACATCAGCCTCCAGAGTTGTGATTTTGGAGATATTCCTGAGTTGATTTCTCCCACTTGGTGAAAGGAACTACAGAAGTGTAACCAAACCTGAAGCAAAAGGCCGGCCACAATCACATCGAGATTAAATCCAACATTAACGCTGATAATTGATTGAAATGGAGCTATAACAATATTTAGTTCTCAAAGATCTCAGTGCTAGAAACCAGTTAAACAGATTGCCCTAACAGGCAGCCATCACCTCTGGATGGTATTGGTAGCTAACCTTGTGAATATTTCAATGATTTGAAATGGTCTGTAACTCACTGGTTGTCCTTTGCCCCCAGGGCTACATGCGTCCTCTCAAACAGCCAGACAGCGGCTCCATAGTGGACCCTCTGCTGGTGGACGAGATGTTTTACCAGATCCCGGAGATCCTGGAGCACCATGAGCACTTCTTGGAGCAAGTCGCCGGTTGTGTTGGCCAGTGGCATGATAGGCAGACTGTCGGACACCTCCTCATCCAATCAGTGAGTAGATACGACACACGTCCTTTCCTGTTCTCTCAGATGATAAAAGCTGGAATTCATGTATTCTTGTGGGTTTGAATTTTACAAATAGTCAATTTTTCAGAGGTGTAAAGCGACTATTTCACACAGATGGTGGTTCAGTTTTAATCTGATTTTGGATTGAATTAATTTCAATACAAGGATGTATTCCAAAGTATAATCTCTTATTTCATCCAGCCTTTCTCTCTCTCCTTTCCCTGACTTGAATCTTTTAGCATTCACATGTACATATAAAAATTCAATTTGAAAACCAGCAACTCAGATTTCTCTAATCTCCTACCCCAATTATGGAAGCAGGGTTTGTTGTTCACATAATGTTCAAGACAACAGGTTATTGTTGAAAGCCAACTGTAGTCAAGAGTAGTGCCCCCCCTTCCACATTTCCTATCCAACTGCAGCTGTCCTGTTATTGGGTGAATCTTAGTAATAGTAGCTAATAAACAGACATTCAGGCCACCTATTTAACTCATTCTGTTCAGACGATGCAGTGCACTTTGCTTCTCTGGGAAAACTTTGTTTCATTGTATATTTGCACTTATTATCTATGCAAGATAAGATAAGGACAGACAAAACCAGTAAGGTTTGATAGCAGGCTGTTTTCAGCATTGTAATACTGGATTTCAAACTCAGGCTATCCTTTTATCTTAGTATAATAAAAAGATATTATTCAAATGTAGTTGCCATTCATATCATGAAAATGCATACAGGTTTTCCTGTACTTATTTTTAAGTTTAATTCCAAAGCGTTTTTTATAAATTTTCTTGAACTTTTTCTGATCTCCTGTGGTGCAGCCGTAAAGCAACTAGTTTGATCACTGGTATAACTACAGTTTAAGTTTAGTTGGGTGGCAGTTTAGCTCCCTTCAAATCTCAGTAGTGTTTTCAGTAGTTACTGCGCAGGTCATGCAGTTTATGTACTTAATAACAAACTACACCCTTATAGCTTATCATGAAGTTTTTTGCCACACAATAGGGCAAAATATACTAAAGCTCATTGGCCACGACTGTCATTTATTGACATTCACCTCCTATTTGAATAAAGTAACCTCCAGTTTGCAACCAAGAAGTCTGTGTTTAAATGCTATGAATTTTCCCAGAAGTTTTTTGGCATTTTTTACCCTAACCCTAATTCTTCTCAACAACTGCTCCCTATCGTCTCCTTAAAACACATCCTCAGGCCTAAGTGAGGATTGATCAAACACTTAAACAAGCTAAACATTTTTGTTAGTAGTTAAGCTGTAGTTTAGCTACTTTCATTTTGAAGAAGATAGGAGTTTGGTGAACTAGAGTTTTAATGTAGTTTCCCCAACACTGCATGTAAAATGTAGTTTTTCTATGGACTCGAGAAGAGAAGAAATAGTCTTTAAAAGGATTATTGACAGCAGAGTGGACTTAAGGGAAGCTGTTTTTTTATCAGGAGACAGTCTATAGTTGGCAGCACTAGTTTAATATTTTGTTTTCCCGTTGACCTCTTGTTGACCCATTTAAAACTTCCCATGACCCGAGGGTGGCTCTCAACCAGGATTTTGAAAAAAATACTGCACTAAAAGTGGTAAGCTAAAGGTCAGTTTTCTTTGAGAATGAAAGAGTAAAGACCTTCTTGTCTACATAAGTTAGAAATTAATTATAGAAGAAGCACATATTCCACTTTCTTTGTAGACAGACCAGAATGCATCATGGCTACAGCCTTTGTTTTTCATCGAGTGGGAAAAACCCCTCACTCTCTCGCTATGTTAATGCTATTGTTATCCCTTTCAGCAGCTCACAGCTTGAATGAAACAGTTCCACAAACTCTCAGTGGAGACACAAAAGTGTCACACAAGGACAATGAGGGAAATGCAGGAACGAGCTAACTGAATTAAGCAGATGAAGAAGACGGTTGAGTGAAAGTTGCTCCACCACAAAAAAAAGTACCTCATTTTACAACACTTGAATGAGTTAAATCCACATATTAACAAGATAAAGTAATAAATGTTGCATGTTGCCACTCAAGGGTTTTCATTTAAAGAGAAAAGTAGAATATGTAACAGGAGAACTTGAGAGAGCGTTTTTTTCCCTGTTTATTGGAGGCTGTTGTGAGCCTTTCACACTGACTGAGCCTCCCTCCCCCTCCTCTTTCCACCACTTCCTCCCCCTGCTATTCTCTCCGCTGCAGCTCTTTAAGCCGCAGCAGCTGCAGTGTGCTTCAGGCCTCGTTGGCGCAGTAGGCAGCGCGTCAGTCTCATAATCTGAAGGTCGTGAGTTCGAGCCTCACACGGGGCACATTGTTTTGTTCAGCTGTTTAAAATGACCGAGAATTCATCAGATCTGCTGTTACAATGCAGTTAGCGGGAAGTGTCCGATTTGTCTCATTAGCAGCAGAAAACATACAATTGTGTAGGATATCACAATAATAGAGGTATTTCACAGCACTGCATTGGTACTTGGTTGATTTTTTGGACAGATTAATCATAATTCTGTCCTCTCTTTCTGCTCTTGTTGTGCCCTGTTATGAGAAATGATTTCCAAACCAACAGATTCTCTCTCCCCTAAACAGATGTACAGTATGGGATCTATTTTTAGCTCCTGAAGCATCCTGGAAGAGGCTCGCTGTATTTTCTAAGTATCTTTGATTATAATGCATTCCATACAGAGTCACTAACCAAAGATTTCATTTAACATATTTTTCCAGAATTATTTTTGATGGATTATTAATGTTAGACTCTGCTGATATGCATTTGGATTGCACAGGTTTTTAGACATCAATTCAGACAAAATATTGTTTAAGTAAATGCAAATGCGTTCGGACAGTTCAAGTAAATTGTATTTGATTTGGTTTGTTGGCAAATGTATCAGACATTTTTAGGGACAAAACATTTAAGTGCTGGACTTAGTTGTCTGTGATGTTTCCACAGTTATGTTTATCATGATGGAGAAAGGACTGAAGGTTCAAGGTTCATTTTATTCATTAGCAGTATTGTGGAACATACAGTGACCCTGTCCAAATCAAACAACATTGTTTACAGAACATAGGAAATAAATACTTCAATGGACTTGCTCTTGTATAAAGCTTTTCTAGTAATTCGACCACTCAAAGTGCTTTCATATTACTGGTCGCATTCACCAGTTCACACACTAGTGGCCGAGGCTACCGTGCTACCAAGGTGCCACCTGCTTCTCCAATTTTTATACATTCATACACAATAACACACCATTGGCACAGCCGCCAGGAGCAATTGGAGTTCTGTATCTTGCCCAATGATACTTTGACATGCAGACTGGAAGAGTCGGGGTTCGAGCCGCCAACCTGCCTATTAGAGGACCACCCGCCCTATCCACTGATCCACAGGTGTCCTAGAAAACTTTAAAACCATAAATGATAACATCATTGACAAACAATTACACTCCATAACAAACACATTTACAAACATTAAACAATAGAATGAAAACTGCATCAAAGAAATTACATTACATTTAAATTAGATTTACATGTTTCAAAAACTAAAAAGTGTAAAATGTAACTACAGGTATTTAACATATTTATTTTAAAACGCGGGAAAGTTAGAAGATATAGACACCAAATAATGCTGCATACTTAAAGACAATATTAACTTGTTGATGCTAAGAATGTATCAATGGGTTAAATACAAAAATGTACAACAATACATTAACTTACCTACATTCATTTGGGGTTGCTTGTAGCAGCTACTGTATAATCTTACCCTTGAAGGGAAGAAGTTTTGACATTTACTGAATGAAAGTTAAAAGTAGATCAGTCAATAATATATTTAAGGCTGTAGTTGGTTACTTTCATGATATTCTTTCATTTTTGCTGAAACTCAATATATTCCCACAGCGCTACATGAGACAGATAATCTGTGAGAAAAAACCACACATTTCTCTGCCTACTCTATTACCTTGTAGCGCTTCTGATGGCATTCCTGCGCGTTAACGGAAACAACCTACCAGAGCCGAGGAGTCTCAAACGCAGCTGTGATTCACTGCTTATGGGCTGCAGTCAAATGATTTTAGAGAACTCTTTAAAAATGAGGAAAATGAGGAAGTTGGTCTTGCTGGTGGGCCGTGTTTGGTACTTCGGTCGACTGTTTCCAGCGTGGCAGCCAGGTACCAGGTATTTGATCAGCGCTGCCTAGTTTGACAGTTTGATCACAGTTCATTGCAGTGATTGACATGATTGACAGCTATGTTAGAGACTCTGGTTTTGATTGGTTGTTTTAACAAACTATCTGTTTATGAAACAAATTTATTTCCATGTTAACAACTGTAGCTTTAAGCAGGATCGACCAATGAAATTTCATTTTTTAACATTGTTTAAAAAATGACCAATAAATCTACCTTACCTGACCTTAACAGAAAAAAACATGAAGTTTCACCTTTTATATAAAGAAAGAATGGACAGCATTTCTATCCCCCCGCCTCTCTCTCTTACTGTGTCTCTTGTCTCTTCAGTTGTGACTAATCCTCACATTGTCCTCAAATGTTGTTTCTCTGTCCTTTTACTGTTCCTCAAAGGCTGAGGAGAGGGAGAATGGCGACAGGAGGACACTGGGAGATGGATGAGAAAAGGGACATTCAGGGCCAGGTTATTTCACGAAAGGGCCGATTACTCTTCAACAGTCAATACTTATTTTGCCTTCTGTCTGTTAACACATTGTGTCTCAGCTCTTTTCATTATTTTTTTGAACTTCCAGTCTCGCTCTGTCCCCTGCCCTCTATTTGTAAAAAGAAATCAGGTCAGAGTGAATCACCTGAAAGTGTTCATGCGGGTGTTGGAAGGAGATCAATTCTAATCCATCCCAAACAAACTAAAAACCTCTTTCACCAAGGTGTCTTTGGTAATGTCTCTGATAACAGCCCTCTTTGCAGTTGTTATGATTCGATTACACGGTGGAACCAAAATAACAAGGCAGCTGTAGTTTTCTGTTATTTGTAGTATTTTTTTTTTTTTTGGTACAATTGCAACAATGAAATGGGAAATCAAATCCTGGAATCAGTAAAGAATATTTTTTGGTGTACGTGTGAAGTAACTAAGCATATGATATTGTCCCATGAGAATATCTTCTTATAAGAATATCATTCAACAAGTTTGATCCGACACTATAGTTTTGTTTTTTTGTTTTTTGCTTATCTATTTCAGAATTAAAATTATACTTAAATCATGCTTAATCAGTAGTTTAATTAATTTTCTTTATTCACCAGTCCACACAGTCAAGCTATTGACAGCTGAAATGTGCCTCTTTGCATATCCTTCTTTTGTACACACAGTAAACCAGGAGGGTAACAGGGGGTCAGTCTTAGTACAGTGCCTCTGGAGCAGTTAGGAGGTATGATGCCTTGCCAAAGGGCACCTTGTCAGTGCCCAGGAGGTAACTTGCACATCTCCAGCTGCCAGTCCACACTCCATACTTGCATGCGGGGACTTGAACCATTGTTCAAACTGCACCAATCTCTACTAGGTTTTCAAATTAAGTGCTTTTGTCACATAAAAATCCACACTTAGTAACTTTATTGTCTTCTTCTTCTTCTTCTTCTTCTGCTTCTTCTTCTGCTTATTTTCTCCAGTTCTCCAAAGAGACTCTAGCTAATATGTATTCAGCGTACATCGACAACTTTCTCAACGCCAAAGATGCTGTGAGGATTGCCAAGGAGGCCAAGCCAGCATTTCACAAGTTTCTGGAGGTGAGTGTTGGACTGAGTCACAGGATGTCCTGTTGTCTCAGCAGCTGCTCTTATGTGTTTCTTTGGAAAACTAAAAACCCAGCTGAAAAAAGTTCCTTGTGTGGTGGAAGAAGCCCTTTAAGCAGCATTTAGAGCCTGAAAAGTGCTTTGTCAATGTAAGGTGTGTATGTGTGTGTGTGTGTGCGTGCGTGCGCTTCCTGTCTTGTTCCTCCTTTTTGTCCATGCTGGCATTCCCGTGAGTTTTTGTCTCTGAAAGAGAGACACTTGATTACTCTTGCCCTACAGCTCCAGGACTTCAGGAACAGTTTTATGAATTGAAATTGGTGTGTTAAGTCATGAGTGTCTCCTGAAAATAATGTGCACTCCTGATAGACATGGAAATATATCTGTCATTGAATTAACTCAAAGTGTTTCGACAAAGGCGCTTAAAAGTAAGTTTTTACTTCTATAATGCCCATTTCTAAATCAGATTTTTTCAAATTCACCGTGAGGGACAGTTTTTCTTTCTCTGCTCAGGAGATTTGGAGGATCTTAAATGTTCTTACAATGTTAGAAACTACTTAAATTGATTGATCTCTGTCAGTGAATCTATTTTTTATTCCTCTTGGTCACACTAACTGCAAGTAAGGACAAATTATTGTCCATGAAATGTTGTACAAAACCATCTCTTTGAACAAGTTCAACCAGATAATTCGTCTTACAAACCCAGGGATATTTTAGCAATATGTCCAGTTAAATTTGGTAGACCACTCTGATGCTGTGGTGTGCCACCAGATATAAATGTATGGGAAAAATTGCACAAGTTGGCTGCACAGACAAGAGCTCAGATGCAAAAATGTAATCAGGCACCACAGAAACCTGTTATGTCCTCATCCTGTTCTCAGTTTTCAACCACAAAGAGCTTTATGCCAGACAGGGTTTTTACAGTGGAACCGCTTCTCCATCTTGTGGTGGAGATGTGAAGTGCAACATATATGTCATTTGACAGACAACCAGCTAGTTATTGACCTTTTGACCCTCTCTTATGTCCATACTCTCCATCCTCCCTCTACTTTACTCTGACAGCAAAACATGCGTGAGAACAAAGAGAAACAGGCTCTGGGTGATCTGATGATTAAACCGGTCCAGAGGATTCCTCGATATGAGCTGCTGGTGAAGGTGAATTATCTCAAACATAAATGTTCTGTGTACCACAAGTAACCTCATCATGTGTTTAGTTACAAGAAACTCATGTAAAATGAGATTAATTGTGTTTGTGGGTTTTTTGTTTGTTCAAGGACCTGCTCAAGCACACTCCAGAGGATCACCCAGATCACCCATACCTACTGGACGCCCAGAGGGACATCAAGCGATTGGCTGAGAAGATCAATAAGGGCCGTCGCTCTGCTGAGGAGGCAGAGAGAGAAGCCAGGGTCATCCAGGAGATTGAGGCGCACATAGAGGGTGTTGAACATGTGAGTCATTTATCACCGTAAACATAAATCTCTGTTTGCATTTTTGAACTTAAGCGCTGCTTTCATCTTTGATACATGTGCAGATTATTTCCCTAATTAATATTATTTTAAATCATAAAATTTCCGAGAATAGTAAAATTGCCCTTGTTATGCTATCACCGTGCTTGTTTTGACCATCTTACATTTTAAAGGGACTGGTCATCCCAAACTGGAAAATTAATATTTCCGTTTTTTGGGGGAGAGTTTAAAAAGTCTAAAATTTGTTAAACTCAGCAGCAACGTCTTATTTCATTGACCATGACCCGGTTACTCTAGATAATCTACAGACCTTGTGGTAAGAAGGGTTTTTTTGTAAGTATTTTCTTTTTAACAAACTACACCCACAAAGTGCATCACTGCACACAAGGAAATGTACATCAGCTGCTAACTCACCGAGAACTACTCAGCTAGTTTAGTTTCCAGCTCAGCTAACAGAGATGCCATTTATGTGTACATCTTGCACCAACACAAGCCTTTCATCCATGAGCCCGCTTCTTCAGTTCCTACATGAAACTGCTCACAACAAGGTCTGTGGATTATTTTGAGTAACTGGGTCGTGACTTTTGAAAAGAGACATTTCTGATGAATTTTTCAAATGTATTGTTTTGGCGCTTTGAGCACCATGAGCCGAGTGCCATCTAGCTCAAGTTTATTGGAGAGAAGGCAGACGTCTCTACGGCCTATATCTCCAACATTCGACAACTCACACCAAAGCAGTCTCGATGGATAAATCGCACTACAAGTAGCAGGAAAAATAGTTTTTTTTTATTTTGGGATGAATTGTCCCTTTTAACTTAAAGCTTTCAGTGCTTGTTGCTTTTGTTATTTTTAATTCCATCCTAAAAGTAAAAGATGGCAACAGTTTACAGTTATTTTTATGTTATAAAGTGATGATCACTTCGCTCTGCTTTTTTTGTTTGTTTGCTTGTTTTTCATTCAGATTCTGAACCCCCAGAGGAAGTTCTTGAGACAGGAAATGGTCATGGAGGCGGTAAGAAGTACTTTCTGGACTGACAAATATTTATAGCTCATTAAAGTCACTAAATTGGTGTCCGGTCTTGGGAAATAATTAAACGTAATAGAAATGATAAGGCAAAGTGTATGATAAATATAGAGATTTTCTGAGCTTTTCCCTTCTCTTTTCTCTCTCTGTAGAAGACAGTTGGTGGGAAGAAAGACCGTTCTCTCTTCCTCTTCAGTGATCTGATCATCTGCACCACTCTCAAGAGGAAGTCTGGCTCATTAAGACGCAGCTCCATGAGCCTGTACGCAACACACATGCATACACACACATGCATACACACACACACACACACACACTCAGAATACAGAAACCACACTGCTCCCTGGTGTTGAACAGCAGGCCATGTTTTCTACAGTGTTTGACAAAACCTTTGCTAATATTGATCTCTATTTCTCCATAACTTTTTTCTCTTCTCCCCCTCGTCTTTTGCTGCTCTTTGCTCTCAGATACTCTGCTGCAAGTGTGATTGATACTTCCAGTAAATATAAGTTCCTGTGGAAGCTTCCCCTGGAGGAGGTGGAGGTTGTGAAAAGTAAGGCTCCATCTTTAGATCACGTACTGCTGCTGGTGACATGAAACACACAGACAGCTGCCATTCTGTTGTTTACAGTTTTGAGTGGAATGAGTCCCGTGACCCTGCGTGACTTGAATTTTAATAGCCATGGTGAAAAATTATTATTTTTTAATTTGGTTCCTAAAAAATATAAAGACAATTTCAGAGTTGTAACGAAAGTCATTGGTGGAGACACTGAATGGTAATTTTGCTTGTCATATGATCTGTCAGGTGACCTCACTGATGTTTAGTTCTTCAGTGTTAAAATATTTGTTTTCCAGTAAGATATTCATTTTATTTTTTTTTATGATGGTGCTCAGTTCTGTAATGTTTTGATTCATCTCTGCCTCAGGCTCCACTCAGGCAACAAACAAAGAAAGCATTCAAAAGATGATTAGTCGATTAGATGAGGATCTCAGCACTTTGGGTCAGATCAGCAAACTCTCTGAGACCCTCAGCTTTCCACACCAGGTACTGTAGACCAACACACACATATGCAAAACATAGCTAAACTGTATCTCCACATCATTTTTTGACCTCCATAATTTGCTAAAACATCTAATGGTTTTGGTCTTTTTCTTGTTCTTCTATCTGTCTCAGGCCCTCGATGAAGTAATAAAAGATCTAATGGCATCAGTGCATAGGGAGCTGTCAGAGAAGCAGTCTCTGGCCTTCAGTATGACCTTCCTGCCCACAAAGCTGGAGTTCACCACAGCCTCTGCTGAGAGCAGCTTCGTCTTCGAGTTTACCTCGCCTGACAGTCGCTCCAACTTTGAACAGGCCTTTGAAGACGCCAAGAAGAAGCTCGGTCAGTAAAAAAAAAAAGCGAAATATTATTTACTGCACTGCAGCTTGTTAGATACAGTTGACAAAGACAGTAGCAGCAGCATGTGGAGGCAATTGTTTCATTCCAACGTCTATGCTTAGCTGCATCTTAAACTTACTTTTCTTATAGTTTTCAAGAGCTTCCTTGGACAAAATTGTGTTTATTTAATATAAGTTAAATGCTGTAATTGTTAAATTATTGTTAATAATTCTGACTAGGATTCATCATACCCAGAGGTACATTTTCAGTGGTCTGTGTGTGATTGTGTTTAGCAATGAATAAGGACCAGTGGGACCCAGAGTTTCTGAAGGCCATTCCTATTATGAAGACACGGAGTGGAATGCAGGTGAGAGCAGCAGCGGCAGTAACTGTACAGCCTGTGTAAACATAGATCATTTATGACGGTCATTTAAATCAGGTCACAACTGTAAAAATGCTTTATTTACAGATGTCTAAACGTCATATCTACTCATACTCATTTTGTTTGTCTCCAGTTTTCATGTGCCTCTCCCAGCCACAGCTGTCCTGACAGCGGCTGTGAAGTGTGGGTCTGTAACAGTGATGGATATGTGGGGCAGGTGAGAAAATGCTGTGAATGTGAACACAATTTAGTTAACTCTTAACTAAACATTCACTGTTTCACATGCTTTCTCTATAAAAAAAAATATAATTTGACTGATGTGGTGATGATTTTTTCTCTCTCCAGGTGTGTCTGTTAAACATCAAAGATGAGCCCACAGTTGAAGCCTGTATTGCTGTCTGCTCAGCGAGGATCATATGCATTGCTGCGGTACCAGGACTGAAGGGAAAGTCAGTACACACACACACACACATACACACACACGTTTGCGTCAAAAGCTCACTTGCTTTATCTATAATCTTCACTATTAATCAATCACTCTTCAACTCTTAGGGAGCGTGGATCAGAGCCCACCCTGGCCACTTCCTCTGGAGCACCTGGTCACAACCAGCAGCAGCTCCATATATCCATTTCTCATTCATCTCTGGAGCTGACGGAGCAACCCACAGGTTGGTCTATAAAGGTTTTACAATTTTATTAGCAGCAAGAGTTTCTACTTTAAAACAAACTGGGTGGTAAACTGTAAGCTGCTACATTATAATCGTATCCTAATAAAGAATAATGAATTGCAATTACCTTTTTTACCTGTTTGTATTGCAGTTTTCTGCTATGTATGTATATTCATTTATCAATTGTTAACAGGACCAGGGGCGGAGCTCGTTCCATTTGACAGTGACGACACAGATGATGAGGATTCACCCAGCCCTTCCTCCACTCTACAGAGTCAGGCCAGTCACTCCACCATATCATCCAGCTATGGCAGTGAGTAAAAAAAACCACACCCCAGTCACTCACACACAAACACACACGCACACACGCACACACACACACACACACACTAAGTGTATACACACGATATACTTATTCTCTCTCTCTCCTTTCTCCCTCTAAGATGATGAGGGTCCAGGCTCTAAGGACATGGCTACAGAGACCACCAGCAGTGAGGAGGAGCAGGAGTTTCCAGTTGCGAGCACTTATGGAGCTCCAGGAATGCTGGGTGTTGGCGGAGGAGGTCGCGCCCACACAGAGAGCCCCATGGACGGCCGCGCCATGCGCCGCTCCTCTCGGGGCTCATTCACAAGAGCAAGCCTGGAGGACCTGCTCAGCATTGACCCGGAGGCCTACCAGAGCTCAGTTTGGCTGGGAACAGAGGATGGATGGTGGGTGATGCACGCACGCACACACACACACACACACACACACACACACACACACACACAAACACACACAAACACACACACACACACACACACACATCTACTAGTCTTAAAACCAAAACTCCATAGGATAAAAACAATAAGACTACTCACAAAAGAACTATATTGTTCTGTTTTTTCTATAGAAATATCTTCCTTGCTTATATTGGTTTACTGATTTCATCACCTAATCTCCTGTAATGCTTCTGTTTCTGTCAGCATCCACGTGTACCAGTCCTCGGACAACATCCGTAACCGTAAGAACAGCATGAAGATGCAACACTCAGCCTCCATCCTCTGTATACTGTGAGTTTCTTAATTTTTTACCTCTTCGCCCATAAAATGAAAAATTGAATGTATGCTATATGAGACGATTAAAAATGCAGAACTATAGGGAAGGGATGGAAAGCCATTCTGGGTCTGAATGTGTTCCCTCAGGTTTGTCTCATGTAGGCCTCTGCTTTCAACTTTCCTGTTTCTGATATATATATATTTTGTGTTCATGAAAATTTCGCAAAAAAGATTCCTTTTATTGTTGGTGATATGTCATTCTAATTGTCTTTTTAATTTTGACATGCTTCTTTTATTTTTCTTCCTACAGGTATTTGGACAACAAAGTGTTTGTGTCCTTGGCCAATGGAGAAGTGATCGTCTATCAGAGAGAAGCAGGTAAGCTGCTTTTGGCTTTTTTAAAAATAGCTTCTGTGGTGGCTTGAGCTTTTATCTCTGCGCACTGCAACATTTTGCTCAAATTGCTGCTACCATACAGCCATGCTGGTCTGCACCCACTGGGAGTGCTGGGATTGACGTTATCAGTTTAAACCTGATTGTTTCCACACACATCATTTAACCATGTAGCATACAAGGAGAGGTCAGGAAGTTAGATATGTGAATGTTTTTGTAAGTTTTTTAAAACCATTCAAGCATCACATTTTTTGGTTTCAGTTTCTTTGTGTTCTTTCTTTATAATCCCCCCCATAATCTCAATCAACAGGTAGTTTCTGGGACCCTCAGTCTTCTCAGACATTAGTTCTGGGCACGCCCAGTAGCCCTGTCACCAAAATGGTTCCTGTAGGAGGAAAGCTTTGGTGTGGCTCACAGAACAGAGTCCTCATTATCAACACAGCGACACTGGTACAAGAGGTAAGTGGAAGATGTGTGTATGGGTGAGTAAATGAATAGGCAGACTGAGGAATTGATGTGTGTGACACCTTTTCTTTCCCTCTCAGCACTGGTTCCAGGTGGGCACAGACAGCAGTCGGTGCGTGACTTGCATGGTGGCGTACGGTCAGGGCGTGTGGTTGGCGTTGCAGGGCAGTGCGCAGGTCAAACTGTACCACGCTCAGACCTTGGAGAGCCTGACAGAGGTGGACGTGGCGCCTGCTGTGCATAAGATGCTTGCAGGTAAACACACAGGAGGAATAAGATCACACAGGTTTTTAAACAGACAGATATGTGTATACATATTTTATCCTGGACAGCAGCAGCTAATTCGTCTCTCTGTAATTAACATTTTCAAATATATTGCCTGTTGTCTCTATGTTCTGTGAATTTTAATCTCCACTTTGCTTACTCTCTCTCTCTTCCCACTGCCCCTCACTTTTACTCCTCTCTTCATACCCTGGCCTCGATCCCATTCTTACTTTTTTCTCCATTCAGGGGCAGATGCCATTATCAGACAGCATAAGGCTGCCTGTCTGAGAATCACAGCATTGCTAGCATGTAAAGATCTTCTGTGGATTGGAACCAGTGCAGGTAAAACACACACTTTTGACCCAGGAAATCCAAAAATACCACTTAGTTTTACTAGGTTATTAAACCAGGTGTGGATTGCTATTCAGACTTGTGGCAACAAGCCAAACGTGCATTCACATACAGCATTCCAAAATCATATGCAATACATAACATTTAGTGTTTTGTTTTTTATGATAGAGTTTTTAAATTTTACATTGATTATTATTTGTTGGATTTTAATAAAAGCTCATTTTAAGATGGCATTCTTCCTCAGGGGTGGTCCTTACACTGGTGATCCCAGCAGTGAGCTCAGGAACTGGGGCTGGGACACTAAAATCTCCTCTGGTGCCAATGGGCTCAGCTCATGGACACACGGGCCACGTCCGGTTCCTGACATCAATCGAGCTACCAGAAGGGTTTGACATGAACTTCCCTCCTACAGCAGCTGACTCCACAGGTAATTTGTCAGAGTTTTTTTCGCACTCTTGTCTACTTCCACAGCAGAAAGTCCTTGCTTGTGCGACAGTGTGTATATTGAGGATCTAGGCGTGACAGCAATCACTTCATGGTGTCTGGTCAGGAAATTATTTTGTATTTTTACACTTGTTCCTTCTCTTCACCTTTAATCCCTTGCTTTTAGGCAACCAATCCCAGAGCAGCAGTACTGTTGACAGGAACCTCCAAAGGCGTGACTCAGCACGTCGCCGAGCCTCTGCCCACATCCCCTCAAAAACCAACCACCTAGTCATTTCTGGTGGTGATGGCTACGAGGACTTCAGACTGACCAATAGCAGTGAAACAGTGGGACGGGATGACAGTACCAACCATCTTTTGCTTTGGAAGGTCTGAGACAGTCGACCCCATTTTCAACAACCCACCCCAACCTCCCTCCAGCTGAGAACAGCGCACAAGCTCCTGTCCTTTCTCCCCACGGGACTCCTCACTTTTTGGTGTTGTTTTGGTCTTCTGCTCAGTCCACCAGTCTCTATGTGCATAATATGGCTGTCGACTCCCTCCTGGATGTAATGATGAATATGATCACTTCAAAGACAGTTTTCTTGTGTTATTGTTTCTGATGGTGTGCGTTGTTCCTCACTGAGTGGTGTCTGTGTGTGTGTATTTCGTTTTAATGGCATCTGCGAGAACCGTCTAGAAAAGCGTTTTTTAAACTCAAGTCTTATGTGAAGGAGACAGAAGAAGACGGAGAAAATGAAACTTTCACACGTGGATGTATGTTTAGACCGATAATTGAAGAAGAGAAAGACAGAAGAAGACTTGGACTATGCAGAATGTCATTGCACAGGACGTCGAAGAGGACATTTAAGTGAAGCATGTACTTGTCCATAAACATATTATCTGTTTTTCTGGACTGAAACATCAACCCTTTACTCCTTCATAGCTTCATCTTAGCCTGAACTGCAGACAAAATTCCTTCTGATGATAAGAGGTAAATGTCATGTAAAAATATTACAATGGAAACTAAGTAAAAGTGCCATCACAGACTTTAGTTTGATGGATATTCTGAATTTGCGTTCATTTCCACAGCTGGAGCTCAAGCTCGGATGAAGTTCAGTTGATATCTGTGAGCTTAGGAGTAAAAGACAAAAGCGTTCTTATCTTCTTAGCCGAGTTGTAAGAATAGCTACTCCACGATTATTGCTTATAGATGTGAGACTGCTAAAATCATCTTTTCTCCTGCAGAGGGACAGTGAATATCATTAAAGTGCAATATGTGGAAAGGGTATCTAACACACACAGTCACACACACATTAATGCACAGCCTTCACTCACTGAATTGGAAGACATTTGTGAAAAACATAAATGTGTGTTTTTCACAGATAATCACTTTGCATCAGATATTTGTAATTTAATTTTTGATGTCAGTTTGAGATGACATGAATGGAGATTATGCCCACTACTGGAGTAGCGTAAAGAAAGAAGTGCATTGGAGATATTCCTCCTTGACTATGCCAAAGCCTTGTATCTGTCAAGATGTTACGAGATCTGAAAAGATTTCCGATTGTTGAGCAGAAATCAGGAGCTGATGTGACTGACGTCTATGATGCCAGGCTGTGGTAGCAGATAATGATAGTTGTGTACAGTATTTATGGTTTTTGATTTTAGCGCCTTCTTTTACAGCACTTAATTTATAGAAGATGTAGCTTTCACTTTTTGTTTTTGAGTTGAAGAACAAAGACACCCTGGTTTTATTAGGAGATAAATGAGAATAGTTTGGCTCGAGCAGACAGACAGACATACACACACAGCAGGGGTGTAATGTTACAGTCCACTCATGGTTTGGTACAATGCACAATACAGGGACCTTTTTGTTATATGACTACATAAATGTAAAGGAACAATCCAGAAAGTATTTTTTTGTCATGGTAACTCATGTATTGGCTGTTTGAAGACCCAGACTGCAAAATGACCCCAAAGTTCACCTCAAGCTGTCTTTGAATGCAGCTCAATCCTTATCTTGAATCAACAGTCACCCCGTCACCTGTTTTGGTGCCAGATGCAAAGATCTGTTTAATATTTCAAATACTTCTCAGCTTTGCATTGTGTACTATGGCATTCTGTGTCACCAGAAATATACCACAAAGATCTATTGTTACAGCCCTATAATGCACAAACACTGATTTCAGTATTGATTGTTGAAGATGCATGTTGTTTGTTTGTAAGATGAGAGAGTACCCAAGATACAGACTAGGTCAGAAGGACAAATGCTTAGCACCTGCACGTGCCTTCAGAAGGCTAAACGTTAAGCCATTACACACACACACACACACACACACACACACACACACACACACAGTGATACACAGAGTGAAAAGTCAGCTCTCCCTCGCACTACAGCAGATGTTTGAGGGAAGTCAAGGATGACTCTGACTCGCCCTTGCACATACTCACACATTAGCCTTTGGGGGTTAAGCAGTGATTGTCTTTGATCCCCACAAGCCTAGAAAACCTTGTTGCACTTTGCCAGCCATCTGGGCCCTTCACCTCAGCTCTCCCCGCTTAACGGTCGCGCTCACATTAGGTTGACTCTCCCACTGTGAGAGCAGCTAAAAGCTAAGAGGATTGGTTGGTTATTGTGATAGCTGCTAACTAGTGAGCTCTTTGCCTTTAAGCGTAAAAGCATGTGTGTGCAACCTTCACAAGTGTTCTGTTATGTTCACTTGAAAAAGGATGTAAAAAGGAGCTTGTTTGCAATTTCCATTCCACTGTTGAGGTAAAATTACAGTTAGCTTATGTTAACACCTGAAGAATATAGCAGAGGAATTTTAGCAAATGTTACAGAACTAATTCAACATTAAAGAAATTACGGCTATTCAGTTTCTTGTCGAGAGTTAAGAGAGAAGGTTTACACCACTTCCATGTCTGCACAGTAAACATTAAACAGTTAGCCTGTTTGCTTTGCACAAAGACTGAAAACGGTGAAACACCTTGCCCGATATTGTCCAAAGGTACAAAAAAATGTGCCTAAATGCTCTAAAGCTCACTAATTTAAACATTATATCTTGTTTGTCTTGCAAGTTTCTGCAGTTTCCAGTCTTTGTGCTAAACTAAGCTAAGCTAACCGGCTGCTGGCTGTTGGCTGATATTTACTATAGAGTGCCACAGGGATTTTTCTGGAGGCTGATGCAGAAGTTAGTTTCGCCCTGGTTCCCTTATCAAAAAGCTAATGGGATTTTTCCATTGGATTTTGGATTGCTATAGAAATTACGCTCTGTGGCAAACAAATGATTATAATACTTACAGGTTTTGTCAAACAAGATCATCTTCATATATTAACACCACTTTTGTGATTTTTGAAGCCTAATGCAATTGGCAGAAGCTAAAAGCTAGTCTTAGGCTATAAACAAACTATAGGCCAACTAGGATCGTATAATTTATCATTCCTGCTACTACAACGCTGTAAAGCCGTGTTCCCTGTAATGACATTTTGTAGCCTAGTCTCAGTGGCCACGTTAGTGACCACCTATTTTATAAAAGCTTTAAAGTTCACGAGTATTTTCTGACGTATTTTATGTCGTAGAACAAAATGTCTCTTAAGCTCGTGTTAACCACAGACACTATGTCAGGCATCTAACCAAAACCCATTCAAAAAACCCATTGACTTCAAGTGCAAAAATGCCAACTCATTTCAGGGTTTTAGGACTTATTTCTGGAGAACTCCACACAGATGTGAGAGTGGTGTCAATCTTCTCATTTTACTCCAGGCAACCTCAATAAGAGTATTTCGAGTGTTCAGTAATTCATTTAATGTCCTCCGATGTTAACGGTGGTAACAGATAATGTTTATGTTCTGTATGATTCACAGCAAAATTAATGTTTGTGTTCTCAGTGCCAAGAGCTGCTAAGTCACCGATGAAAAATGCTGTGTATCTATGCTGGCTGAAGCGCAACGGGGAGCTCCCTGCAGAGTGGAGTCAGTATATTTTCTGTGATAACTGAGGAGAGGAACAACTGTGTGCTATCTCTGCTGGTACCAGCGCTTTTGGAGCAGTGTTTCTAAAACTGTGATCTGGGCGGCAAAAAATGGTTACGGCCCCACAACACGTTACTGAATCTTTAGTGTGTTTTTTGATGTTCTGGGGTCTCTGGGTAAAACATAATTACTTAGTATTCTGGGCTGAATCCGCTAAGATGTTTGGAGTCAATCACTTTAAATTCAGCTGAGTCAGAGTTAGATTTTCTTTAAAATCAGAAAAAAGAATTTGCCTTAACAATATACTTTTATGTTTCTTTCTATTAATTACTAAATAATCACGTTTTCAGCAGTGTCGTTTAAGGTTTTGAGCCCAGTGTCATGAAAAGACTCCTCATTTTTGACATCAGCTAAAAGCATGCACACAAACATGTTACGTCTTTGACATGAAGTAAACTAGATGCCCTTTTGACCAGGATTTAGAAAATGAAGTGGAATTTACACTTAATTTTCACCGTCACATAAAACTCATCCTGTCATCACTGTAACTCTCAGCAACCATGTAAGTAACCTCCTCATGCCCGTGTGTGAAAGAAGTCTTTATTGTTGTAAATATTGGTATATATTGCCTTTTTCTGTAAATAGTGCACCCACAGTCCTCAATTGTTGATATGAATCTAATGGCATATTTTTATATATTTGTGTAAGGTTTGTTTTTGTTTGTATTTTTTCCCCTTCCTCCTCTCTGGCATGCGCTGTCAGTGGCGTTTAAATTATAACTGTAGTAGATTTTTCCAAAAGAAGATGAGATGAAAACGATGACAGAAGAAGGGTTTTGGCATTGATGTTTTCACTGGTAGCGACGTTGGCTCCGAAACGTATGTTTGCCCTGTTACAAACGGACATCCACAGGAAGGAAAACAACCTGATCACAACTTCGTTTATCTCTGGGTATGGTTGCAGTTGTCATGGTTACTGTCTATCAGAGTTACTTCCTGTATGTAGCTGTTCTCGTTTCGTCACTGTGGGTTCCTCTTTGTAATTAAATCAGTTCACTGGTGCCAGTTTGTGCCTGGTCTTTCTTCAGCTGCTTAGGTTTGGGTCTGCTAACATTTGTTACTTTATTTCTCTTTTTTGTTTGTTTTATTTGCTGAATAAATCAACATAACCTGAACGCACATGATCCGAAACCTGAATAAGTTATTAACATGCCTTAGTACAGCACGGGTGGCCTATTCAAGTTTCTCAAATCTGGGACAAAGGGCATTGTGGGTTTCCGAAATCAGGTCATGATGTTTCCATGCACAGAACATAATCGGGATACTCAACTCGAACTATCAGCTGATTAATCAATTATTGAATCGACAGAAAGTGAATAAGCAGAAATGTTGATAGTTCACTGTTAAATTAATGACAAAATATTTTCCAGAACAAAAAAAAGAGAAGTTTATCCAGCTTTCAAATGTTAAGATTTGTTCCTGTATCTTAAATGACTGAAAACTAAAAACCTTTTGGTTTTGGTCAAACAATAAAAGCAAACTGAAGATGTCACAATGGTCTCAACAAAATTTGGGGTATTTTTAACAAGTTTCAGATTAACCGGTTAATCATTTATAGGCTATCTAGACTATTTTTTGTCTTTCATCAGCTACAGAGTTCCCTTATCATATATTTTGAAACAATGTAACATTCAAAGATTTATAGCTTGGATCAACTTGCTGTGTTTCAAAGGCCTGGCACCAAAAATCTTCGGGTGACGCACCAAAATTAAAAGCCATAAATGACTTTGGGGAGCTTAGTTATGCTGTTGTACAAAAGGCAATTTGACAACTATGTCAACATGGAGAGTTAAGGAATTGCATCCCGAATTGCTTTGGTTTGGTTTCTTATTTTACAGTTAATGTTATTAGTTATATGATGTGCACAGACTTACACCAGTGCCTTTAACATTGTGAGTTCCACAATAGTCCTGTTTTAAAGCGTTACGTATCTCATGTTTTAGGAGATTAATTGTTTTTGAGAAAGGCTAGTTGTGCTTTTCCCCTAAAAATACAAATATACAGCTTTCATTTGAAGTACATTAATTGTGAGGAACAAAATGTTTACTGAGAACAGGCCTTCTAAAGTTTAGGGGAGAGCCGTTTGTACCCATAGAACCCATTTTCATTCATATCTTCAGAGTTCAAAGGTCCCCTTTAAATGGTCTTGCCAGTTGCTCCCACACCAAAATTTATCTTTGGAGCATTATTTAGCCCCCAAAACAACCTATAGTGACATGGTTAGTACTTATGGATGACTTAGGTTGTCTAGTTTCACAAGCTACCATAAGTTTGGTAGTCAAATAAGCACACCACAACTTCTTAAAGACAGAAATATCAACATCCAATTTTTTGCCACAGGAGGCCAGCATTGGGTGCCACTATTTTGTCTCTAACTTTGAGAGATCGCCTATCTGTTCTTTACGGTAACAATTAATACATAGCTAAATAATTAGAAATAAAACAGGCCCTCCTACAGACAGAAGCCCTCAACACAAAGTCACCACCGTGGGTTTTTACCAGCAAGCTTCAGTGTCACTCCAATATTCCTTTTACTATAACCCACTGACCCACAATGAAGTGTATTGTGATATCATCGCCCTGCAGTAAATAGAGGGAAACTGTCTGAATGCAGGCCATTCAGGACGCACATAAATACAAATGTTGCCCCTTCCCCCTCATGAACACACACACACACACACACAAGTTGCATCCACACACACAGTATTCAAATGAAGCATCAAACAGTGAAGATCTGTGTCATGAATGAAAAGACAGTAAAGACACAGAGATTCATCTGTGTCAGCAGAATGACTGACTGATATTGAGTCATTGACTTGCACTGACTTGCTGGTTCAGTCTGGCGGAAGAACGTGGGCCAATGGAAATCTCTGCCATTCACTGCTATCAGATCTTACGGTATTATGTGAGTGTGTGTGTGTGTGTATGTGTGTGTGTGAGTTTAGTAAAGCTCATGTTTTAATGTTGCATAGTGTTATAAGTAACAGACACATGATTCACTCTTCAGACTGTTGCTTTTGTGCAGCGCTGTTTTGAGAGTCTCTGATTACAAGAACGAACATGTTCCAGTAAAAACTGTCGTGACAATTCACATATTTTATCCACATTAGCCCTTTGCAACCTGGATTGAAATTGGTTTTCTTGTACTGCATCCAGATGCCTTTCACAAGCTATTTAAGCCTTGAAACCTAAGCAAATTAGTTTGATTTCTTTTGAAAACATGAAGGAAAAAGGCAATAGGCAACTTGGCAAAACATGCCCCACGAATTCCAGGAATTTGTGGGGCGGGGGTGGGTGGGGGATTCTCAGTAAAAATGTCCAGAAAACAATATTATCTGTAACTGTACTTCTGAAAAAAAAATTGTACGATCCCTCCATTTCACCTTTTGTGTTCTTTATATTCTATATTGTCATTTTCTAAATTTAAATTGCTTCTATATTTTTTTATCTTATGTCGTATTCGGTTTAAATTGACTATTTTAATTCTTCCTTTATGTTAATTGTTTTGCACCAAAACACCAAGTCACTCCCTGTATATGTAAATGTACTTGGCAAAAAAACGGGATTCTGATTCTGGATTGTGATTCTAAATTATTATAACCATATAGTCTATTTCAAATTATATTATAAGAATTTTTTTAAATTTATTTATAGGATTTTTTCGGGGGGTTTGTGTTTGTTTCAGGTAATTTTTAATATAACTTTTTATTGAACTGCATTTATTTACCCAACACTGCAGACAGCATTTAAAAACAAAAGCAACATGACACAGAACATTTTTCCTCATATGGCATTATTTGCAAACGAATACCTGACAGATTATCTGAGATCATACCTTTAAAGTCACAGGGGGCTGAGCCCAAACCATGGTACGGGACATATTGTTTAAGTTTAAAAATGAAATGCACATTAGAATACGTTGATAGACTAAATAAACTCCACAGGACTGATATAATTGGGCATCATCAGTCCTGCTGAATAAGTGGGGAGTGAATATGATGCTCAGTTTCTGTGTACAACAATAAGACATGTTGACCTGTCACAGGACATTAATTACATGACATTAATTAAAGCTGAATGCCATTTAGCTGCTTCAGTTTAGAGTCCTGTTATGGTGCATGCTGTCACACTGTCATGACTTACTGAGACAATAGAGCAGACGCATCGTTAGTGTCATTAGTAACATCTGTGCTTTTCTTACAAAGACCAAGGTACAGTGCACAATCACTTGTGCCATTAAGTGACTGGAGTTTCAGAACTAGACGTGGACAGACACCAGAAATAACTTTACAAATTAAAAACCTTTCTTGCTGTGTAGAGGAGGGAATATATTTTACCCAGTTGGTTCAAAAAGTCTTTCAAGATTTAGGACATTCCTTCAAAATGGTGCTAAGTTTTGTTTTGACAAGAGATTTGTTGTCAGTTCCTTCAGACCAAACAAACAGCCAACACGACCTGTTACTCTCAGCCCAGTTGTGATGTCACACATTATGTAGGCTGACTTTTGTCATCAGGAGGTGAAGGTGATGGTGGGCATGTGTCAGACCACTGTTCAAAACCAGCTAAACCTTTTTTTCTTTTCAACTAATCATGAGTGTCTTTAGCAGCACACCACAGCAATTCACTGTGTGAGCAACCAAACCATGGTGTTTTTTACCAATCCATTCATGATTTTCCAATGGCTTTTGTGCCACCAAATGTGGCCGTTTTAAGCTGAAACATCATATTTTTTCAAACAAAAACCATAGTGGTATAGGCATTTCTGTACTTACACCTTCTCCACAACATTGTTGAGAAAGTGAAGTTTCAACATTACAAAATAACATTGAAATTAAATGTATCCTTGGTTTGGAAAATAGTTAAATACAAATTTTTTTTCTCCCGGTGACTGGATTGTTTCTCTTGAATAAATAGAAATAAGATTCTAATTGGGGACAATTTGCATTGTGAGATAAAACATAGTTTGGAAGGGGACATTATGAAATAAAAACTGTGTGCTTATTTAAATATATTATCTCTACTTATTTATGTTATCTTCTTTTTATTCTTTTTTTTATTTTATTTTACTTTTTAAAAAAAAAAAAAAAAAAACATAATAATAATTTAGACCGATGTGGACCGTTTATACTAGATCCCCAGCATAAGAGGAGCCTTTACGAGCTTCAGCTGACAGGTTGTGAGCCACATGCCCTTGCTGGGAAAAGACAAAGACCGACAGAGGGGGTTTACACACACACACACACACACACACACACGCTGACGGGAGTTTCAGCTTGCAGCGGTGACGCACTGTGAGCTCAGAGCCAGCTCAGTGTTTATATCTTTTTTTCACACACAGACGGAGAGAGAGGAGCCAGAGAGAAGGGAAGCCTCGCTTACCGGCTTTGTGGTTTTCATCCATTCCCTCTTTTCATTACACACCGGCTTACTGAGTCCTCTACATGTGATGATGCTCGTCTCTGAACACTGATTTCGACTCATTTTATCACCAAACCGGTAAGTCTGACAACTCTTTTTTTTACCCTGTTGTAAGAGTCTGAATGGCTGCTGAAGCCGGTAGTTTGGTCGTGTCAGTCATTGCCGGCTCGTGGGGCTTTTCTCGCCGCAAAGCCTGTCCGACCGTCATGACCACTTTTACGCACGGCGGTAACATGACATATTCATGTGTTTATATGAGTTTGTCTGAGATACAGGACATTATGGGGCACATTTCGATAACTAAATGTGGACGGAAAAGTCCCTGCTGTTCGTTTCAGTGTGGTACAAGGCTCAAGAAAGTATAATTTAAGATATGAAATGACTGAATGGAATAAGTTGTCTATGTTTCAGCAATCTTTGTTGTTTTTGTTTTAAATCTTACATAGATTTATAGAATTAGGATTTAGCTGTGATGATTTCGTTCTTTCATGGCACTTCCCAGGCGTATAATTTTAGTCATTTTATCACTTCTTTCCTCGATTCTGTATCTAAATACCTTAAATTAACTTTATTTAACATATAATTACTATGAGATCTACTGTGTGCCGTGCTGTCTAATAACAGAGTGAGAGCTTGCTTGACGCACTGTAATGGGTACGTGATGACCTCACTGGTAGTATGATCCTCCTCTTCTCTTTTTAATGAAGTGAAATGTCTTGGCTCTGCCTTATTCTCTGTAATGTATGTATAACCTTTGATGATATAAAGACTCAACAAGGCCAGTTGATCATTTCAGTTCAAGTAAACTTATATAGAGCATAATTTAAGTGGTATAGTATGCCAAAACATGTTGTATAGAGATTCATAGACAGAACAAACGCGCCTCTCACACACTTTTCTCTGTTACTGTGTCAGTTGAGGTTGTATCTCATCACCGTCACATCTCACACCATACTGGCGTGGTTCTGGCAGGATGTTCTGCTGCGTTATGTGCATACTGAGCAATGAGGGCAGGCTCCCTACACACACACACACACACACACACACACACACACACTTACACAAGAGCCAAGATGAGACTGTCATTTTTGGCCGAGGGCTTCTATTGTCTGAGACCAAATTCCTGCATGCTTGTATCAATAAGAGGCTCTCTCTCATTCAAAGCTATACGCACACACTTCCACCAGAAGAGGGCCATGTACAGCTTCACTGGCTCGTCCCTAATATTGTTACGAAGCAGGCATTTTAAGGAAGGATTTACAAAGTTTGTTCATGAGCTCTGTCTTGTCACGGCACGTGTGAACAGAGAATTTTAATGTGCGACTCACAAAGCATTTTAAATCGTTGATATTGGTTATTTACAAGAAGACAAACTTCCTGTTTCCTGTCAAGTACTTTCACCTCTTCTTCTGGGAAAAGGCAGTGTCTGGATATTTGCAGTGTGATTAGTGAAAGTGTGGGAAAAAAGTGGGGAAAAAAACTATCATGAGGCTTCTATCTGTTAGGCCAAAGCACATTTCATCACATTATATCTAAAGAGTGGAGGAAAGCAGAGAGTCTTTCTAAGTTCACAAGCTCATTTAAAGCCATAGTTGGTAACTTTTACATAAAATAACTTTGTTGAAACTGTGTTTATTCACACAGTATTATATGAGAAAGATAATGTGTAACAAAAAGGATATTCCTCTGACTATTTATAAGTTATTTTCATAAAAGTTACAAACTATAGCTTAAATTAAAACATTCTGCTTTTACTTCTCTGTTTATGGCTTTGCCATCTTTTGGACCAGGTTGCAGCCAGAATTTATTTATTCATTTTTAATATTATTTTCTGTTTTTCTTCAAGTGGTACTAAAACAGCTTTGTAGCATCGTGGTACATTGGTCTTTCCTTGAAAATAACTGCATTAATCAGTTTGCAAGATTTCACTGATTTGTGAGGGGACAATATTGTGTCAAAAGCCTCTCAGTAGATTATAGTTTGACTATTATAATTTAGATGTTTTTGTGTGTGACAGGTGAATGATTCCCTGAACAAGATCTTTAAACATGTTTTAACCTGCCCCAAAATGTCTTTGAATACTGCTGAGAATGTCTCTTAAAACACCTTTTCCTATTGACAGTAGCATATAACTTAAAATGTTGTTGCGTAGAACATAGATAATTTGTCTTTCTGTATAAGGTCTAGTGTGCTATGAAAGTGTGTACTGTGGATGTGTGTCTTTTTGGCAGGAAGCCACATTTTGTCCTTCATAGTATGTGCTCAACTGATGTTACAGCTAACTACACTGGGCCTGACATCTGAAATTATACCACACACACACACACACACACACACACACACACAAACACACACACACAAATGCTTTAATTATGAGGTGGTGTGTGTAGTCGTGCATTATCCAGAGCCAAATTTAACCCCCATTTTGCGCTCTACCCCACCCAACATTTACAGTACATTGCATGTATTCACGGTTTTGTGAAGAGGCAAATGTGACAGGGAGAGAAAGGAAAGAAAGGATTGGTTTGTGTGTGTGTGTGTGTGTGTGTGTGTGTGTGTGTGTGTGTGTGTGTGGTTGAAGTGATAACAAACTTACACATAGGGATTATCAGTGCACTTTAACAGACAGATGCTTCGACCCCCTTTTAGAGCATACAGTGTGCATGTGGAGGTCAAAGACACAGTAAGGCTTTAATTAGGCCATCAATCCTGTCATCTGTCTGTCCATCCGTTCAACCAGAGTGGTTGGGAATGCCTCCAGACGGTCTTCCGTCCCCGTGCCACAGCAGCCTGCCTGCCTCCCCAATGTCAGCCAGGAAACTCTATGCCAAAGAAATGCCCATTGCAGCAACCGCAGATCTTGATCCAGCTGGCTCAGCATGCTGCACACGCAGATTGCTGGAGGATGGGATGATAAAAGGAGGACCTGGACTTAAAACTTGGACTGACGTTTGCTCGAGCATGCAACCGCTCACATACACTTACAGTATGTGCATACACACCCAAGCTTAATTATAAGTTAATTTAATAGGCAAGCAGGGTTTGATGGACTGCAGCATTTACACCACGTATTCTCCGTCTTTATAGCAGATTTTCCTCAGGAGACAAACATGTCTTCTTTTAATATTTATTCTCTTAACTTCTGCACTCGGGACATTACAGTAAACTTAGCAACTGCAAGTCATGCTGCAGATGGTTTCCTTCAGTTGATTTCGTTCTTTTGAATTTGAGGAAGTGGAAAAGAGCCACATCCCGGATGTTTCTGCACCTTTGTGCCTGAAGATTACAGAGGTCGTGTATATCATAGTGTCATATTTTATCTCTAGGAGTTAATTTCCTGTGAATTGTGTTTTGCTCAAAAAAATGCCTTGAAAATTAAAACGGCGCACACCTTACTTCCTATCTGGGACCACGTGACACGATAGATTTTATACAGTGGTGGAAAGTACATTTACTTAAGTACAATACTCAAGTCGAGTTTTGAGGTTCTTACTTAGACTAGAACTAACATTATTTCCATCATTAATTAGTTTGCCAATTATTTTTAGTCTATTAACTGTTCAAAAGAAAATGGTGATTGCTTAAAGGCTGTAGTGATGCCTTCAATTGACTTGTTTTGTCCAAAATCTAAAGGTACTCATATGACAAAGATAAACAGAAAATCACATTTTAAAAAAAAGGTTTAAGAAAGGAAACATGGTAAAGACATACTTTTAAATGACTCAAGTTCCAAACACGCGTCTCCAGGGGAAAGTCCTAATTTTTGGGGTCAATTACTTAAAACAGAGTTTGTGAGAATAGCCTGTAATATTTGACAAATTTTCTTAATAAATGACTGAAATGATAGCCTATATCTAAATAGTTGCCAACTGATTTTCTGTCGATTAACTCATTGAGTTCTTTCCATTTTATGCTTCTTATACTTCTACTCCACCTCAATTCACAGGAAAACACTGCACTTTCTACTTCATTTGATTTAATTAACAGCCACAGTTTTTAGTCACTTGGATGGTGAAAACTTAAAAATGTCAATGGAAAAATAAAAAAAGCCAGGAGGAAGTTAAATAGTATATTTAAATTTATGGTAGCCTACAAAATTATATTTTTAGGCACTTCTCCAAGGTCATTTTCTTCCTTTTTAGTTTTCTTTCTTTTACTAATTTCTTGCTAATTTTTAAGTAATTTATTCTTTCTTCGCTCATTGCCTTCTTCCCATGTTTTTAAAAGAAATCAAGTCATTGTACCCAGGTTTCAAAGGGTTAAATATCCCAGCAGTATATAAAGCAGGTAAATTAAGCTGCAGCTCAGCCAACTACAACATTAAAGTAAAAGTAAAATGTTGTAGTTTTAGCCGTTTTTGAATGCAGGACATTTACCTTAAATTGAGTATTTTTATTGAATGGTACAGCGTTACCAAAGAAACTGATGTAAATTCTTGCACCACAGCTTCCATATTATATACTGACACACTGTATCTGTCATGAGATTTAACTTGTGTTGCTCAGTCACATTGCATTAGATTGGCTTCACTCGGGACCAAAGCAGACAACAGTAATCTTGCCCTGCTTGACCTTTGCCCTCTGTCTCCTCCATCTGCCCTCTCACTCCCCACTTTTACTGTTATATGGCAGTCTTAAAAATAATCTTTAAAAAAAGAAGGAAAGAAAGTGCAGACGTCTACTACCGAGCCAGCTCTGGGGGAGGAAAGACAAATCTGCACGACGACCGCAATCTGCTCGCTGAACTCGCCAGTAACCAATCGCTGGCTTTTAGTTGCCAGAACAAATAACACACCAGCATGTCCGGGTCGATGTCTTTGTGACAAGGCACAAATGAGTGAGTGCGTGTCATGTTTTGGAGAGAATCCACACAATCCCTTATGTGAGGAGTGCAACAGAAATGCCCTGTTTAAAAACAACCACTGAGTAATGAAGATGTAGAAGCAGGAAATTGAACCTCTCATCCGTAGCAGCACTTTTATAGAGTTATTGAACACAACTCCAAACACAGCATTCTTAGCTCCATAAATATATGTGGATATGTGAGTGTGCATATCTGTGGTCGGGTTTGCATGTTGGGGAAAAACTGCAGGGTTGCTTATCTGCTTCTTTCACCCTCATTCATTGACGTTTACTGAACTGCTTGCAAATGTGTACCAACTATTGCAGTACAGTCAGTACACATATGGATTTGTTTAACATTCCCAGAGGCCTGCAAGATTCCCTACATTTACTCTGGCCTCCACCCCTTGTACTCACTGACCTAGACATCCATTACAGTAACAGGTTGACATTAAATACACGTATATGCTTTCTTGACAAGCTGGAGGAGTAGATTTATACCACACTATATCAAGCTCATTTTACATAGCGATCTCGCCATAGGGGCACAACAAAGACCATTCATTATGCTGGCTTTGAAAGAAACAACACAGGCGTAATGCCACCTCAGTGTGTGATTTTATGTTGCGTTCCATTTACCTTACAAGTCAGAGCTGGAAATGATGAGTTGATTACGTTCCAGTACAAGTCGGAAAAACCAAGATGTCCTCGGCAATACCAGTTCAAGTCAGATTAGCCATTGTTAGCAATACCAGTTGATAACAAGGCATTATGCTGTATTCTGTGCGTACATTTACTGTCTCAACATGTCCACACATAGATGTTGGACCGATCTGTGTGCATGACTTGTTTAATGAAACAGAAGTCAGACATAAGTGCTGATGAACTGTATATTACTATAGCTTTTACTACCATATTGGATTTTAGGTTGGTGAGGTTCCTTCAGCTTTCCTAGTTGGAAATCTGATTTCAAGTTAAAACTTCTGACTGGAAACTTTTAACTTGCCAGTAATAGTGGAATGCAAAATGAGGCAACATGCCAGCATCCTGAAGGCAAAAGAGGCGTGACAGGCGTGACATGTAACACAGCAGCAATGGCCTAACATAAGACTGCAATTTCAAGACTGTACTGTCCCTGTAATACAGCAGCTGATCATATCCACTGCTAAGGAGCTCCTGGACCTCATTGTATCCTCAAATTGGCAGACATTTTCCATTTCTGTCCTTCTCTGAGTTAGCTGATAATTGCTAATTGCTGCTTTTTAAATGTCCTATGGGTGGGTCGCACAAAACACATTGTGAAATGCCACATCTGCCCTAACCCTGAAAGTTAGAAAAAGTTAGAAAATCTACCCAGAAGCATCCTTAAAGCACACTGATCCCCAAAGCGAATAGCACACCTACAATTTAGCATCACATTAAACAGATTAAACAGATTTTCAATACCATTTCATTAAAAAGTGAGTCTTGAGTTTCATGAATGAAACTTGTGTAGAAGGGACAAAATGTTTTCTCCACCTGAGCTCAGCTCTTAAATACAGAGAGTAGATTTTTCCACTCACTCAAACAGTAATTTACAAAATCCTCTGTGTTTGTTCGACAAATAGAGATAACATGTTGGAAGTGTTGTTTTTACACAGTTTAAGCATGTTTGTGTGCGTGAGAATGGGAATTGTTTTATTATAGCACACTGCGCATGTGTGTGTGCAAACTTTTATATAGAGCTGTAATGTGTGTATGGGTTGTGAATTATAATTTTAGTTGTTGTTGACATAAGGAGTTGATTTATATCCACAGTTAATGATGCTGGTGATGTAAAGGAAAATACCAGACTGTAAAGAAACACCTACTCTCGCACGCATTTTTGCAGCTCAGATCATCCCATGCTCTGCTTTTGTCACCTCTGATTGTTTTAGGGTTGTTTTGTAGCCAGAGGTGGTTTGTGGTTGACTTTGCTAAATTATAGCAAAGTGTTCTTGTGTCCTTGTGAAAAACACCATTTTTAAAGAAACTTGTGCAGTGTTGGCTTGTTTGTAATCAGGCAGACATTAAATAATGAATTGCAATCTTTTGATGTAACTAAATGGAAATTTGTGCAAAACAGGGATAAATGACAGTTCAAAGGCACCGCAATCTGGTTTTCATGTCTGCCTCTTAAGTAATTTGACTTTAGAGGGGGTTAGAAATTTGGACGTAGTGTTTGGAAACTAATTTCAGCGGGGACTTAGCCTAAAGCATGTGTGAATTTACGACTTACTACAAGAAGTTACATCTGTTTCTAATGAACTAAAGGAAAGGAAACATTTCTGTCTTACCAACAGAGTTTCTTTTGTATGCATAGGTATTCATGTTGGCTAATTAGGACATTGTGCTGTCACCCTGCTGTATTGTGGGATTGCAGGTTGCTGCAGTGGTATGACTCTGGCTGTAAACAAGCTGAGGACCTCACTGCATCTGTCTCTCTTGCCTGTTCTTCCTGTCACCCTCTTTCTGCACTCTCTCCGGTCAATTCAACCTCTCTGTTTCCACCTTGGTGATATCTGACAGCCAGTGTGCTGCAGAGACACAAGAGAGGCCCGTTAAGTTTCTGCCGGTGTACAGTTCCACTGGAAAACATGATGACTGACCATCACGTCAACCCAAGGACAACGAAGAGGAATGACGGACTCAAAGAGACAGTGACAGAAACGCATCCGCAGACAGTTATCAGACAAGCTCCCCATAATGAGGCATTGTCTAACGTAGAAAGCATAAATCAGCCTCTCATTTGCCGATAATGGGCACCTCCATTAAGTCAAACAGAGGGTATGGTTGTCCCGATCGCGTCGTTGTCATACACGTGCACATTATCCCTCAGTCCACGAAATGTCTGATGGATAATGGAGTGTAATTACCTTAAACCTTTTTTTTGCCGGCTCAGTTCTTTTCTATTGTATTTCACTCCATGGGCCGTTAGATAAAGAGGTGTTCCCCAAGGCTGGACATGCTACGTGATCTAGTGGGCTCAATAGGTAGCCATTATTGGCGTGGGAACTTGGTGGTTGACTTTTTTTTTTTTTTTTTTGCTTTATGACGGTGAGGGAAATCCATGTCTTTTGAAGTGTTTTTGAAAGGGTTTTGTCAGCCAGTTTTGAAGCACCCAAAGGAGCAGTCAGTGCACACTACATGTATTAACGCAAACGTTAGGCTATTCTGTTTTAAGCAAGGCCAAACTAAGTATAAATCTCTGTATTATCGACAAATTTTATGGAGTACAATGTCATGATCATGTCTCCAAAATTTTTTTGCCGTGATGTTAGAACTCACAAACAACTAAGAAAAATAACCCTGTTTTAAGTGTTATGGTGATGCATTTGTGAGATAATCTAATTGTTTTTGAAGGGTTTTATGAGCCTAAAACAAAGGAGGATTTCTCATCTTGTGAGGAGAAAATAATCCTGAGCTTCTCTGCCCTTAGCTGACGTTGCATCATCACACCTAAAGAGCAAATGGCAAAGGTGTTGAAAGTAGTTGGTTAGAAGAAGGTGATGATTCTTTGCACTGTCATCATTATTCATACCAGTCAAATTTTTCCAGGACACAGCAAGTCAGTTTACTTCTGTGTGGCAAAAAGCTGTGAATCTGACCTGGTCTATGGTCAGGCTTAACCTGGTCAAAATAAAACTATTAAATATTACTATTTAAGTCTCAATGAAGTTTTATTATGATGTATTGATCAAGCAAAGCCTGAAATCCTCTACAGACAAACAACTTCTGAAACTGCATGCAATAGGACAGGATGTTGCAGGTGAATTTAGCAAATATCTTTTAATGACCTGCCAACAAATCATAGAACCACATGGCAGACTACTCCCTCAAATGTCTTTCAGGTAGGGTTATAGGCAAGTAAAACTATTAGATCAAGGTTTAGAAAGGTTGTTCAAGTATTCTCTTCATAGTCGACCTTATACGTATATTGTGTTGTATATTGTAGCATATGCCCAATATTTATATTTTTTACATATTTTATTTTATATTTTCTTAAAATGTATCTTTGCTCATTCAAAAGAGCTGATGCTGATTTACAATATGGCAGCATACTGAAGCTGTCTAAATTTGTAAATACTGCTGCTGCTAAACATAGAATTTTATAAGCCCCACTTCCACCCTAGCATCCGCCTATAGCCTCAGATTTCAGGTTTACCCCAATGGGGAAAGTTTATTCTTGTCACCTCAAAATCTCTGCTGTATTGAGCTCACTGTAAACTTGCAGGGATCGCTGTATTCACATAATACATCTGGGTTGGCTTACTGAACTCCCCTGATGTTCAAAAGACTCTTTGAATAGAGAAGCTTTAAATCAGCTGTTTGCAATTGCTCTAAAGTGAAATTTTGGCTGAAAACCCAATGGAATTAAGTGTGAGACTGAAACAAGAAAGAGCTCTTGCCTAAAACCCACATATTTAAAAGACCGCAACTGCAATTTGAACTAATTCAGGCTTATTTATAGATCCTTGGTCTTCAACAGTGGGTCTGTGGCCCTGGGAGGTCCTCAGAGTTACTGCTGCAGGGCTGCCAAATCATCGTTTGGTAATTTCATTTGAGTTTTAATTTAATTATTAAGATGTAAAATGAATATATGAATCTGCCAATAATTAAATTATTGAATAAAAGAGTGAAGAAAGGCTGTTTTAAACTATAGACTTTTGTTATACCTATGTTTGCTGCCAGCATACATCAGCTGTGAAATCCAATATACATGGTGTTTATTGTCATGTGCATTAAAGTGTTATTTTAAGGTTATAAGGTTTAAGGTTATTTTAGGTCTAGTGTGCTGGATTTAGTGGCATGTGGCAGTGAGGTTGCAGAGGTAAAACTTCTCCCGAGATATGGTGGCCAATGCAAAAACACAAATAGCTCAAGAGCCAGCAACTGGTTTGTCCATTCTCGACCAACATGCTTCATTCCATGGTGGAGGACTCACGCAATATGTAGATACATACGGATAATTTTAAGGTAAGAAAAACACAGCAATTCTTATTTTCAGGTGAGTATACACTAAAGAAAATATTAATATTATTTACCATTTCTGTCAATAGATAAACCACCTCTGAATCCTACACGCTGGACCTTAAAGGCAATGGCAATACAGTAATAAAGCTGTTGGCTCAGCAGATGGTTCGTTTTATGATGAGAATTTGTTTACAGAGCTTTAAATATGGCTGACCTGTAAGCACGACTGACACTGACACTAAAATACATCATGGCATTGAAAATAAGCTCATTCAGAGTCTCATGTCTAACCAGAATTGTGTACTTGATGTACACGACTCATTGTTAGGAAGCCAATAACACGGCAGCTTGAACCCACTTTACCCATGATCTCTCCTGCCACTCAGTCACCTCACACTGAAAGGCGAGAGGTTCCACTCATTCTTGTGTTTCCTCTTTTGTGGTTCCTTCCTTCCTTCACAGCTTCATCCAGAAGGATTTCTCAGCTCAGCTGCTGCATGACATCAAGGAGCCAGAAAAAGCTCCAACACATGAGCTGCGACTCCGCTCCTCGCCCCAAAAACCGCCACAGAATAGAATAATGTCCGTGTTTTTGTCATGCCTTCGCCATTACTTCTTTATTATGGTTATTTTTAGGTCCTCTGAACAAAACAGGACATGTGACTGGTCATCTGATGTTGTCGCGACGTGTTATTGGAATGTGTCAAACAACAGCACCCAGGGTTTTGAGTAATTACTGTTTTACAGTTTTGGAGACATCGTCACGATCTTCACCCTTTCTTTTGAGGTGTTTTGGAATTTTTATCCTGTTTTGTTGTTGTTCCATAAAATGATGGCGACATCGTGGGCGACAGCGTCTTTTAGCGTCTTTGTTACGTGTGCTGGGATATTCTGAGAGGTGTAAATATCCTGTTATATCCTGCTCTTCTTACCCGCCTGTCTTCTCCCCCTCTGTTTCTTAGTTTGTCTTTCTTAGTTTTACTTCGTCTCCACCCATGCAGTCTCCAAACCAAAGCACATGTCCGACAGAGGCGTAAAGAAAGCCGGGTTTTGAAAAAGGAAACGTGAACAATAAAATGCAATTACAGGATTGACAGATCAAGAGCTGAGAGAGGTAGAAAGAGCACGTGGAAGGAAAGTCTGAGTTAAAGGATGTGAGACACAACAATTACAGCAAGCAGACAAAGAACTCCAATTTCCCTAACAGGTATTACAGTGAAGTGTAAATCATTCTTTTCATTGTAAGGTGCATCACTGCTGAAAGATGTTTTGGGAAACATTACTAAACATCACTCGCACTAGATTGAGATTAGTGCGCAGACTTGTTTAGAAAGGTAAATCTGGCTTCACACAAAGTGACCATTTTTGTGATTTCTCCATGAGGTCAGACAAAAGGCCTTCCAGAAATTTCAGAAAGGGTGATGATAAAGTCAAAGTAAAAAGATGCTGTTGTATAGTTATAAACTATGGTAAATGGGGGGATTATAGGCAGATAGAAAAAGAGTCAAAGATTTCGTAAAGCAATGGTTTGACATTTGGAAATACACATACTCACTTTCTTGCCGAGAGCTAAATGAAAGATTGATAACACTCACATGTCTCATGTCTGTTAAATATTAAGTTACAACCAGCAACCTGTTTACCTGGCCTAAAATAAAGACTGGAAACAGGTGGAAACAGTGAGTCTGGCTCAGTCCAAAGGCTGTAAAATCCGCTTACTACCCCCTATAAAGTCAA